>NC_140298.1:100150848-100485848 GCF_964211825.1 Aythya ferina | reverse complement strand
GGTTCTTTGAGACTTGGATGCTGTGTACTTTAGTTGATTCTATTGAAAATACAGAGAGAGAGGTTTAAATAGATAAAGTCCTTCTAAAATTGATATATATTGGTTATGATACCTTGGCAAAAGTGCCCTTTATACATACAGGTCACTGGTAGTAAGTGAATTGATGTAATAGCAATGTAATGTAAGCTATGAAACACTCTTTTCTTGGGGATATTGGACTCTATATAACCAGTATTTTCAAAATATATAATCAGTGTCCATTTACTCGAGAATCCTTATGCTGATGACAGACATCATAATGCACTGGGGTGAAATTGAAGAATCATGCAAAAATTAATGAGCTATCTAAAAAGTATTTTGTTCCCATTTCCAGGGAACACGTTTTTGGTTGGGTAGATTCACCTTTCTAACCAATAAAAATATAAGAAAAGCTTTCAGCACTCCTCAGTTGGATTCCTCTTAGGAACCAGGTATGAAAGTTGTATGACTTTTGTTTCAGCATTCTGTAAGGTCAGATCTTAAATCTTATAGGAATACTTTGAAAGTATTCTTTCCATTCGGGCAAGATGGTGGCTAGCTGTGTGGCTATAAGCATTTTCTCAGGTACCTGAATCTATAGCATATTCTCAATTGCTTAAATTTGTCAGCAAAACTGATAGAACATACATGGCCAATTTCAAAAGTTTGATGCAGCAAGGAAACCATTTCCTTTTGCAGGGAACTTTGCTTCTTTCAGAATCTGAAAGAGAAGCTGTGTTAGATCAATCTGATGTGCAATTGCTACTGCTATTCTGATGGGCAAGTGGAGGAAGTCTAGCAGTTCCTTTAAGATATAATGGTGACTGAACTTTTCAATGCTTAGTTCATGGTGCAACTGCTGCTGTGTTTTCAGCTAACATGAAAAATTTTAAATCTACACTATCAAAAATATAAGGAAAAAAATAAGTGAAACTCAAAAGCTCAAGTAAATTACTATTGGTGTGCCATCAGGCTTGATACTCAGCTTACTTCTACTATCATTATGAAACACAGTGGCTTACTTGTTCCAACACAGTTACACATGCAGTTAGCCATTCTAATCAACCTAAAGAGGCTGACATTGCTTTTTGACTGCTTTCCTTCCATAAATAGTAGGCTGTGGTTAAGAACTGCAAGAATATTGCAAAGATGCCTGTATTAGCTGCTTTGCATAATGCTTGGAATTAAAACTTACACCGGTTAAGTTTTTCTTAGGATCCCATGTTATTCTGGAATTAATACACATATTCATTGATATCTATGTGTATATCTTCTATGTCAAATATCAATCATTAGGAAAAAGGCTCAAAAATGTGAAAAGTGATAATAGAATTTTATAAGAAAAGTATTATAAGATCTTTTATTATTTTATCTATTATATATCTATTATTATATTATCTTATTATTATAAGATAAGAATCAACATAGTAATCATTATGTGGACAAACCCAGTTAGAGTACAGCTGATTTACAAGTTAGCATTAGTTAATGTTAATTAGTTAATTAGTTAATTAGAGTTAGCATTAATTAATGAGGAAGGTAATACAGAGTTCCTTATGGCTCTGCCAGAGAGTGGGGAGATTAATAACAGAGTTTGTTCTTGGTGAGGTCTAGAAGCTAATTAATAAAACAGATTTGTTTAGATAGTTTATTTCTTATTTATTTTGATAAGGATCCTGATGTTTTACTTTCTTCTGCTTATAACATTAGCAACACTGGTAGAATCTGGACTGTTGATTTTCCAGAGAAATGAGGTGCAAAGTTAGGAGTTCTAAAAATACATGGGCTGAATATGGCACTTGCCTTTATCTGTTGACTGTATGGGAAAATTAGGTCTGTCAGCTCTGAATTTAGTAGTCTGAATCACTCACTGCTCACTACAATTTAGATATTGTAGTAAACCACCATCCAGCTTCTAAGGCATCTTAGCAGGAAGTATCTTACTGTTGCTTTTCCTAGAAACGAAATGTAGAATTGAACAATGGACACTAGAATACCTGCACAGCTCTAATCAAAGTTTCTGTCACTTGTGCTGTAGATTACAACCATAAGTAAATGTACTCTGTGGATTACAGACCCAGTAATTAAGGGGAAAAAAATAAAAGCAAGGCACTTTGCTGTTTCTTAGACCAAACTCAGTTTTCTGTTAGAAAAGGATTAATCTTGAGAAATTCCAGTAAACACACTGGCATCTCACTGCTCATATTTTTTTAAAAACTAAAGTGAATTTTGGATGGGATTCTCAGAGGATTGTATGTAATACAGGTATATAATTCTTACTGAAAACCTTGGGCATTCACTGAAAACATCTCATCCTTTTGGAAAATCACATCTTTCTAGCCTTGTCATTGATAAACTAAAGGACTTGCAAAATAAGGAAGTATCCTAAAGCAACACTCTTACAATTCTCAAAATACCAATTAAAAAAAAACAAAACAAAACCCCTCTTTTAGATCTGACTCCCAAATTCTGTGCTCATATGTGTCTATATAGTCCATTGAATTAAAATTAATGCTTATAATTCCCTGGCAGTGGCAACACATATCCTCTTTCAGTTTCCATTAAATGTACCGAATGTCCTTAAGAACGAGTATCTATCATCTATGGGTCAATTATTTATTGTGAAGCCCTTATGTTCAGCTTTACCTTTAGAGGAAAGATGAATCTTTCCAATCTCTTATATTCAAGAAAATAAAAAAATAATAATTAAAAAAAAAAAGCAGATATGACCTTTGTTAAGATAGCCAAACCTGTAAATTATAATACGAATGGGAAGTAAAAAAGAAAGAGTAAGAGAAAAGGCTGCTTTTGGAGTGCCCCTTCTCTATGATGGTGACTGCTGAAAATCTTTGCTGAAAATCTGAAGGGCACATTTGATTTGCAAGGCAAACTGAAGTGCTTTCTCCTGAGCTCACTTCAGGTAGTTGGGTTCCAAAGACTGTTTCACAAAGCTTTTCTATTATAGAAAGAAATCTCCGCTGGAGGAGCTCCAGGAACAGATGTTCCAAGGCACCATTTAGCCCATATCACATGAAGACATTCAAGATGGCTTGTACTTCAGGTATTTCGTAATCCGCCAGGGGCAGGAGGAGTCAGGCTTATTCGAGATCTAAAGAAACTCAATACATCAATCAAATCCATTTCACAAACAATACTACATAACTGAATGCAGTTTCTCAGAAGGTGAAATTGTATAGAAGGATGTATAAATCTTTTAGAAATCCCCTACATTTTCTAACAAACCCAAGATAGCTGGCATATACAACATACTAATATGTGGTACTGCACCTACTTTATCAAGTGAAACATGTTGAGAAAATAGCTGTAAAACAGAAATAGCAGTGTCAGTACATTTTTTGGTTGTGTTTTGTTTGTTTGTTTGTTTTTAAGTGAAGACTTTTTACATGAAAGTAGAGATGGTGTACCAGTTTTCACATTTCTTTAAATTTCAGGATTATTTTTAATAATCTGGTAAAATGTTTTTGGTTGGTTGCTTTGGGGTGTGATTGTTGTTGTTTTGTTTTGGTTGGTTTGTTTTTTGTTTTTCCTCCACTAGCATAAACTAGACACAGACACACAGGCACTCATGATTTGAAGTCCACCTGTCAACATGAGTACCATGCCCTCCTCTGTCTTCCTGGTGCCTTCATCATGCTTCTGCACCACTTATTTTTGTCACTTCAAGAGGAAACACAAACACCAATCACATGCTGAGGAAATAGTGCTAGTACACAGCTTTCCAGCTGTCCTTGCAACTGAAGGCACTCAACATTTCATAAAATAAAGATGACAGATCTGTATTATCAATGGGGTCTGTCCAGCCCACTGACCGCTAACCATTTATTTAAATTATTAGCAGGAAAGTGGTTCACTATTGGTGAACACAGTGAGTGTTCAGTAATAAACAGAACAAAGAGCTGGACTTATATGTACCTCATAGGCAAAACACCTAATAGAGGAAAATTGTAGTTTTAAGTGAAGAGGCCAGAAAGTATCATTTCACTACTTACAACAAGATACATGGAAAGAATTGCATTTTCCACATCCCAGGAAAATTTAATAAATACCTGATGGCCTCAAAAAGGGAAGCAGATCTTAACCCTTTGCTACTAGACTTTATTGCAGCATCATTTCAACTCCTTTATAAAAGAAACTACCCTGTGCTTAGGGCATCTCACAAGTAACAGTACGAATAACAGAAAATAAATAAATAAATAGTTACATCTGGAAGGAATTTATCCTAACCGTCATGAAGGTTTCCTCTACATACCAAGTTAAAGTTGTCTTACTGATCTAGTTACAAACTACACAAGCCTAGAAGTGGTTGGGTTGAGCCACTGCATAAGACAATTTTTATTGACATCTTCTTTCTGCATTGAAGATACAAACGTAGATTGCAAGTTGTTTTGATATTTAACAATTTATATTATTTCATGTGGAGACATTCAGACTAAATGTTTTCTCTGAAAATTTTCATTGGAAATATAATTAAAAGATTTGGAACAGGTTGTTCAGAGTGGAAAAGTAGGTACCTCCAGTTCTCATGGGATTGGTTCAGATCTATTTATTTTAATTCTCTTATGTTTGCAGTTGTTTGGTTGGTGGATTGCATAAACATAGCTGCTTTGCTAGCATAGTAAATTTTTGCTTGTTGCTCTGTTCTCAAGGTGTTTACTGTGTGCTGCTCCTAAACAGTATGATTGGTTAGGTCTTGATTTAAACATCACTTTTAATTCTTTGAACTGAGATAAGGCTTGAAGCTGAGCTCATTTACATCATGAGTTGCATTTATGTGTGATGGTGTTGTATGTTATACATAACTTTTCCTTCTCTTGAAAAACTATTTATAAAAAAATCCTTCTGTATAAATGTTTGATTCTGAAGATCAGAATTTTTCAGGCTGTGTCTAGACACTTATACACAGCTTTAAGCTGTTAGTAGTCCACTTCTATGTTGAAAGTTAGGACTATTTCCTTTTGATATAGGAGTTTGAATATTTAGTTCCTTTCCTACAAATAATAGGCCCTAAAAGATATGTGAACTATATGATTCTTAAATTAAAAAAAATAAATAAATAAAAAAATTATAGCTTTATGCAATGTAAAGAAATCATTAATCATCATTAATCATTTACCTTTGGTACAGATCTATGCCATATGCAACTTCTGCTGATGTAAGCAGAAATTCTGTAGAAGACATTGGGATAATTAAGGAGTTCAGAGTTTGAACTAAAGGCTTTGACCACACAACACATTCTGATTTTAATGTTATTTCATTCTGAATCTACTTCACTTACATATGGGGTTGCTTGTTTGTATTTTTAATTCACAAGCTCTTTCCTTCCTTGTTAGCTGAACATAGGATGTTGATCTATAATCAAATAGCAAATTGTTTCAGGGCTTATTGTAACTAAACCTTTACCTGGTCTTGACAGAGAAATAGATGTGGAAAGCAATCGTATATCTCAGCAGTACAGCTTAGGATTCTCACACATTTCAGTCCTCAAGAAGAGGCTGCACAGAGGTTGCCTTTTCTATATTTTTTTTGCATCCTTCTATCTGCAAATAAATGCAGAGTGGATCCTTGACTTCCCCTCTTTCATTTGTTGTCTGGCAGATGATATTGTAAAATTAATTCTTTCTGAAATAAGATAGATTGGAGAAGAAATTCCGAACAAAAGTGCTGAAGCCTTAGAACTTTATTCCTATTCTCACTCAGACTCTGTAAACAGTTCATTCCCAATGATCTTCTAATTTTGGCACAACTGTGCCAAGAAGCTAGTTGCTTTTGCTATTTAGTGCTTTAAAGAGCCAATAGTGAACTCAGTGATATATCAGCTCTCCGCATCCATATTTGCAAACATAATGACCGGATGTTGCTATAGATAGTCTCACATCTGGGATATGGCACTTAGGGAAGTGCCATATTCAACATATTCATGGGTTGTGCAAAAAATAATTCTTCATGATCTCTTTGAAATCCTTTGCCTTTCACAGTGCTTCTTCACAGATAGCATTGTCCAGACTGTACTACAGTTTAGACAGAGTCTACAGACTCTGTCTGAATCCCTCTTGACACTGTCTTAAACAACAAACTTTGCTTTGTTAGTGTTTCAGGTTCCTATTGTGTTTAGACTGTAGGTCTAAAGACAAATGTTGATCATCATATTTATTCTCACTGGTCTTAAAGTGTTTTTTCCTAAAATAGTGAACACAAGTGACAACTTTTCTCCTTGAAAAGCAGAGAACCTTATTTGATCGCTACAGGTGTTAATTTTTCACTGCAACATTTCCTCCAGGGTATATTAGAATGAAATAAAATTACAGACCAGATTGATAATTTCTTCTCATCCTTATCTATTTTCATGACTAAAATTTACAGTCCTGGCAAATTCCTCATGTCACAGAAATTTTGTCAAATTGAAAAATAAAAACAACAACATTTAAAAAAAAAAGAAAAAAGAAAGAAAGAAAGAAAGAAAACACTTAGAAACAAAAGCATTGATTTATAATGAACATATATATGTAATTGCATCTAAACATCAAGAAACCCAAAGAAACCCATGAGGAAGCACTTTACTGTATAGGTGATGAGGGACCGGAACAGGTTGTCCACAGAGGTTGCGGAGTCGCAGTTCTTGGAGATCTTCAAAAGTTGCCTGTACATGGTTGCTCTGGGTATCCCTGCATGAGCAGGGGCATTGGACCTGAAGTCCCTTCCAACCTTAACCATTGTGTGATACTGTGATTACATGAATTGTGAATACTTTTTATTATGGAAACATTTCCTCCTCATTTTACTTTTCAGGATGATTCAGTTGTGTTCATTTGTCACATGTACCATACATGACATAGTCCATTTATACCATGGACAATTCTTTCCCTTCTTTGATTCAATTTATTCTACAGACATTCTATGAGACCATACTGTGGGACCTACAATTAGCTAGCTGGACAGTGAGAATGGTCGAGTCACTTAGCAAAAGATGGAGAAGCTAATGCTAAGAAAGAAACTAGCTGAAGGATTTTGGTAAAGGATGTAAAATAGTAATTAGAAAGGCCACTGATGTGGTTATAGAATCAGCCTGATTTTGGTCACTGTTGTTATTGTTACCTCAGAATTATTTGGCACAAAAAGGCTTCTTAGAGAACAGTAAGTGTGTCAAGTATCCATAACACTGTGGGTTGATTAGGTGAACTGATATACCTGATAGTTCTGTTATCCCAAAAGCTTGATTTTGCAGGCTCTACTTTTAATAGGAAGAGTAACAGTCTTGTTTGACACTGAAGAAACTCCAAGCAAGAGATACATTTACAATTCAAACAAACAAACAAACAAACATACAAACAAAAAGCAAGTAGGCCTTATTTTTCCTTGTACTCTTTAGACAAGGACTACTGAAAGTAACAGGTGTAAGGTCTGTGTGACGTGAACACATCCCATCATATAATACAAGAGAGTTTGCAAAGCTGCACAGGCCCACATCAGGCTGTTTTTCCTTACATTTTTAACTGAATGTGTGGTGACATTCTTTGTTTGTCATATACATTATTAAGATATGCTATGCAGCTACTGTCTTCTGATTTCTATTGTATTCTATATATCAATTCTATTGTTTCACCGACTACCTCAACTTACAGAGGTTCTGTATAAGCAAGATACAGATGCTTATACAAGGCTAAGTGGTTTCTTGGACACCTGATGAAACACAGTAAAGGTGTCTGTACAGACTAATGCTTAGTTGTCTTTTATCATCTACAGTAAATAAAGCATCATTCAACTCAAAGATTGGCACCGTATAGAAAGTTTATTTTCTTATTCTTTTGTGATATGCTGAATAAAACTTTACTCTTAAATAATCAAATAAAATACATATTTATATAACTAACAATAGAAGTACAGAATAACAGGTAATTATTATCAGAATGTTAGGAATAGTACTGGACTTGTACAGTATACAAAAGTACACAAGTATAAAAAAAAAATGCTTATATTAGAGATCATTTATTACCTAATAAGAGCAGTCTGTGAATGTTCTTCTCTGAAAATACAGTGAAGAAGGGTAACTTTTAAGTATACAGAAAGTAGAATATTTTCTTGGGAGCCCCATACATTTGATGGAGTGAGATACGTGTTTCAGAATAGAAAGAAATTCTGCCACTGACTGTAGTAACTCAGGCACCTGAGTTGAGTGTGAGAATTAAAACGTGAGTTCAACACCACCTTTCCTTCTTGTCTGACACAGAGGGCTAGCAACTAGATCAAAGACTGCTTTAGATAAGCAATGCTCACACCCTAGGGGGGACAGAAAAAAAAAAAAAAAAAACAACAAAAAAAAAAAACTAATATACCAAGGAGGGTCATTCTTCTGGGAAAGCAGGACTTGCTGGGTTCCTTTCTGTGCTCGAAGAACACTCTAACATCTTATATATTAGCTGCTTAATATTAGATTACAAAATCAGTCCTGGGTGCAGGGATCAGAAATGTTACTTCTCTCTTGTAGGTGAATGACCTTGTAAACTATGCACAATGAAGACAGTATATTTTTGCATGACCCAAATAACATGGAACTTTTATAGGTCTCTTGTGTTCCATGCTTCCTAGTAAGCTTGCATTCAGTCCAGGTTTTATTGCATTTGGGTGATGTGATATTGAATGCATTCAAATTGGGAGAGCTTTTACTCTCAGTCTTCTAATTTTTTAGCAAGTGATCTACCAAACTATGTATTTCATCAGTGAGAAAAAGGGTGATTGAGGGAGGGAAATAAAGGAGAAAACTGGCAGTTTTTCCCTTAACTATAACTTAAAGCAATCCAGTCAAAGCAACAGTTCATGAGAAGCCTTTTTCTGCCAAGTGCATTAGACAGATTGGGTCTCTCTGGGAACTTAGATATGAAGATGGCCAGTATCTAGAATTCTTCAAGGTTTAAATGGGACATGGGTGCAGAACTTCTTAAGGCTGGGAGTATTTGGTTAGGATTAGAAGGAGCGCCTTCAACAACTGATCAGTGTTTTGAGTTCGTCAGTTTTGATTTCAGATATATCCTCGGTTTAAGTCTCAAATGAACATAGAAGTAGTTGTATCACCAAATGAAAATGAAATGTGACTGTTCCTATACAATTCTTACATGAGATTTCCAGTCTGAAAATGATGTAGACATTTCTGCTGCTATTCATAAGAACTTGTTCTTGTTGTTTAAGTGATTCCAAATGAAATGACCATTAAAGAGAAGTATAAGGAGAATTGATTCAAGAGCTGGAGGGTGTTCTGACACAGAAATTGAAAGAAAAAAAATCCAAGTGTAAAAGGAAGTTCAGGACTTATTCAGAAAAAAAATGGAATGCAGAAAGACGTAAATAAATGATTAGAAGACCAGCATGGGAGTACAGCAGAGTGAAATATATTGTTAGCATTCCTTCCTGGGACAACAGGATATGAGGAAGACATTAAAGCAGCAATCTAAACTCTGCACTGTGCAGAATTGTTAGTATAATAATGCAAAGGCTTTAAGAAAGATGGGTGATTTTACAGAATAGTTGATCAGGATCAAGGTTAGACAAAATATCCACATCCAAATACATTACATCCAAATAGTACATAGTTCTATTCTGTTCTATTTTTGTATCCCTAATATGTGACTATTCATGATGTAGTATCATCCTTTGCAGTAGTATGGCCTTATACTATACTGATGACATTTTATATAATTTCCATTACTAGAATCAGGACTATAGAAATGCAGCTATACAATGTGTTGATTCTCTGAGCCATTTTATAATGTGGAAAACCAGGATTAAGAAGGACAGAGAGATGTTGTCCAGAGGAGAGCCACAAGGATGGTCAGAGGGCTGGATAACCTCTCTTATGAAAACAGGCTGAAGGGATTGGGGTTGTTCAGCCTGAAGAAGAGAAGGCTCTGGAGAGACCTTACAGCAACCTTCCAGTACTTAGAGGGCCTACAAGAAAGCTGAAAGGGACTTTTTACAAGGGCATGTAATGATAGGACAAGGGGTAATGGATTTAAACTAAAAGAGGGGTGATTTAAGCTAGATTTTAGGAAGAAATTCTTTACTCAGAGGGTGGCGAGGCGTTGGAACGGTTTGCCCAGAGAAGCTGTGGATGCCCTATCCCTGGACGTAAGAAAGTAAGCAGTGTGGAAATAATGTACACAGTTTATTTGAGTTTTAAGAAACTATTTGATGCAGTTCCACTTTGGAAGTCATAAAACATAATACAGCAACAGATATAGAGTCAGAGTCATATAGGTTGGAAAATACCTTCAATATTATTAAGTCCAGTCATTAATCTGACCTGCTGAGTCTCATCACTAAACCATGTCCCATAGTGCTTCATATTTGAAGGGACAGAGGGAAAAAGTTCATGTTGGATAGATTAATTTCATTGGTTCTTGAGTTGCTCAGATACTTCAATGTGTGACATTTTTTAGAGCCTAAAAATAATCCTTACAGATATATTTGAGGAGGAACAATACGTTAGGATGATTGCAGTATGAATCACCTGATGAACACTTGAAGAAAAAAATACAGAACACTGAAGTAGAGGAATTGACTCTGATCTCATATACCTTACTTTCATGAGTGAACGCCAGTAAAACAGTTCCTGTGCTGTTCCGTGAGACCAGAGTAAGACTCAGGATTTAGTTTTGTGCAGCATAAGTATCTCTCTATCTATGCATTTGTGCATGTATCTTGGAAAACTGGCTACTGTGGTTATTCGTTTGTTGGACTGATCCACTTTGAAGTTTGTAATTTCTGTACAACCAGTTAGAGTAAGAGTTCCAGCAGAGATGTCATGCACTGAGATTGCACTGCTCTAGTCAATGTAGGCACTGTGAAACTGACTATGAAGTCACTGCCATTTTAGCTGTCATGCATATCGTTAGTTAGAAATATATACAAATTTATGTAAATATGTAGATGGTTGCATTTCTCCAACAAAAGTTTTCTTTTTATGAGAGGCAAGCTTTCATCATCAGGACAGATATTCCAGTGCAGATCTGAACAGCAGTAGGAAATCTCTTATAGAAGGAGGAACTGACAATTTCTAAATTGTTGGTGTTGTACATTTTTAGGGTGGGCAGATAGTTGGAACAACCTCACTGGAAATATGTTTGCAGATGCAGCAGCAAAAGAAAAATCTTTTTTAGATCTGTTATCAGCTCATACAATTCCTACATATGACAGGTCTCTGGTACTCTGATCTCCATCCTAGACATTGCCAATGTCATAAGCCTATAAGTCATACACTATGTACATGTAGTATAGATAGAAAATAAACAAGACATAATGAAGACTCTCCATAACTAGCTAGGATCTAGCTTCACTATGGAATCACTACTTTCTGTTTTGTGAGGACCACTGCATACTTGACTGACTGGAATAGTGTGGTTAAAAGAATAGGTTCCAATTTGCCTTACTCTTTCCTCTGAAGTTACAGATGACAGTGTGCTTTCCAAGGATTCCACCTTACAGATTCTGCTGCCTTGTTCCCCTTCTCTTTAATCACAGTAATCAAAGCCACATCTATCTGAGTGAATAAGAAAGGCCATAGTCCATTCATCTAAAACTGAGTGTAAACTGTACATTCATCTAAAACTGAGTGTAAACAGTACAGTTCAACTGTTGCAGCATGGCTTGGGTCCATACAGCTAAGTTTTAACCTCCCAAAATAGGGTGACCACATCTGGACTGCTTCTTGGGAACGGTCCCTAACTAGCACCACTGCACTGCGCCTGAACACTGGTGGAAGGATGCTAAGTCGATCAAATCAAAATCATGCCAGTGTTTCACTAAAAGTTTAACCGTATGAATAATCACATGCCACTGCATGGTCTCATGTCCTGTCCCTGATTAGCTTGTGTTGGAATGGCTGTAACCAAAGAGACAAATTACCCTTTATATTTACTTTCTCCTTATTTTATGGAGTGTTATTAAGCCTTCCCTGTCACTAAAAGACAGGAAACATGAGAAATGTACAAGAAGCTGGATCAAGTGATAAAGAAAAAAAAAATAACCCCCCCTAACAAAAAGTCGTATGTTTCAAATGAAGTGAAGCCTGTCACTCATGCATGCAGGAGTCTTCCCTTCCAGATATCTTGCATCTGAAATCACTGTGGGGATAGAAAGACAGATAGGAAGAAGAAATTTCAGAGATATTGTATTTTGCAGTCATGCTCCAGAGTGTTCATGATATGTATTTCTGTGTATTCTGCCAATTAGGTCAGATTATTATCAAAGCACAAACAAGCATCCTTTGGTAATGAAACACAACCAAACATAAGTAATTAAACTTATTGCGGAGGTCAGACTAATCCAATAGGATATTAACTCCATCCATGTAACTCATGCAATTATAAGCACCCATCCCATTTGAGCCAACACTTCCTTATATGTTTGTTTGTGTCCAAAACCTCAAGATGGTTCCTTTCAAGTACCTCTTCTATTCCATGCTCTCTGCAGTTCTTTCTGTGTCATATTAGACATATTGTTAAAGTTCAGCAAAGCGCAATTTGAAAACTCTGAGTGAAAATAATTAGGATAGAATTAATCTCATCAATTTCATTTATAGTCAGACAAGAGGAATAGCCACTTTTAGGGAATAACTCAGCCAATCCACTCCAGATACCAAGCTTAGGATAAAATAAATCTCATCTCAAGATGCATATTTTTGTCCACTGCCTAAATATGTGGTGTGGATGGCTAGTTCATATGTAGACATTTTGAATGTGGACATCTGCATTGAGTCAGAGATCTAAATAAAAACAGTGAAAACAAATTATTTATCCCTACAGTAAGAATTTCCAACCTGTCTTTCTCAGAGATTTGTGTGTGAAAAAGAAGATGTTAGTTTATGAACTGAAAATTTGTTCTCCAGGTTGCATCTTTTACAAAACAATGCTCATAGAGAGGGATATAGATAGGGGTTACTATCTCATAAGCAACCTTTGGAGTAGCCCCATGTAGAAGTTCCATATCAAAGATTTGTCTGAGTGGGTGTTCTCCCCTTGGTGCAGCTGGTCCTCTGATCCCCTGCTGTATCTTAGTATTTGGAGAATAGCTTTGGCTGCTTCATTGCCTGCTGCCTTGCTGAGCTCTGGAAACCTGAGAGAAAGCAAGAAACTGCCATGCTCTGCTGAGTCATTAGAAGGCTATGAGAAAGTGTCTCCCCTCCCTCATATAGACTTCCTGTGGAGCAAAAGTTGAAATGAGTACCAGCCATCAGATAAAGCCATCTCATTATTTGCCCAGCCAGAAGTCAGGTTAAAACAGTTAAGTGCTGACTGAACTTATTATGGCTCTCAAAGAAACATGGACCAGGTGTGGATGACTGGCTAAATTGTACTGGTCTTGCAAACCCAGCATATCCAACTCTGATCACATATATTCTCAGTGAGTTCCTTCTCAAACCTAAACATATACCTTCATACCAAATATTTCAGATGCTGCAAAGCCAACAAGCAGATTTCATACCAAATGACCTTACTTATTTTGGGGTGTTCCTGTAGATAACTGAAAAGTATTTTCTGCAATCTCTGTGGAACAAAAATAAATAAATACATAAATAAATCCCCAGCATATTCATTGCCTTTTGACTATTTGGAAATAATGCTTGTCTGCCAGGATCAAAAGGCTGGAGACTGTAAACAGGGGAAGTGATATTCCCTTTTATTTAATACTTATGCTATTGTATATGGAGCACTAAATTTCATTTTAGGTTCAGCAGTACAAGACCTAAAACACTGGAGTCTAGAGACAAACAACCAAGATGATTAAAAAGCTAGAACATATAATGTACAAAGAAAGAAATGTGTCTGTTCACTCTGAGGAGGAGAAGGGCAACAGACACAAATTGTAACGAAAGAACTTCCATTTAGAAGAAAAAAAAAAAATCACTGTAAGGGTGGTCAAATGCTGGAACAGATTTCCCAGAGAAGCTGTGGCATCTCAAGCCTTGAAGATATTCATAAAAGGACTGACTGGATAGGGCCCTGAGAACCTGATGGCTTCTATTTGAGCCAGAGTTGGACCAGATGATCTGCAATGGTCCCTTCCAATCTCATCTATCTCACAATTCTGACACCAATGCAATGTGAAGTGGCGTGTGAGATGCTCTAAAATCAGAGAAAGGCAAGGAGTGCCTTGTGGTAAAAAGCGGAAATCATAACTAAGCACATTAGTTTGTCAGGAAATTGACAATTTTTAATAACATTTTGCAATATCTGTCACTAGAAGCAACACTATCACAGTCAAGGTCAGAGTACCTTCATCAGGTACCTTTCAGGGTCTTTTTCCAAAACTGTACAGAGCTACCTGTATCAGGTGGCTCATAGGGACATATAGTGGGAAAACAGGGATGATTAACAAAATACTTCTTTTAAAAAAAAATATGAAAAATATGTTAGAAGCCCCTCTTCCGGATTATCTGATGCTCTCTCTCTCACGAAGTTCCTGCATGATTCTATTAGTGGGAATAACCCAAGTAAGAACCTCTGTATTCTACCAATACCTCATGTGAATACTTACAAATTAGGATGCTATTCATGCAGGTCTAGCAGAGATAAGGCATAGTAAGAGGTTGCAAGGATAGGTTAAGTGAAGAAAAAATAATATATCATGGCATTGGTTATATACAAACACCTATGCACTTAGATGAGAATACACTGGTTTGTGTAGAAATCAAAAATTTTGAAAATGCTGATATGCCAAAATAATTTATCAATATTCATTGTTTCTATTTCAAATGTATTTTAATACCAAAAAGGGAAAAAAAAAAAAAAAAAAAAAAAAAAAAGGAATGTTTTTGTATATCAGTAAACACTCCTGAGCAGGAAAGAAATTCAGATCTGTAAAGATCCCTTTAAAACCTTAGGAAAAAGAAGAAAAAGAAAAAAAGGAGGGGAAAGAAAAAGAAAAAGAAAAAAAAAAGTATTGATTATTTTTCCAATGAGCAAATCGAGTTAAAAAGTAGAATATGTAGAAAATTAAAAGATAGAAAATGAAAAGATCAAAATGTAACAGGAAAAAAAAAAATGGTAAAAATATATGGTAAGCAAGCAAATTATGTACAATACTTGAAAGTCTGTATGGGCTTTTTCTATGGTCCTCATTCCTACTTTCCTATACTGAATTTTACTGCAATATGCTGTGTTCTTTAGCTCAGACCTTCCTTGCCATGCCTAATGACTTCCACTCTTCATTTATTTTGCTTTGAATATTGGTTATTATTTTAATACTTCAGGAAGTATTTCAGTACTTCAGTAAGTACTTCCAGAACTTTTGCAGAGATGAAGAACTGCACATGGTCAACTTCAGTTTCCAGTGTGTACCTGAAACAGAAAAGTTTGACAGCTTGAGCTGTGTTCCAAATACTATATCAATAAGAGTATTCAGACTTCTAGAGATTTTGTTTAGTAGAATTATATGTGTGCTCTATTTCTTCAATGTGGAGTGAAGTTGAAACCAAAACCATGTCAGCTGTTGGAAGCTCACTATATTTTGTACGTCCTCAGTTTCCTTACTTGTAGATTTTTCCAGAGGAGTATTCAATGTGCAAACAGCCCCCTACCCCATATGATGTTGTAACATTGCAAGATTTGGGATTCATTTGTGCCAAGACTGACTTGCTAAATATGCATGCACCTCACTTTACAGCTTAGGAGAAAAATGGTAGCACAGTAGTATCATACGCTAAGAACTTAGGAACTGACAAGTGGCAGTAGCAAGAGCAGTGAAGTGTTCAAAAACAGGCAACGATGCATGGATAATGAAACTGTTTCTCTGGGCAGGAAGCCTATATAACCACATATAGGTTCAGCTTGTTAGCCATCGTGTTTTCCCATGCTTGGGAGCAAGTGAGTAATTTGATACACACAGATTTGAAAAGTCTTGTTCATGAAGTCTTTGGTCTTTGATAGGAATGTAGCTGCTTTAACTGAAGTATCATTGCCTCTCTCTGCAGAATCTCTCAAACTAAATGCTGTATATTATCATTTTCAAAAAGAGGGTGCTGTTTTTCATGACTCCCTACACTGAAATCATACCAAGCCATTTATTCTGCCAAAAAATTTGTTTACATATATATATGATAGGAACAAAGAGAGGAAGCAATCATGGATATAGAAGCTATAGTCCTTATTCTCCAGTGACTCACTGTATGACATGGAAGGAGTCACTCACCTTCTCTGTATCTCAATTTCCCATCTGTAAAATGGGCTTAAAATACCTACCTCACAGGGGTGTTGTGAGGCTTTTTAACATAATGTATGTAAAGTGCTTTGAGATCCTTGGATGAAAGGTTCAATAAGAAATCAAATTATTCACTTTTTTTTTAGTGCCATACAAAAGTGCATTTGTGTTCAGGTGGCTGAAGGCTTCCAGCTCTTTAAAGCTATTCCACATATCCTCCACTATAGTTTCCCTGCCTGTCAGTTGTCTTATGTTTTGAGAGTTAAACAGAACAAATATTGCAATAAGAATATCTAAATTGTCATGGTATTCTGGGAATGACGGTTAAAATAATCTGATGTTCTTTTTAGACTATGTTGTATATTCCTTTTCCACACAACCCCAAAGCTTACAGAAAAAAAAAAAAGGGAGATGATGACTTCGTTCACTCTTCAGCTGATTGGCTAACTTGTTTCTTTTTGAGACAAACTCAGATGCTTCTTCAAAATAAAAACTGCAATTTGAGTCAATGGTTCCAAAAATTCTGTAAGGAGTAGAGTAGGTATTTTAGTGCTATAAGCTTTACTAAAAGCTATATGCTTTTATTTAGCACATAGCCATTAAACAATATAGTATAAAGGTTGGTACCAAGTTAAAGGTAAAATGTTAGGAAGCATAGAAAAATTAAGTGAAAACAAGATTTTCTTTTACAGAGCTGAATAAAAGAAAAGACACAGGTTCACACAGAACTGCTGGGCTGGAGTATTTTGTAGAAGTACCCTTAATTAATACGCAAACTAATTCAGTACTCAAACATTTGGTTTAATAAACAGGTGACACAGGTGCTTCACTAGAGCAGGCCAGAAGGCTCAGAATCTAACAGACTCTTATCTGGAGAAGATGGGTACAGTATACATAGATATCCTTTTCATTGAAATTAACTACTTCATGAAGATAAGAAATGTGGAAACAATAGGTGATAAAGAAAGTAGAAAATGCAAGAAAAGGACAAAAATTAAAGAGGAGGAATGAAACTAGATTAAAATATTTTTGTTTTCCTGCCTCTTTCATCAAGGATTCATGCTTTACACTTTCTTCTCCTCCACCACCTTTTTTTCTTCTTCTTTTTAGGATTGAACGGGCAGGAGCCCTGAAAAGGATATAACCAATCAAACAGAATAAAAATATTAGTTACAGCTTTCACCCAGCTTCACCTACTCAAAAGGAATTTACATGTCTTCACTCATACAGTACGTGATTCATATTTTGACTTTTCACTGTTGTGGAGGCAAACCAGAATACATTCCTCCCCTGATGATCATTTACATGACCCTCATTCATGTAAACACAAAAGCCCTTATCAAAAAAAAAAAAAAAAAAATCCTCAAAATTTTTCACATTTTGAAAATTTCTGTAGTATAGCTACTACATACCTTACAATTCTCTGGATGGCTCAAGAAAATATTTCTTCCTACACTATACTTCAGTATCCTGCTAAAGTTTGATTTGGACTTGTTTCACCAGTGTTTCTATATGCCTCATGCTAAATGCAAAGGCACTGTCAGTTCTGGACATATAACTTACTTCTTCTTTAATTACTTTGATGTTCTTTCTTCTACATCTGATTGCCCGTCAGAAATAACTAATTGCACCCCGTAAAAACAGCTGTTTCTACTGAGCAGTCTTCCTGGCAATAGATTTTAGCTTTAATATTTAAATTAATGTGGGATTTGTTTGTACATTTCATGTTAGAAGATGATCATCAATGTATTAAAACATTTGCTTTTCAAATGGTACAAACTAATTATCCAGTAATCCTTAACTGCCTTCTTCTATGCAGACATTCAAGGTAGAATTTTTTCAAATAGGAAGCATATGTGACATCCCTTACTTTTATACTGACAAATTGATACTCTGATATACTTAATTTTTTAGAGACTGAAACATAAATATGAGTATTTTTTATCTTGAGCAACAAAAATAAAACCACTTTTGATAATAAATAGATAACCCATTACTGACTTAGAATAACTTGTTATGTAAAAATAACAAACATCCTTCCCTGCTAATTATCTTCTATATATAATGCTATACACTTAGAGTTTTTGTTTTTGTTTTTGTTTTTCCTAGACATAGCCTAGTCATCTATCAGGTCTGCCGCTTAACTACAGCCTACTATCATCCCAGGATCCCTAACCACTGTGTAGAAGGCATACTATCTTTTGGCTGAAACATTAATTATTGTGCTGTTGAGCTTTTTATTTAAAACACTGATTTATTATCTTGTCCACTGACCTAAAAATTATTTTTATAAAAAAACATTTCTTATCATCAAAATGTTAGTATACAAAGCCACCTACAACCTGCAATTTTCTGCTTTGTTTTGTTTATCTAAAACATAAAAGTCATACTTTAGAAAGTTCTACATATTTAGATGTAACAGTATTGCAAATACACCTGAGCTGAAAAGATGATATTACAAATTGATGGACTAGCTCTTGAGCAGGTGTTAATTGTCCTAGCTCTACTGATTTCTTTCAATTTGTACCAGCTGAAAAACTGGCCTAGCATGTCAACCTAACAACAGATTTAGTAAATTTCTTTTCAAGTTGTGAAGCTAAATATTTAAATATTGCTTGGGTAGCTGATAAATAAAACAGAATTTATGAGATGTTCATTAGTAAATAATGGTGAATGTATATCTGTTTTAAGAATGGGTCTAAGAATGAGATAACTTCTGAGTTAACATTAGATATCAGAAAATGATGTCTGGATGATATTCATCTGACCAAATACAGATATCTTTAAGGTAGGCATCTACTCTGAGCCCCTTCATTGTCAATGAGGAGAAACAAGCACTTCTAGTAAGTGATTCATTTTATTCTGAGGAAGACAACCAAATCAGGTGGATTATAGCCTTAAAGTGTCTGCTTCTCTTATTGACCAAGGACAGGATTATTGCTTACTGGGGTATGGATGCCTGCCTCACTCATATCTAAAGTCAGGTGAAATGAATCACACCCTCAGGGCTACACATTGACTCCATCTTATTAAGTTACCCCCCTATTTTTCAGCAGTTACTAAGGCAAAGCTAAGTAAAACATAGTAACTTTGCACCATTCTGTTACAATATTCAGGGTAGTAGAAATAACAGCCCTACCATACAAGTATGACCATATAATTTGGGCTAGCATATTAACTTAAAATTGTATTATACATATCATTGCTTCTATCTTCCCTTCATGTAACAATTACTTTAAAATTCTTTTCCACAGTTTACATAGCTAAACTGAGAGATTTTGATTTCTACTGATGGATCCACTAAGTAAAATGTTATTTTGATCTTTGCATATAGTTATTGGTTATCTAGTATTAATGGTGTGTATGGTGTGAAAAAAAAAAAAAAAAAAAAAAAAAAGAAAAAAAAAATCTGTTTCTTGTATATTCTTTCTCTTTTGGTGAATGTTACTCACCATTAAGAGAATAAATCCAGTAGTACTCACTCCATTGCCACCTTCCACATTTACAAGAGATACAGGAGTGAGAAAAGCTTGAAACCTGTGCAATTATGTCATATTAATGATATGATTGTAGAAAACCCCATAAAACTATAATTCTAGGAATGAAAGGAGAAACATAAGTTTCTATGCCATAATACTTTAGCAGTAATAGTAATTAGCATTTTGATTTGTCTTTTTCTTATCATACTTGTGAAAGAAATTCATGTGAATAGCAAATAAACAAAAATAGCCTCATGGACTATAGAGAAATTCACTTAATAAAACTTAACTGCACATGGGCCTTAGTGTAATAGAATTGCTGTATGATTAACAATATTTGACATGCAGTTTGTTTTCTGTCCATGCGATTGCAACAACAGTTCCAATTGTAGCCACTTTTTTCTTTTCTTTTCCTTTTTCTTTCTTTCTTTGTTTCTTTCTTTGTTTCTGTTTTTTATGCAGAAGACCATCAAATGAATTGTCACAATACTCGAATAATGCAAGACACAGAAAAAGACGATAACAATAATGATGAGTATGATAATTACGATGAACTGGTGGCCAAGTCATTGTTAAATCTTGGCAAAATTGCAGAGGATGCTGCATACAGAGCCAGGACAGAATCAGAAATGAACAGCAATACATCTAATAGTCTGGAAGATGATAGTGACAAAAATGAAAATATTGGTCGGAAAAGTGAGCTGAGTTTAGATTTAGACAGTGACGTTGTTAGGGAAACAGTGGACTCCCTTAAATTACTAGCACAAGGACATGGTGTAGTGCTATCAGAAAACATTAATGACAGAAATTATGCAGACAATACTTCACAGCAAGATAATAGGAATATGAACTTTGTAATGCTAGGGAAGCCTGTGAACAATGGACTTACGGAAAAAATGGTGGAGGAGAGTGATGAAGAGGTGTGTCTCAGCAGTTTGGAGTGCTTAAGGAACCAGTGTTTTGATCTGGCTAGGAAACTCAGTGAGACAAACCCACAGGAAAGAAATCAACAACAAAACATGAACACTCGTCAGCATGTCAGGCAAGAAGATGACTTCCAAGGAAGAACACCAGACCGGAATTACTCTGATATGATGAACCTAATGAGGCTTGAAGAACAGTTGAGCCCCAGATCTAGGACTTTTTCTAGCTGTGCAAAGGAGGATGGTTGTCATGAAAGAGACGATGATACCACCTCTATTACTTCAGATAGGTCTGAAGAAGTGTTTGATATGACAAAAGGTAACTTAACCCTTCTTGAGAAAGCAATTGCTTTGGAAACTGAGAGAGCAAAAGCCATGAGAGAAAAAATGGCAGTGGAAGCTGGAAGGAGGGATAATATGAGATCATTTGAGGAACAGTCTCCAAGACAACTTTCTGGGGATGACAGGAAGCCTAAACCCAGTGACGGCCATGTCAAAAAGCCATATTATGGTAAAGGTAATATTTCTATATACCGTATGTTATGTCATAAGAAAGTATGAGCTAACATGTTAAGTTTTGCGTAGAATTCTGAAATGAAGTTATTAATTCTACAAAATGGGAACTTTGTTTAAATTGTAGTAGTATGGCATGATTGTAAAATAGTGTCATGCTGTGACTATTAAAAAAAAAAATCATTCTGCAATGTTAGAAATATGTACAGTATTTCAGTGAATACCATTTGGCTAAATTAAAAAAAAAATAATAATAACTTTCCAGGGAAACAAAGCAAATAAGAGATCATGTTGAAAGAGGCAAAGATTTTTCTCAAGCATTTAATACATTTTATAGTAATTACTAAAAACAAACTATATAAGAGAGTGGGGTTTTATGTAGCAGGTAGTCAATCAGTTTTAAAGTGCATATTTTACAGGTTGTATTGGGTAGGTGGCATCGTGATTTATAAAATTATCATCAAACGACAGTTATTGATGAAGCCTCTCCCATCTAAAATGTAGAATTGCCTGATAGGAATTGAACAGTATCAGAATGACCGATAACATAAGATAGGGGCAGTGACTGCACATTAATTATCTTAAGATAGTAAGGTAATGGAAACAATTTGCTATGCAAGGCATGGTGTGGCCTGGGCTGAGATCAATAGCAATTTCTTTCTTATGTGCATTCCACTTCACTGGTTTCATTCCATTGTGGAAACAGTTAAGGTGCTGCCTTGACCATAATTCAATATAAAAGAAACCAAAACCAAACCAAACCAAACCAATAAAAAAAAAAAAAAAAAAAAAAAAAAAAAAAAAAAAAACAGACTAAAGGTTACCTTTAGAATGCGTTTTAATTGTTTTAATTTATGGGATTATCCTGGTGATGGTGTTTTTATATTACCACACCTCTCCTTAATATATCGACATCTGTACATGTAGGGCTGTATTGTATAAATTGTTCAGTATATCCTGAGATTCACTGAACACCCTTAATTCCCATTGACTTTAGTGGAAGTTGAGGACATGGTATTTCTTAGGACTTGCTAAGCAGGGACTGGTTTCATCTTATATTTGTTATAACAATACTTGGATTCCTTTCTGAAAATGAACTGAGATGGTTGGCAATTTCCTCCTTTTTATAATTCCTTGTTTTGAAAAAGTAATTCCGTAAGATCTCCCTGTATCATTCAGGTAGGCAATCTCTTGGTCCAAGAAAGGCTTTGATCTTTTTTTACAAAACTTAAAGAAAAGTAATGTCCAGTCTCTTAGAAAAGCATAGAATTTACTGTTGTTAAATACTCTTGTGCTATGTATTTTAGTGAAGTATTGTTGTTGGTTTTTTTTGGGAAAAAAAAAAAAAAAAGGAAAAAAAAAAAAAAAAAAAGCATAGTCCAGTGAATGCTTTAGTAACTTTGGGTACTTGGGGAAGACAATGTTAGTTAGTGTATTACTGCATAGCCATGCAGATGTTGTTCTAAATGTTGTTTGCATATGACGTACATTAGGTGCCTTTTCCCTTTGGATATGTGTCTCTAATAAAACCACAGAAAACACAATAAAACATTATTATTTTCAAGTCTTTTAATTCTGGTAATGTCCAGCCCTTCCAGTCTCTGTATGAATAGGAAAGTATTTCTGCATATTGATCTCCAAAAAGACAGTATAATCTCTAACAATGACAAAAGTATGGACTAAATATTTCAGTAAATTCTGAAGCTTCTTTGAACCATTCCGTCCCTTGGCAGCTGAATCAATAACGGGTCCAAACCCCAGCCAAGGACACAAAAGACAACATTAAATGTTGTGGTAGTTTGGACCAAGAAACTTTGTGCAGTGGATAGCTCTACACTTCGTTTTTGTTTTGTTTTGTTTTGTTCTGTTTTGTTTTGTTTTGTTTTAAGGCAAGAAAGAAAAAAAGAAAAAAAAATTCTTCCTTACTTTGAAAAATATAAGAAATGCTATCGCACTTGTTGAGAGAGTAAGCTTTAAGTAAGACAATTGATTATATTGTTTGTTCTGAACTCACGTATTATCTTCCAAATACTCCTGGAAGTGTTATCCACAGAGATGTATGATACGGTCAAGAAGTTTTTGGGATATGCAGGTTTGCAGTGAGAAATACCTCTGCCTTTTGTTTTGAGGAGTTCTGCTTTCAGAAATCAGTGAAACAACCATTAAAGGACCACTAACTAATTTTTCCCTGCTGTTTAAAACTGTCTAAACAACTGTCTAAACTTTCTTCTGAAGTTTATGATTAAGACCTTTTGAGTCCTCTGGCAACATTCACTCAGCCAATACTCCCATTGTGACAAAGAACAAAGAAATGTTGCAGAATTAAATAAAACTGTGCAATATTTCTCCCCTTTAGCAGGAAAGGACTTACAAAAGAGTATCTAGTACTTTGTAAAAAGTTATGGAAAGTTTAGTCAGACGTCTTCCATTAAAAGCAATGGGAAATTTTGCAAGTACAATATTATGTGAGTTTTGAAATCATTAAGAATAGTATACAGCATCTTTTCTGACTCATTAGACCATAAAGGCTATTAAAGATCTGATATCATGCTATAACCTTACAGCATAAAGACCTGAATACTGTAGATTATTTATTTGACACTGTAAGATGTTAAGTGTCCGGATCCTCAGATACTCTAAATTAGAATGCATTCATTGACCTCAGTGGAGTTACAACAACATGGAATAGCTAAAGTTTCTTTAGTTTAAAATGTATAAAAAAGCCATTATGGTCTACTAATCATCTACATTTTTTCAGTCTTTGAATATTGTTATATTTACATAATTTATATTTCATTTACATTACTTATTCACATATCTACTTTTACACATCCCAAAGTATTTGACATGAAGAGTTGCTTAGAGTTGTGTATGTATGTAGCTGTGGGCTTGCTGTTCTAGTGGTCTCAGCACAGGCCTATCTGGCAAGAATTCTAATCCCTCCTCTGATATTCACTCCTTTTGTGGCCTTGGGTTTAACTTTTTGATTTATTTGTTACAATTTCCTGAAGTATAAGATTATGGTATTTCCAAGAGTGTTGTGATAATTGTATAGCATTTTGAAGATGGATATGTATGTGCATTTATCATTAAAGAGCGTGGGGAAAGAAAAAAAAAAAAAAAAAAAAAAGAACTGTATACTACAGTTAACACGCAGGCTAAGTAAAGTAAAACTTTCACAATTAGGGATTCCATTTGCAAAATCCAAGGTTTAAATATCACATTAAAATTGAAGAATGGATTTAAAACATGGAGAGTCATTTGAAAAGAGTTGAAGAATTTCTCTAAAATGAAGGCATTTCGGATGGACTTGGAATGTAAAAGTATATTCATATAAAACTACTAGAGGGAAATCAGGGAAAAATAAGTCCACAACTGAACATGAGCTCTGGATTCTATTTATTCATGCTTAAAAAAAAATGGGTTGTGTGTGAAGGTCTGCAAGTACTGAAATTTCCACTGATTGTACTGAGGATTGCATTTATTAAAGCTGGGATGGAATTTAATGTAAGAAAAACTTTGTATAAAACACATAGCAAAATCTTATTTTCCAGAGAAGAAAGCATAATTCCTGAAGCAGAGCAATGACAAGAGCAGCAAAAAATACTTAGATGAGGATAGCTCAGACTGGGTATTGAAAGGAGGCTGGAAAAAAAGATAGAAAGGGGATGCTGTGGGATTGTGATCCAGAATGGTAGCAGTTAGAGTATCCTGAATTTTATTCCTTCAATACTAGTATAAATATTTACAATAGTCTCCAAAATCTGACAACTCTAATCAAAATGATACATGATTTGTATCATGTGCTGGGCTGGAAGGCTAGGAATGTTATTTCCAGATGTTCTGTAAAATAAACAAGCTGATAAAGTATGTTAGCAAATTCTAGTTCAAGATAAATTTCATCAGCAGTTCCACTACTTTCTTGGCAGAAAACCTTATTTTGTTGAAAAAATATCTATTCAGACTTTTCACTGATTTGTAGACAGAAGATCCAACGACATTCTAAAAGATCATTAACCTTTTAAGCATATGAATATTATAGCATTATATGCATTTTTGTAATGGTGCAAATTTACACAGTAAGTGGTACTTTCAGTAATTCTGATTGCAATGTTTACCCCACCATAATTTATTGAAGAGAAAGAAATATTTTACTGTTTATAATTAATTTAAAGAAAAGAGAATCTTCTGCTCAGAGAACCTTGGAAAAGGGATTTATTTATGCTGAATCATAGAATCATTATTTTAAAGAGCTCAGTTTGCCACTCTAAGGACATTGAACTTCTATGACAATAAGTTTGCAGAATTTAATAAATCAGGCAAATAAGAATGTAAAGAAGGGAAACTCCAACTAAACAGTTTCCAAATGACCTTACACCCTTGAGCTGATGCTTGCCAGCAGAATGTTGATTGACAGTGGTATGGCTTTGCTATAAAATGGTCATTTTCCAATCACTCTGAATGGATCTATGCTATGATCATAGGAGCCGGCAGTCTGAAAAGAAGATAATGGGATAAAAGTGACAAAACGGTGTTAAGAAGTAGAAGGGTTTTTTGTTTACTTGTTTTTTTTTTCTTCTAGTTTTCATTAAAAAAAAAAAAAAAAACATTTACCAAAGAGTAAATGACATGATTAAATGAACCTTCTTACAGAAATGTGTAAAGCATCATTCACTTGACACATTTGTTGTAAATTATAGATCCCTCAAGAACAGAAAAGAAAGAGAGCAAATGTCCTACCCCTGGGTGTGATGGAACTGGCCATGTAACGGGGCTTTACCCCCATCACCGCAGTTTGTCAGGATGCCCACACAAAGATAGGGTCCCTCCAGAAAGTAAGTTCACATTGTTTCATGGAAACTGGGGATAAAACTACAAAGATTTTTCTAGCATGCTTTATAAACCTTTTATTTAAAAATTAATTTTATTTTTCAGTATGGTTTGTCTCAATTTAGTCAACTGTTCTGTGTTATACTTTTTCCTTTATTCCATCATTTCTATTCTCTACTAACTTTTACACTGAAAGAACAACTTTTAAAGCTGTATTCTTTGATTTAATAATGCTAGGTTGTTTTTAAATAGATCTATTCAGTCAACAGAGAAAAAGGTTTCCAGAAGATGTGCACTGCTTTTACTTCTGCATGCTGATGTCACATCAATTGTCCCTGTTGTCTCGTACAGGAATAATTGTACTTGAAAAAATTGCAGCCCCTTTCCCTTGTTGGTGTTTTGTCTTAAACATAGTTTATTTTAAACTAATTTGTATTATTAATAATAACAATCTGACTGTTTACTTAGTTACACACCTCAGGATTTTGAGCAATATTCCCCTGTAATTTACATGGCTAGAATTTTCTGCCTTGTCAATGGATTCTGTATGAGGGAGGTTCACCCATCCAGACACAGACATTAATCAGAAAGCAGAGAGATCCATTTCTAGAAGTCACCTCCTTGGCTGGTAGAAATGGCATAGTTCTGTTGAAGCTAATTGCTCTATGTTGCTATATGACAGACAGGCATCTACCTAAGATACAGTTCTCTTTCACACTAATTTAAAAATTTATTTATTCCTTTGAATCCTATAGCCTAAAATCCCCACTGTCCATCAGCACTTACAGACCTAATCTCAATAGATTTATGGATGACTAAAAGAAACATTAAAGACAGGACTTAAATGTTCCCCAATTTCCAAAGGGAAGTGGACTCTGAAGGACAGAAAAGTGGAAATAGGTCTGCACACCAAGAGTAGCAGACAGAAGAAGTTTCCTCTTTCATGGTAGAGTGGCTTTGCCAAGTAGTATTGAGGAAGTGCTTTAGGAAACTGCTGCATCTTGGTCGATCTCTGAATACAGTAGAACAGATAGATTCATTTCTCTCCTTTGCAAGACCCTGTAATTTTCTGAAGCACAAATATTTTTTCAGTTGCTCAAAGTTCTCTCATTTTTATAAATGGTAAATAAAAAGCTCTTTAGAAGACTTTGTAAATCAAAGAAGAATATAGCTTTAAACTGTTTGCATGCTCTTGTACCTAATAAAATGTAAAAGGTGAGCTCATCTTTTTATTTTTTCCTGTGATGTTGGCCTTGTGAAGCATGTTTCAAGAACAGCTTTGAATAGTAGGAATTTCAGAATAAAGCTTTTACATCTATACACGTTTTAGTACGCTGATGAAGGTGATGATGATGGTTATCTTCTAATCAGTATATGTGGTTAATTTCTCAAGTCTCTGAACAGCTTTTATTCAGTTCTTTACTCAGTCAAGGAATTCACTGATTTTATTAGAACTTTTTTTGAGTGAGAACTAAATACAGGCTTCCAGACTAGTTCTTGTATGAGAAAACCAGGATTTTGCAAGAGCTGGATGGCCTCTTTCCATAGTGATATACTGCCAATCCAGCTCTGAGACATGGATTCAAATATGTCTCAAATCATACAAAACTGTTTAGTGTTACCAAAAAGCTCTTGATAATTTGGCAATTCACAGCATAAGTTTTATGATTCCAAAAAGAGCTGCTCTGAGCAGCTTTGGGAGTAAATTTTCTATCCAGTTTGCAATGGATGCAGATGTAAAGCAGTTTATTTGCTTAAGCTTGTACCACTTGTTTCTTTTTTTACAAAGTTTATTTTTTGTTGTTGTTGTTGTTTGCTTTGTTTTGTTTTCCACCATCCCTCAATTTTTAATTGCTTTTTTTTTCTTTTTTTTTTTACTTTTCAGTCTCTAAAATAATAATTATAATAATCTATCCATTGCAATTTTCACATCTGTGGACAATGCAAGTTAAAATAAAATGACCAGTTCTGCTCGTCATATAGACATGAATGGTATTTCTATGTAGATATGGGCAGAACTGGGCACTAGATCAATTGGACTGTCTTATAGTTAGTATCAAATTCTAATCAGGGTTGTGCTGAGGTATATTTAAAATAATTCAGTGTTCTACCAGTATAACTTGAGAGCAGATTTTCGTTCTTGAGTTTGATACTGTGTATATAAAGTTGTATATTTTGAGCACATACGTTTCCTGAAAGAATTTTTTGAGTCCATATTTTTAATTGGATTTTTGCTAGTTCATAGTTTACTACTGAGCTGGTGTTTGCTCAGTGTTTTTTTACTAAGAAGATGTTGGAAGTCTTTTGCTTCATTGTTGCACTGAAGATACTTTTGATTATAGGTTCAGTAACCTAACTTTCACTGTTGCCCTGTGTTAAAGAGCATAGGGTCACAATCCTTACTTCCCACATCAGGCTTTATTGGCTATGTGTGTCACGTGTATTTTGAGGAATGCTGGTTGTTAATGAATCCTGCTTTGTTTTAAAATGGTTTCATATATACTGGGATTTGATTTTTTTTTCTTGTTTTCATACTCTGCTGTTTTCTCTTACTCTCCTTGTCAAGTTCTTGCCATGCATGAAAATGTTCTTAAGTGTCCTACACCAGGCTGCACAGGCCGGGGCCACGTAAATAGCAACAGGAATTCCCACCGAAGGTAAGGATTCCATCACTGGACACCAATCTAAAGGGAACAGTGCCTCCGAACTGCAGCCCTTCTAGCAGTCCATTGGCAGGGGGGGAAGTGTGAGTGTGTGTTCTGTTGTTCTGTTTCTAAGATTGACAGATGGTGCTTCATATGCTTTAAAGAGTAACATTTTTTCATGTATTTTCTGGGGAGGACAAGTATTCATTTGCTTCAGAATGGATGAATTGATTCACAGAAGACATTTTAATCATCCATGAGGTTTTTGGGTGTGGTGATTTTTTTTTTGTTTGTTTTTTCTCTCTGTATTGGTATTAGCAGTGATGCAAAATGAATGGTATGACTTCTTCTCTGTCACAGGGACGAGGAAGAGTCTGCCAATATCATCAAGACTAGGGCAGAGTTCTTGTCCCCACACTTCACTCTCTTCAGAGACTATTTTGCATGAAAAATTCCACTCTACCCCTAAAAATGATATTCTATACACAAGAAACAACATTTTGAATACACAGACACTAAGAGTTAACTTTTCAACTAAAAAAAAAAAGTCTCAACCCCCAAATCTTTATTCAGATATAATTAAAGTAGAATTTTGCTTGATTAAGAAACATTATGAAAATGTCTCATTAAATTTAAAAATTAGAAACAAAAAATGCTCAATATAAATAGTCAAGCAAAGGAAGATTGAGAAAAAATACAACTTTTCTATAGTTTCCTAAAATTAATAATTGATTCTTATACAAGGGATGTCACTGCCTTTTAAATTCTGACACACATGAGAAAAAAAAAAAAAAAAGTTACTAGAAATTTTAGTATGTCATAGTTTTTCCACAAATAATGAGGTCTTGCTTATTTTCTTACAATTTAGGAAAAAAAAAAAAAATCCAGGAAATGCGAGTAGAGGGTAAAAGGATGCAAAGTTCCTATTATCTAATTCCTTTTTTACTGTTAATTGTAACATAAAGGTTTAAGGGATTACATTATTAAGGTGCTGGATGTTCAGTCTTATGGGTTACTGCCCCCTTACATGCCTCCTGGACTCTCGTGGGTAACTCATCAAGAAACTTGGGTACCCCTTTCTTCTCTGTAGTGACGCTGCTACTAGATGCAGCAAAAACCTTTGAGAAGGTTTTCAGGGATTTAATACTGCTCGAAGCAGCATTCAATTTTGGTTGGATATCTACTAGAATATTGGAGGTGATTGAAGAAGAGTATGTCAACAGAGAGCAGCTGCCCTCCGGTATGACTCCAGAGCACTCTCACCCCTCTGCAGATCTAGGACAATGAGGGAGGGCTGAGGGGAGCAGTCTGCAGTCTGTGCTCACCTCTTTCTGCAGCTTTTGGGGCATTTTGCTCTGCTTCATTTTTATTTTTTTTCCCTTTCGAGAAAGGAACATCTGGGAATGCGCTGATTTGCCTTTCATTTTAATTTCTTTTCCTGTGGAGAACACAGAGAGCTGCGGTCACATAAGTGTTCGATAGACTGTGACAAGGAAAGAACCCCCTCCATTGTCAGGTCACAGGTTTTTACAGCTTCACTAAGAGCACCATCTGCTGGCATCAATATACTTGTTTTTCAATGTTCTAAATCTTTTCCAGAAGAATCAGGCATATTTTAGTCACTTTAATAATAGTACAGCATTTGCAAATTTAATTGAATTTTAATTCAAGTGAAATTTCTTTTCATGTTACATCATCTACTATTAGGAAGCATACCTTAGTACTTGAAATTCATGAACAAACACTAAGTATAACATATATGAGATGTAGATTTAGAGACCCTAGGCCAAATTTTGCACTCATTTATATGCCTTGCAAAAAGATTGGAGTTAATGGAGCTGAATGAAGTGTGAAGTAGCACAAAATTTGGCCTAAATGGTACTGTCATTTAATCATCTTCAGCAGCCATTTCATTGGCAACATTTGTAGATGTGTAAAGGTCACAAGTCTGCTAACAGAGCTGCACAGTAGATTTCAGGTTATATTCTCCTCTCTTACTGGTATGTTCACTGGCTGACATCCATAAATAATCTACCCATATACAGTCAGAGAAGAAGAGCAGTTATAAGATCTACCATGCAACTTTGAAAACAGAAGAAAGGAAGTCTAGAGAAAATACATATGACCAAAAAGCTTTTGGAAAGTCTTTTCCTTCAGATTCTTCCTGATGCAGGCTAAGGAGGAGAAGGAGTAATTGGATCAGTGCTATAATGTGAAACTACGCAGGACAAGACAATTAAATTTCCTTTCTGTAATTGCAGCCTCTCTGGATGTCCTATTGCTGCAGCAGAGAAACTGGCTAAAGCTCAAGAGAAGCATCAGAACTGTGATGTGTCAAAATCAAACCAGGCATCAGATCGGGTTTTAAGGTATTAGAAATCACTATAATACTTATTATTATGCAGAATTCATCACACATTCACCTAATCTGAGAATTTATATTTATATACTTTGTATATACATATATATCTCCTTTAAAGAAGAGTTAGAATTAGGGCTTCTGGATCCAGTTCTCACAGAATATATTTCCCACTCAATTTACATGGGGGAGGGTTGGTAATTATTTTGGCAAATACATGTAAAGCTGAAAAGCTCATTTTTGTCTTAGGCATTGTTTGGTGTAAAGATGACTGCTGGAGTGCAAAGTCTAAGAACAATGTGAAAAAAGTTGGTATCTTTTGGGAATAAACTAATATTTACCGGTAAGTCTTGGTTTTTTCAGCAGGCTTTTACTAGTAAATATCAGTTTAAATTAAACCAGAAGCCCTATTTGCATTACCAAAACAATAGTAGACCTTTTGATAGGACACGTGGAAAAATGACGTGTGTAGCTTAGATTCCAAAATAAAGTCAGATGTAGTTCTTTGTCTCTGTTTCCCCACTCACTGCCAGGAAGGATGGAAAGAGAGAAAAATTGTCCTAATTTTTTTAATGGGAAGGACCTTGAACCAGTTTGACATAATTATACCCATTTTCTTCATCCACATAGGATTCTGCATTTATCCAAAGCTGTATCCAGCTTTGTGCTATTGTCTCTTCTTTTGAGATATGTGGGTGGAAAAAATATTGTTTCTAAGGAGTGTGAAGGATACATGTAAAGGGACTAGACCTCTGCATGATTTTACAAGCCTTATATTGATGATGCCCCAAGAGCTGCAGAATTTCTCCATGGATACTGAGATATTTGTGGGCTAGATTAGGTACATCCCTCTCAGCTGTTGTGAAGAACATGAAGGAAGTACCACAGCTTTAGTTCCCAGAATTTCCTGCTGATCTTGTAGGTTTCTTCGTATTTGGATTTAAAATTTGATAGGGTAGCTTAAAATGAAATTTTTTTACTATATTAACATTATTCTTTGCATATTCTCTTAAACTTCATCTAATCTTGATGACCTTTTCAAAAAACAAAATACACCAATAAAACTAAGAACACAGAATTATGGTTCACATCTGCAGAATATTTTTTGTAGAGCTTATTGACCTTTTTTATGTTCCTCGGATTATTTTTGATGGGCTTTGTTTTAACTGTCCCTAATTCAGGTTGTGCTATTTTTCATATAGCATCCCAGACAGTTTTCTTAGAGAAAGGTTCTTTAAAACCTGCTAATAAAAAAGACCTTTTGAGGGAATAATATAATTTCTCACTGATGGAAAAAGGTAAATGAAAAATGCAGTGTTTTTTAACACTGCTGATTAGAAGTCACTGAAGTCAGATGCCATACAAAGAAGGCAACTGCTCAAAAGCTCATCTAGTTTTCTGGCAAACTCCCAAGGAAGTTGCATAGCAGTTTTAACTTTGCTTGTGAGTCTGCCCTGTGTTTCAAATTTTATAGGCAGTTCACCCAAAGCTTTCATCTTATCTCCTGCTTTCCCTTTTACCATTAAATCATTGAAGTATTTAAGATGAAGAACTTGGGAGTTATTTATAATATTTACATGCAGTTGTCTGATGGAGAGAGAGATGCTCCAAGAGTAAATCTCGCATACTTGTCTTCATGCCAGTTTCCATCCCACCTGCATTTAAAATTTCTTTGGAAGAAGTCAAATTCATAAGACTTCTGTTCTGTAGAAATTCTGGTTTTACACTGAATGTGCAGGAATTGAGCTGCATTTTTTTTTAGCTAAGTGTAGATTATCTTGAGGTAGGATCAAAATACTATTAATATCAGCTCATTGTGTACATGTATTTTGGAGGGAAACCTATCTAAAGAAATGAGCATACATAAGTCAAAAGGAATAGTATGAATAATATGATTTTTTTGGCTGATCTTTACATACACATCCTGACTAAATTATATGAAAAGAATTCTTCCAGAAAAAAAAAATATATAGATAGATAGATATAGATATAGGTATTCAAAACTTAATTCTTACTAGCCACCACATCCCGTTTTGTCAGCCAGAATGATGATTCTTCTCATCTTGACTGAATTTGTGATCCTGTGAATGTTCCTTCTATTTTCTCTGTTTATAAATGCAGTAGAGAAAACAAAAGAAATAATAATAATAAAAAAATAAAAAAAACAAGCTTGATGATTCTTGATTCCAGAAGAAGCACCTCAGGTCTGTTGTTCATCATCTTTACCTCCTGCTAAATGCAGCAGGTAGACATGCATCACTGTGTAGCATTTGCTTCATTTATATAACACTTTCTTACGTAGGTAAAGCATGCAGGATCTGACCTTTATTTACTTGCTTTATACATTGAGAGATGATGACTTCTGTGTCCACATGCAGAAGACAGCGTGACAGTGGAGGAGTTCACTACAGCATTCCTTCACTATTTCAAAACTTACTTCAGTGACCTGAAAGATCAGTTGGGGCTTTTCCTGGTTATCTTCTCTGACCCTAAAGGAAAGAGAAATTTAGCTGATAGTTTTGTTCTGTATTCATTCACAGAACCTTCCTTCATGCATGTATCTGTATAACGAGAGTTGCAGCTCCTGCCAGAAACTTTCATTTAAGGGTTAGCAGGATCTGTGAGGCAGTGGCTCAAAGTCCACAGAGATTGTGAGAATCTCATGTGTATTTCTCAAAATTAACCTGGATCTGTATACTGAAGAATGAAACAGGATGAAACAGGACTAACTCTTTTGGAAAACATACAGGAAAACAGCATACAACTCTGTTGAAAGAAATTTAGAGGAAACTCTATTGATTAAATAGAGCTTCCACTGCTAATTTTTGGTTTTGACATTTAAAGAAATTTGTCCAAACTTCTCCTGTTGGTCCACTTACCCCTTTTTGTTTCAACTCCCAAAAGTGAAAATGTTTGCTATGTGATGCAATTACATGGGGAAAGGGAAACCCTGAAGTATTTTAAAACAGAATTTTAAAATAGCTACAGGATACATTTAGTGGTATTAGAAATAGTTTTGTCTAGGCTTTGTTCAAGAAAATATATATTGTTTGTCTGCTGAAAATAACCAAACCAAGCAAATGCAATAATATATTGCTGTCTCTTGAGTACAAGAAATAACTACGATTTTCTAATTTGAGCTATAAATTATGCACAAACACATTAAACTGAACTGCATCTAACAAACTTTACATATCTTTAATTTCTAGGCCCATGTGCTTTGTTAAGCAATTGGAGATCCCTCAGTATGGCTACAGAAACAATGTCCCCACCACCACACCCCGCTCCAACTTGGCCAAGGAACTAGAGAAATACTCTAAGACTACGTTTGAATATAACAGTTATGACAACCATGCCTATGGCAAGAGAGCCATAGCTCCCAAGGTGCAATCCAGAGATATATCCCCCAAAGGATATGATGGTAGGAGGTGCACACTCTTATACATGAGAGACAAGTTTGCAGTTAATCTTGTTGTTGTATATGTAAACTTCATACAATTAAAACATGTTTTCATGTTCATATAATATGAGGAATGCTGTCATGTGTAAGATATTTTAAAGGCTTAAAAAAAAAAAAAAAAAAAAAAAAAAAAAAAAACACTGTTGTTTTATTCGGTTCTTGCTTCACAATTGTTGCACTGGCAAAAGAACACCTCCAGCTATTAAGCTCCTGGGATGTGTTGAGATTGCAATAAAAGCTGAATAATAGAGCTAGTTCTTGTGGTGTAGGAGCAGTGTGTTATGTTGCCATCTGGGAGACCTGGCCTCATGGGTCACATTAGTATTCTCACTTCTGTACAGTAGGTCAGGTAACTCATAAAGATAGCTTACTTACTCTGTGGGGACGTGGAAGTAGAAAACCTGTATCTCGTTGCACTTTCAGAAATCACTGCTACTTATTTAATGAGGCATTTCTGCTCATTTTGTCTTTGTGAATACACCTGTTGAATTCTCTGGAAAACCTCAGTTATATGTTTAAAATTAGGCTAAACATGACTTCAGTTTAGGAGAAGAAAATGGTGTCCATCAGGCAAGAGGATTTTTTTAGGGAAAAAAAAAAATGAACTACATCATAAAGAATATAGGAATTGGATTATAGCTCTTGAGGACTTCAAGATTTTTTCAGAGCAATACAAGTTATATATATAATAATAAACCAGTGCCTTTATCTTTTTGTTGTCATTTTTAAAATATTTTATGCTACTCACAGACTACCATAGGAAATTTCAAGCAGTTGTCAGATTTTTGTTTAGAAAAACAGAAAGAAATATACTATATTGAACAATTTATGCTGACATATGAATGCAGGCTCTGACATTCAAAAGTAGGTAAGTGGAGAAAAGGAATATTTTTACAGATCCTGCCTTCATGTTTCTGATATTTTGGATTTTTTTTTTTTCTCATAGAATCAACAGGCAAGTTCTTCCACTATAGCATAAAGGAGAAAGGCAACACATTTTTGAATAAAAATGCCCTTTTTCCTTCTCTCATACACTCATCTTATTTGCCTATGTCAGAATAAGAGCTTGAACATTATTAAGGGTAATGCAGTAGCTCTAACTGCAGTTAGTAACCTAATGATATAAGGTAAATATAATAAAAAATGAGATATTAACTCTTGTGTATATGTTCTGTTTACTCTTACAGAAGGGGAAGAATCAGTGTATAGGTAGTGAACCCGTGGATATGCATAATTATGGATCAAATTACTGATGTTTGCTTTAAGCAAGTAATATATATTTTTCCTCATTTAAGACCCCATTTAAGCAAAGAATTAAAAATTACACCTTTTTTTTTTTTCCAAATCATCAGAACTTGAAAATACATGTTACATCAAATACAAGTTCAACAGTGGCCTTAAAAAATGAAAGATTAGGGTGATACTGCTGTCTTTCTACACTCTCATCTTCCTTTGACATAAATAAGTATAATAATAATTTTTACTTGAGAATCTTGCTAGATTTGTACAATATTGTTTCACTGCCCCATTTTCTAAGTCAGAGAGGACTGAGGCACCCTGATACATGTGATTCATGCTGGTACAGCAAGTATATGTTGTTCTTTTATACTCAGAACAGTTAATGCCAATTACAGCTGGAGCAGGTTGTTTGCTAAATAAAGTCAAATTTCCTATGGATTTACTCAATATCACACACTCTGCAGCAGGTGGCATATGCTGTAGCTGTTTCCAAGTTATGTGTGTGCTGTTTGACCATGCTGACATGGTCTCAGACACAGAACATCATTTGAGTTTTTCTTTGTACCCAATCAGTGATATTCATGAAACCTTTAGGATCCCCCTGTATTTAATATTGCACAGCCACTCTGTTGTGTTCATCTTAAATATGCAAAGGGCTTTAAAGTTCCTCAAGAAAATCACCTAAAGTCATAGAATGATTAACTAAATTCTTGGCACCAACTTTCAATGGATCTTGGATTTTGATGATAACTACTGGAAATAACTGAATATGAAGGTGATTTCAGGAAGACTCTCTTCACTTAAAAGAGCCACTTTTCCACAAGAAATTTTGCAGTATTTCTAGCTGATTTTGTAGTCAGGTGTAAAATAAATTATGCCAAAGCCATTATGGAGGTACAGAGAGCACACCTATTATGTATGGCAGCAAACACATTTATATAAGAACAGATTTAGTTCTGAAAAGTCATACTGAAAAAGCTGAGAGAAAGTCAAAGTTATCTGGAGTACTTTTAAGTATGCAACAGATTATTTTTTTCTGACCATATAAGATGAGACAAATAGTATGAGGATATGAAAAATCAATAGCCTTGTGTTTCAATCTTTTTTTAATTGTAAACAAGCGTTGTATTTTCATCATCAGAGAAAAGGATTATATGTTCAATAGTGTGTGGTTGTGAGTTACATGAACATAAATAGCTCCTCTGGATTCTTTTCTTGATTTTTTTTCAGTAATTTTTTTTTTTTTTTAAAGAAAGAAAGAAAAAGAAAATGAATACATTATATTGTGAGATAGGATGCTCTGATAATTGTTTAGGAGTAAGTACTGCTTGTGTTTGTGGACTTGCTTTGTCTTTGATAACATTTTCATGGTGGATCACATCTTGGGTTTACTGGGTTTATGGTATACAACAACAGAGATAAGAACATCTAGACTCAACAGGCAGAGAAGATAGCAACTGTTCCAGTTTCTCAGGTGATGACAGGAGCTCCTCTCTTCCCACAAACAATACTGGGACCTTCTATCAAAACACTGAGAAAACACTAAGGGTGGGATTCATTTGACCATGTCTAGAATTTTACAATGGGTAGCACCTCTGTCTGAGCTAGTCACCCTTTTTAAATCCATGGAGGAAGATAGATGCTTCTTTGATGCAATTGATCTCCTCCTGAAGTACTTATTTAAAACTGACCAGGTGAATCACCACCTGAAAGTTCCTATTTTTTTCCATGCTATTAGAGAAAGCCTGAAATGACTAGGTCAGATACCTGAAATTAGGTGAGATGAATCTGTCACGGTGAGTCATAAAACATATTGAAACTGTAATTAATTTATGTAACAGATTCCACGTTTAGGCAATACTGAGGATGAGGGTGGCTGGGTAAAATTTAATTCCATACCAAATACCTGAGTTTAGTTCTTTAAGTTGTTGGGATCTCTTCCACTCTTACGTTAATTAGCAAGAGGAGCCTGTAGATTTAGAGTGGTTCTCTGTAATCAGCCCCAGGGCATGCTCAGTGGGAGGCCAGCATGCTGGATGGATATGCAGCTGGTTAGACTTGCGTCTATTATTTAACAGGAAAAACATTTTCCACATTTGGTTTCACTGCTGGATCATAAAGCATAGCTGGACTGCAGATCTTCAAACCTGGTGCCACAGAGTTGGGCTACTAGCAAGCAGAATTGCCTGGTATTGAAACAATGTAGTTTTCCCTTCCTTAGAAATGGACTTGATTTAATTAATTATGAATTAGTCATCTTTGTTTCTTCTGAAAAGCTATCATGGAATGAACAGACTGGGCTATGTGACATGTTTTAAAATGTACACTTATAGTAAATATAAAATGACCATGGCCATGTCTCTCCAAGTTTTGCTTAAATCATTGGTAATCTAAAATCTAGCAGTTGTGTAGCATGCTTATAGCACTTTACACCTTCAAAGTATTATGCAAGTAAATCACAACACAACTAAATTTTAGAAGCAATTTTATATTTATAGGGAAAATGAGTTCAAGGGATAATATAGGTCGACCAAGGCCACAGAGGAGTCCGTATCAGAGCATGCATGAGTTTCTGGTCCTATCTATAAAGCTGCCTGTTTCCCCGCCTTTCTTTAGCACACATTCTTATATATATGATTTCCAATATAGCATGTCTCTTATGCTTGTTTAAATGTGACTTCCTACAAGACTAACATTTTTTACTAGTAACAGAAGTCTTATTTGTTCATATGAATTTTGAAAGATATTTCTGATTTGACAAGTTCAGTGGTACAGGGTGCTTGCTGTGTTAACACAGTAAAAATTGAATTATTCAATTATTTTCTTCCTGAAGTATAGGAAAATTCTTGTGTCTTAGATACAATTGCAAAGTAACAATGGATAAATGCTGAATTTTTAATGACCACCACTGACTACTATATTAAAGATGAAACTCTGGAGGAATTGTTCACAGGTTTATTATTAGTGGGTACTCTGCTAGAGTAGTGCTACTATGTGTTCAAAACAAAGAAAAGTGATGAATGTTTAGCATTCATTTCACTTAAAAAAAAAAAAAAATCACACCCTGTGCATTATGTGGCATTCCTGAGAAAACTCCATCTGTTATGAATTAAGTGAAATGCTATTTCCTTTACAGTAAAAATAGTGCCATGATTTTTTTCAGTTTTGTAGAGAAAGAAGGATGACATAAGCTCTAGCAGAGATATTTTGCTTTCAGATTCTTCTTTTGAACCCTGCCTGTCTACCACAGCGGCCTGTGGTTCACAAATGGGCTGTGCTCATGGGAGCAGATTATTATATGTATGCCTGCTCAGACAAATACACCTGAAGAGTCTGGCATTTAAATGGAACCCATCACAGAAGAGCTCTAGCTAGGGTCTGACCTTTTTTTGTATAGCTCTCTAATCAGCATGCTAGTTGGTTATTGTTATACTGTGCTATATGGTATGATCTCTGCAGTATATATTTCTCTCTAAAGGGGAAATAGTCACTGTAATATCCATGTATGTATCCTCTGACCTTGACATTTATTTTATATGAAAATATATAAACGTTTAGATTTAGGAGACCAGACAACACTTTCTTGTATTTTATAGAAATGCTTTTAAATAGTTAATTTGGGAAGAAGGTTGAAGAAATAAGTGGGCTAATAGGACTGTTTTGCAGTACTATTGTAATACATTTGGCTGCAAAGAGTAGTTCTTAAAAGCAGCAACTGTTCTGCATTGTATTTAAATGGGATGGAAGTAAGCTTTGTCAGTGTATTAGTGGTTTCTGTCAGCCAGAATACAGCTGAGTGCCGCTGTCCTCAGTGAAAGCAGGAGTGAGTATGTTTGGCCTGCATTGTTTCTACAGAGTTGTAGGCACTTGAGATGCTTGAAGATGGGGTTGTTTCACTTACATTTGTTTCCATTTATACTGTCACTGCTTTTGCCTTTGTGAGATCCGTGGTGTGGATCCAGCTTCCTTCTACTTTCATCATGTTCTCTTCCTCCTTTCCTTTCTGATGGCTAATGTGGTGTAAGAAGAACCTGTTAGGAAATGTGAAGTGTTTAAGGACATACGGTTAGCACTTTGGCCCGGAGACCCAAGCCCATTAGCTTTATAATGGGCTTGTTCTCCAGTAGCTCTGGGGAGTCTAGGCCTTACAATTACATTTGCTCATGTAACTATGAAAAAAGTCCTATAATGTTATGGTAACATGTTGCTCTTCATTAACGAAACTGAGTGACCTGAGCAGATCCTACCTTCTGTCTGACTGTATACGTGGGGTAAAAGCAGTGTTTCTTTGTGTTTTTATTCTTTTCTAAATCTAGCCTGTTTGTCAGAATAATTCATGATCACATCATACAGATTTGTGCAGGAGGTTATTTCATACAAACTCACATGTTTAGCATATAAAATCACAGACAAAAATCAAGAAATACAGCCATCATTCTTATTGCTTTTTTATTATTTTTTTTTTGGTGGGGGAGTGGGGTGGGGACATGGTTACTGTTGTTCATTATAAATTTCACCTCCAGCAATTTGTTTTTCTTTTCACTTATGCAGAATGTTAGTTCTTTTGAGTCATCCTTGTCATATTTCTTCCCACAGCTAAACGTTACTGTAAGAATTCAAGTCCAACCAGCAGCACAACAAGCAGTTATGCCCCTAGCAGCAGCAGCAATATGAGTTGTGGTGGAGGCAGCAGTGCCAGCAGTACCTGCAGCAAGAGCAGCTTTGACTATACTCATGACATGGAGGCAGCGCACATGGCTGCTACTGCTATTCTGAATCTCTCCACCCGCTGCAGGGAGATGCCTCAGAACCTCTCCACTAAGCCTCAGGATCTCTGTGCAAGGGTAAAAATAAGTAATTCTGTTTGTTGATGAAGATTCATCTTTTCTGCACTAGTTTTGTGCCTTTGATAGAAAGAAGCTTTAGTACAGCTTTAGTACATCTTCCTTTTTATTTTTTTCATTTTCCTCAAAATTAACATAATGTGGTGGCTCTCTTAAGCAGGAAAAAAAAAAAAAAGAAAAAAAAAAAGAAAAAAAAAAAAAAAAAAAAAAAAAGAGAGAGAGAGAAGTATCTCAGGAAATTCCAATCTATAAACTGCTTATACTGATAACATGATAACATGTACTTACTCTTCTCCCCTCCAGCCCCCCTTTTTTTAAATTTGTCTCAGTAGTGAGATCTATAATTATAAAAGATGTTTGAGTTGCTTAAGTGCTCTTAATTTCACTACAGAATTTTTTGCTAAACACTGTCTGATTCATACATTTTATGAAAATATTAAGATTTAATGATGTAATTTCATTTAGAAGCCTAATGTTGTAAGATCTTGTAAAAAGAAAACTGTGGTACTTGTATGCTATGTGTGCCTGTGATATTGCAGTTCTTAAGTCATTGCTTAAGACATTTGAAACAAACAATAAATCCTCCTGTACAGGTGACTTCAAAGGTGCTGAAAAATAGTGTAGGGTCACTGATGATTTGTATGTTCATAGTTTTAATATATTATGAAATTAGAGACAAAAATTATAGATGTTGTTTTTAAGCTTTATATATAAAGAATCACAGAATCACAGAATCAAAGAGAAACAGTGCACTATCAACATTCATTAAAGAGCAGAATACTCATTTTTGAATTACAAACATTAACTTTTGAGTCTGATAGCTGTTGAAAATGATTATTTAACATGCACCAGCAAACAGTACAGTGCCTATAGGATACCACTAGATGGCTAAGTAGACAGATGCAGTGCAGAGGAAACGTTTTTGGTGTGCTTATAGCAGAGCTTCTGAGCTGGCAGACATGTTCTGTTCTTCTGCATATAGACAAAGGTTTTCTTGCCCCCATTGTGCAAAGCCGTTCATAACAAACTAAACCCTTAACAGTAGGTATTAGTAATAAAACATAATTTAACCTGGAATGGTTCATGACTTTTTTTCAAATGCTTCTTTTTACATTAATTTATTTAATACTGTATAGGAGGGAAATCTCTTTTTGGCATGTAAACAATATGGTTTTATCAATGCTATGGAAAAAGCTGGAATAAAATCTTTATTATCTTACATGTCAAAAACAGAAGGGGCCTCTTTCCTAATGTTTAACCCTATGTCAAATGGAATAAATGATTCTAAGAGGGGATTGTCAATTTTTTTTTTTTTTTTTTTTAAAAAAAGAAGGGTTGCATTCATGGTGTTTTTGTTACTTGAGAGAAAGTTGCTAGACTTATGAGGAGTCAGTAGCATTTACACCACTTTTGAAACCAAATTTCTTGTAGAGTGTTTTATTTCTGAACAAATGAGGGATTCTTTGTGGGCACCTTTATTCTATTTGCTCTTAGTTTTTTAAAATTCATTTTCATTTAAGATGTCTTATTTCCCCTCATCTAATAAAATGGAGAACAATTGTTTGTTTCTATAAAGGGAAAAGTCAGAGCTTGTACTCACAATTTCACAATACTTCAGTTGCCACAAAAATTGTCACAAATATTCTTTTACCCAAATTTATTGATTATAAGAGTTAGTATACAAAATGCCAATACAATTGTATTTGCAGTGAAGGAACTGTGAAATTTGTAGGCATTTTCTCTTCCTAAAACCAAATGGTGTCCAAAAGGACTTCTTTGGGTACCTTACAAAGAAAAGATTTCTTTTTTTTTTTTTTCTTTTTTTTCTTTTTTTTTTTTTTTTTTCTGAACACCCAGACAGGTGACAGGACTGGAAACAAGAATTATGCAGATGTTAACTCACAGATACTCAAGATATTCACCTGTCACAGAGTAGACCAAGAACAAAAATACAACAACAAGAAAATATCTTTAGATATTTCTCATTTTCACCCCAAATTTTGCACCTGTTTTCTGGGTGGCAGGAGAGTGTAATGAAGACTCGTCCTGTTCCCCCAAATATCAGATTAGCCATTCAGGAAGCAATCTACTTGAACAGCATTAATGTTGTGTAACAGCATCATGCTATGTGTGGGAGGGGGCTCAATGCTTACAATCTATTCAGGAATGGAAAAGTGTTTTATCATTCTGTTAGGCAATCATATATACTGAAGAACACAAAGAGGTAGCAGTTTAGCAGTTTTAGAGTGTGAAGCTGAATTAACAATATTTTTCTTATTTTAACAGAATCCTGATATGGAAGTCGATGAAAATGGGACCTTGGATCTGAGCATGAATAAGCAGAGGCAGCGAGATGGTTGCTGTACCATTTTGACACCATTGGAGCCAATGTCACCACAACGGCAAGCTGTGATGAATAACCGGTGTTACCAACTGAATGAGGGTGACTGCTGGGACTTGCCAGTGGACTACACTAAAATGAAGCCCAGTAGGATAGATGAAGATGATTCCAAAGAGATTAATGTATGTCTTTTTCATCTATTAGTTCTCATTGTAATCTACTTTTTGTAATTTGTTGCATTTCTGAAAATTGAAGGGAAAGAGGAAACAATAAATAGGTGATAAAAATTGTGGTTTTCTACAAAAGGATCTCTGCTAATTAATCTTTAGAAATATATCATGCTGGCACACATCTGATCTGTGACTAAGTTCCATAAGACAACATTTGAACCATGAATGTGAATCATGTTTTCTAAACAGTATCATCTTGATAACAAACATTTTCTTCAGTAAAGATGTTTTACTATATCCAGATTATTCTACTCCATATAAGCAAGTTGACATAACCATGCAATACCGGGATAATCAGCTCTCAAGGCAAGATATTCCACTGAATTTGAAAACCATAGACAACATGCTGAGTATTTGAAAGGATGTATTACTTAGATATCAATTTAAATAAAAGCAGCAGAGTATATAAACTTTCAACTATTTTAGCTAATCTTGTAGATTACTAACACACTTCTGATAACTCTGTGTGTGAAAAGGTCTGTATTAATGAAATGCTTAGTTTCAAGAATACGTACAAAGAAAGTATATTAGAAACTGGTGTTACTTTTCAATTTAGATACTAAGAAAACAGCAAAATCCTTTAAACCGAAGAGGCAAATAAGGAAAACAAGTTAGGGAATTTAACTTAGAATATGTAGGATGTGTTCTGGTGTGAGCCAAAACACTGAAAAAGTCTGCTGAAAAGTTTTAATTGAATTGAAATTGTTCATCAAGCTTCAACCCTTACCCACTCGCATAGTTTACAATACTGCATTCAATATAATTTGGACTTTGAGAGACTTCTGTAGACTGTTCTTTGTTCTTTGTTTGTTTGTTTTGTTTTGTTTTTGTTTTGTTTTGATGGTATAAAATTAGGCTAACTATTTGTGTGTGACTTACCTCTTGCCTATTTTAATTAAAACTTAAATCTGTTTTCCCAAACTTTGAAACTTACAATAAAGAAGCATTTTCACTAGGTATACTGAATACATTCTACTTCCAGTGTTAGTCACAATTTTGCTATTAATTTCACTGAAATTAGGAAATCTGTCATTATTAAGGAAATGCGAGGTAAAACATACAGTATGAAGTGTTTATCAGAGCAAGCAGATCACCACATTTCTACTATGGTGTTTATAGCACCATCTTCAGGAATCTCTAAATCAATGCATTCAGCCACTTCATTCCTGAAATAGATGCTTTTGAATTTCTGAATACACCAATAAAGTTAATTATAAATTATATAATTATATAATTTTCCAGACTTTTATTGAGGTTTTCCCCAAATTGAAATTCTGTGAGCAGATGTTAAGATTGTTCCTGTTTCATCTTTGACTTGTTCTAAAATGTTAAAAAATATTATTTAAGATGGCTTTTTGATGCTGCATTTAGTCTTTTTTCCTGTTCCTCAATTTTTCAGTGACTTTAGAAAAAAAAAATCAGTTCTTTTCAAGGAAAATATTATGACAGTTATATAGAAAGCTGGGTTTTGCCTTTTTTTTCTTTCCTAATAACATAACCTAATTAATTTCTATATATTGTGAAGTCTGCATAAAAATGTCTAAGTACTATTTAAAGGTTTAATAGGTGAAAGTATATAAAATAATTTAGTTATTTTTTCTCTGACAGACTAGGTTAAAGAAGGAGATAGTGTTTGATGACTGTGCTTTATTTTATGTAAGTTGTAACATCACCTATTTGAAACTAATTCTCATATATTTGCCGGTAGCCAGAAGATTTGGATCCTTTCCAAGAGGCCCTTGAAGAAAGAAGGTATCCTGGTGAAGTTACAATCCCAAGTCCTAAACCCAAATACCCTCAATGCAAAGAGAGCAAAAAGGATTTAATAACGTAAGCATAATGTGAGGTGAAATTATTTTTCTCCTTTTAAACTTTTCTCTCTTTGTCTTCTTTTAAACAAACGAGTACATATACGCCTTGCAGTATGAGCATGCAACATTTGCAGCATATAAATGTTTCAAACTGCCAGTTAAGCAAAGTGAGAAGCTAATGTGTATTTGCTTGTTCTTAATGATGCTATATTGTATTGAGACGCCATTTTCATTTAATCCTGTTCATTTTGCAGCTTTTCGATTAGGATGCTTAAAACCCCTTGCAGTCATTGCAGCTAAACTGGAAACAATGAAACTTTTAAAAGTTTTTTTTTTTTTTTTTTTTTTTTTTTTTTTAACATACTTACTATTTTGGCTGTTTTTGTTTTTGTTTGGTGGCAGATGTCCAACACCAGGGTGTGATGGGAGTGGTCATGTGACTGGTAATTACGCCTCACATAGAAGGTGTGACTTCATTTTTTTCATGGTGGATTCTGTCTTTTCAATTTATTGTTTTCAGCTTACCTCAACAATGCTGTCAAAGTAAAATGTTGAACTATGTGTTAACCCTTTGAGTAATATATGTTGATCTTAAAAGCATGCTAATTTGTGTGTTGTATAAACGTCTTTTATTTTTAAATAGATTACTAAAATTTCCAAAGTATTCTTAAGCATTTAAGTAGTTAACCCAGGAACCACAAATATTTTTGTTACATTTTACTAGTTAATAGAGAAACAAAAAACAAACAAACAAAAAAGAACATTTATAGTATGTAATTTTGGAAGTAATGTTGATATCTAAATATATTCAGAGGGTTAACTATATTACAAATTTCAATATTACAGCACTTGCCCCATCGCTTTTCTGCATTACAAACTTTTACTTTTTAATTTTTATGTTGTGTTTGTTTGAAAGTGTTCAGTTAATAAGAAGATTAACTTACTTGTCTGTTCTACCATGTCTTACAGTTTATCTGGCTGTCCCTTGGCTGACAAAAGCATTCGAAGTATGCTGGCCACAAGCTCACAAGAACTCAAGTAAGATATAAAAAAACAAATATTTTCTTTATAAATATTTATTTGACCACAAACTGTGTATAGTTACATCAGAAATTAGAAACACTATGTGTCTGGAGACCTGCTCGATGATGCAGAGGGAGTTGATCCATGCTTGGAAAGAATGTGAATTCTCTAAAAATTCCACACAGACTGGGTCTGTGCATAAGTCTGATGACATAGTATTTTCTTTTGTGTATTCATTAAGTGATAGGGGTGGAATGTTTAAACTAGATATTTAAACTCCTGTTCATTTTTTTTCTGGACATTCGAGCTTACTAGTTAGAACAGAAAAATCTCATGGGATTAGACTAATGAAACACTTCTGATTACACAACTGGTAAAATGGTGTAGCTTCTCAGAGTTAGACTGGAAGGGAGAGCAATCTGCTTATTCCAAATGTTTGCGTAATCTTCCCCAGGTTTGTATCACTGTTAACAGCTTAATGCATTTTCTCATTTGACTATGTTTTTTAGTGTCTAGTTAGTTATTCCCCTATTTAACACACATTCTTTCAAATTTCCTTGCAGTTATTTGGAATGACATTTGTGAGCTATGAAAGTTAGAGAATTGTGAGACTTAGCTTTGATCTGTCTTCCTGCACCATATGTTTGATTGGAATTCTGTATGTGGAAGAACTATAGCATTTCTCTGTGCTATGAGTTAGTGGTATTCCTGAGATGGTAGTATGGGTAACATGGAAGATGTTCACAAATAACAAGAGAAAACTGAGTAGGGAAAATATGAATGAATAGCTTATGCTACTACAAATAAACAATATTCTGTCTTTACCATACATGAGTGCCTTAATTAACATTACTCGAGTTCAGTACTTGGATGAAAAATAATAATAATTAAAAAAAAAAAAAAAAAAAAAACAATAACAACAACAACAACAAAACTAACTCATGGGAAAGATGAGAAAGCAATCAAGAGAAAGCTACTGAAAGCTACTGAAGTTAGCTTTCTTTCTAGTTTTATCTAATTTAGTCACTAATTGCAAACAATAGGAACAAAAATCACATGTATTACCTCTCCAGTCGAAACTAACTTTTCTGAACAACCAGTTCAGATCATGGTAGTATCTGCTGCTACAAGGCTATGTGATATGCCAGTGGAAAGGCTGTAAATGAGATCAAAGAACATATATAAGTATAAGCAGAATACAGGCAAATAACCCAGAGAAACTTGGATTTGGGCCTGTATTTTGGGTTGGGACGGGTCAAGTAGTTCAAGAAACTGTAATTACATAAACAAAGCATAGACAAGACTGTTGAAGCTGCATGAATAATACTTTAAGCACATACTTTGATGCTCTAACCATTTTTAAAATTTACACTTGAGTTGGGAAAGTGCTCCTGAATTATCCCATCTCCTCTAATTTTCTAAAGCATCTGTAGTCAAGCCTACCCAATACAGACCAGAGTGAATAAAAGATAGATTGAACTTGAGTTCCAATAATTTTTCATGCTATTCTCTTTACCTATTGCGAGTTTTGCCTACGCAAAGAGAACAAGATTAATACATACTTAAAATTACAAGTTTAGGTTAACATCCATGATTATTTAGCAGTTATCATAGTACCCAATGAATACATTAAAACTCTGTTAGATTAATTCAAAAGTCAGGAAATGAGAGAATTTTAAATAGGCTAATTTAACTTGATTCTCTTTTGCGTTTTCATTACAAGGCAATCCTTCAGTTTCTGATCATATGTTTTTCCACAGGACAACAAATAATGTTGCACAGGACAGCCAGTAGTCACTGCATAAACAACTAATGTATTTCCTCTATATTCTTCATTATCCCATGTGTGGCCCCGTCTGTTATCCACTGCACTTTTCTCAAACTGTACTCTCAGATTATATCTACTAATTCACTCACATATTTGTCACTACCATTGCATCTGAGTGTTTCTTAATTAACATATCTTGGTTATAAGGGGATTAATTTATTTTCACCTGCAATTATACATTGAAATAAGTCAGGGTTGGTATTATCACTAATTTAAAGACAGAAAACTTAAACACGTAATTTTGATAGCTCAATTTGAGACATCTAGGACTCAGTTTGTCAGGGTTCTTCATGATATATAGAACTGTATATGCTGAAAGTTAAATACCCATTGAATTCTCTTGAAGCTGTAGGAATTCGTCAGCTCTATACATTGAGTCGTTGACCATCTGTAAAAAGGAATGAGCTATATAAAAAAAGCAGAATAGAGTCCAGTGTTCCAGAACAGCAACAGGAATATCCTTTCTCCTCCTCCTCAGACTCTTTATTCAGTCCCAGCTTCCACTTTGCCCATTCACTCTGTCTTGTTTTCTTTATCATTTTTTTTCTACATTACTCTGTCTCAAGCTCCTTGTCTAATCAGCCCATACATCTCCATCATATTCATATTTTTATTGTTCTCTGCCTCTTAGCCATCATGCTGAAATTAGTACAAAGAAATATATTCAAAAACAGGGAAGTGGGAATCCTATGGATGACAGCATCCTTTATACAACTTTCATTTCTGCTCTTGTTCTCTACCTAATGGCAGAGAAGATGTGATCATGTAAATGATTATGTATATGCACGAAGCAGCTAAACCAAAGCTACATAAGCAACTTTGATTTGGGAATTTTTAACTGTGAAGTACTTCATTTACATTTGTTATATTTTCATGTGTGAGGTTTGCGGGTATAATTTCCTTGCTTTTAAAAAGAGCAAGCTGAAAAGAAGCACAACTCCCGTAATGTGGGATCCTCCTGGCACTCTGTCAGGCCACTAGCATCATGAGAACTTTTGGAATCTGCTACACAGGTCAACTGAATTACTGTGATAGTAAACAGCAGTAAAAGGTATAACATTCTGCCTGGATTGGCACCAGAAAGAGGTGGGAACTTTGCTAACGTGTTTCATACATATTTGCTGATAGCAGAAGAGTAGTGAGTATCAGTGAGTATCTCTAAAGCCTCAGGTTTTAGAGAGAAATATATACACACTATTTGCCTGTATCCCAGGCTGAGTTCCCTTCTGTCCTGTTCCTTCCAATCTGTACTGTTCCTCTCTCTTCATATTTTGTTCCTCGTTCTGATTTTCATATAGTTATTTCCAGTCATCCATAAAGACCTCATCCTTTGTAAAATTTCTGGAAAATATTTATCTAACATGTGAGGTATAGCGAACAATTGGTAGTGCAGTAGAAGAGATGATAATATAGGGATTGAATTTCTGAACTGCAGTTCAGAAATTGCATATTGTGGGATGCATATTGCATATTCAGAAAGTGCATATTGTGGGATGATTTCATAATTTTATCACTTTGCCATGCATAGCTCATGTAGAAAATATTGCATATGTGCTAGTATAGCCTTCATATCACATTCTACAAACCCACAATATTATTGTGTGTACTTTAACAATACACACAAATCATGTATAACGCACCTTCCTAACTAGAATTCTGCTAGCACTCAGATTTTTTTTAAGACCTAACTGAAATTAAAAATAGCAGACACTGGAGACTTCAGATAATGTTCATATTCTATTCCTAATCAAAGTAACAGGAGAATCTGCAAAGCTTAGAGAAAAAATATTTTGCTGAATAATTATGTTCACTGTATTGCCTTTTGGTTATTGTGGTTCTATAAGCTCCATCACCTACATTTCCTGGCTACCAGAAAAGTAATGTTGTGACTTTCAATTAAATTGTTCCAAGGTTGTCCTGATTATTCCTTGTCAACCATACTTTGCTGATATAAGGCTTCTTGATTTGGGTTACTGAGCAGATTGTGTGATTCTCTTCTTTGACCGAAAGTCCGACTGAAAACTTGAGTCTTTGTGCATAGTTTGCTGACAGGCCAAAGCAGTTACACAGTCTGGTCAATGATCTCATTGACATAACAAAACAGAAATAGCAAAATATTCTATGTGGTTTGAATTATCAGTTACTGGTGTAGTAAAAAGGACGTCAACAGCTTTAAGGGTCTCTGAAGAAATTAATGCCTGTCAAGAATACAAGCCTTTCCAACATTAAGATTTGAATTATAATGCTTGTAAAAAGCAACTTATTTTTAAAAGATCTAGTAATGCTATATAGACGAGTAAACTTGACTATCATGGGAAAGCAATTAACAGCCCACCTAGTGACAGCTACCAATATTAAAATATTCATAAATTAAATCCAGTTTAATCTTACCTAGAGGCCTTTCCTCATCATTTTTCCTTATTAGCTTCTTTTCATAGAAGTTCTTCCTAACACTTACAGTTGTTTCAGAACTGTAATCCCATTGTAGAATTATAAATACTATAAAAGGCAACATTTAAAGCTCTTTTAATTTTATTTAAAATAAAAAAAGATGTTTTAAAATAAATGTTTTGATGATCAGTAAATCAATCCCAGACAAAATGCATCATGCTGACAGAGAACATTTATACTCAGAGAACTGGCAGCCCATTAACCAGAGAACCTGATTACAGAGAGTCCATGGAAATGACAAAGTTAGTTCTGATCCTACTTTGATGCAAAAATACTGATACTTCTTAAAAAGGTAACTAAACTTTATCTTGCACTACTGTGGAACTGACTGTCAGATTATCAACATTTACCCTTTGTCTTTTGGGTCAGTTTTCTTACAGGAAATTACATTAGTGCTTATATTAAAGATTCTGAACCTCAGAAAGATTTCCAGTTCAACCAAGTGCCTACGAGTCTGGATACATGGATGATATATAATACTCCCGTTACTTCAGAACCCAAACATCCATGTCTTTATGTAGATTTTGCATGTCATTATTATTTCTGTGGAGGACATCTTTTGGCATTACCCTACAGCACTTACAGGGAGGAGGACAGTCTCATTTCATGCAATATGGCCTGAAATAAAGCCTATGCAATGAAGCCTGAAAGCATTTCTTTTCCACTTTTTTTCTTAACTGGAAGTTAGGAACTCAGTATGGTTTTGTGCATTCTCTAAAATAAAGAAAGATTTTGAATTTATGTGCCTCCTTCTCTCCCTGTCACTCTGCACTAGTTTTCATATCTTGGTGGTCATCCTCTACTCTTTCTCTTATATTCCCTTTAGCCTTGTCTCCCCATTCCCAGTTGTGTCATCCTAGCATTGTCTTTCACTAAGTCCAAATGGAAAAATGAGCTTCTCTAAAGCGCTCCTTGACTTAAAAGGTTCACCACAACTTTTCAAGGAGGAATAACTACATGCAGTACCCTTTTCTGGATAGAAAGGATTAGCTTAGCTCAAAGTTATAGGAAAAATCTTCCATGTTAGTATAACTTTAAATATTCACTTTTTATTGGTTTACTAAGTACTTTTACTGCAGTTTTCTCAGCAAAAACTGGCAACTGGAAGAAGGGATATCCTCACAGATTTGGATTTTTTATTTATAATGATTAATATATAAAATCAAATAGTACCAGAAAAGAAGTAATATTTGCTTCCTCAATTCAGTCATCCGGAAAAAAAAAAATAAATAAATATAATAAGCCTTCTCCAAATACAGAATTGAAATGTAGAGACAAAAATAAATAGGATAATTAATAAAACACTGTGGAAACACTCCCATCTTTAGACAAATAACGAGACTATTTAGACAGATAACGAGACTATTAGTGGGCATTGATCAGTACCTATCCTCTTTAAACTTTGATAGCTCTCCCAATACACAGTCACTTTTTCTAGTCAGAACAGTTATTTCTGCAGAGATCTATTTAGCTGCTGAAGTGGTTCCTCCACCTACATCCTGTGTTTGCCACTTGAGATAAAATTTTACTTTTTACATGAAGGAAATTCACTGCCTGGGTGTATATTTGTTGCTTCATCTGTACAGGAGTACTACCTCTTGCCTTGCCTTGCCTTGCCTTGCCTTGCCTTGCCTTGCCTTGCTTTGCCTTGCCCTTGCCCTTGCCTTGCCTTGCCTTCCCTTTGCTTTCCCTTCCTTTCCTTTTCCTGCTTAGACTGAATCTGTCCTCTTATAAGAACTCAGCAAGACTGACATTTTGAAGGCTATGACCCATTATACAGTTTTCACTCATTTTTCTCTTAGAAAACTACTCTTTGTTTCAAGAGTAATAATCACTTCCATTCATGTTATCCTTTTTTTTTTTTTTTTCCCTTTCCCTATTTTTCTGCTGTTCGTCTTTTTTTTTTTTATTTATTATTATTATTATTATTATGTGGGAAACTCAGTAGAAGTTGCCATTTAAATTTTTCTTGAATACTAAAGTTGTTGTGCCTAGTAAGTGATTTTATGTTACAATTCAATACTTGATGCTAAGTAAGTATTCTTTGACTCTTCAAATAATTTCTTAAGTTTCTTGATGTTTTATCTAATTTCTATATGGAAAATGTGATTGCAAGGACCAGACATGATGTATTTGGTGTAATGTTAAAAATGACTAGAGCAAGTCATTTGTAAATAATAGTATTTTATTAACTTGTCTGCAATGTTATGGTAAAATAAACTACAGTTTACAATGTGTTATTAAATTGCAAGTTAGTGTGAAAATCTAATTTAAATTATTAAAAACAAAACCAAGGAACATAGATCCCTAATATTAGTTCCCCTTTAAGGAATAATCTTTCCCATTTTGTTCAACTAGATCCTTGGGCCAAGTGAAATTAGGAATCTCATGTGGTTTCAGTGGGTTTTTTTTGCATTTTTGTTTCCTGTATTTATTGCAGATTTCCACTTGGATACCTTATCTTTGATGGCAGCATGCATGCCTGGCCAGAACAGAACACCTTGGGCTCTGTTCCTGCACTTCTCAATACTCAAATGGGCACTGTAGGTTATACCTAGCATTTCCAACCTCATGTTGTGTGGTGTTATGATAATGTCCTTTGTATAGAAACCCATCATCTGCAGCAACCTCATCTCTATAGTCGCAATAAGTTTTACATATGGAAGTGGCTGGGCTTTTTTCTGTTAGAATAACTCATTCAGACTCTGGTAAGGTTGAGTCATTCCATTTTTCTCACTTAATTTTGTCAACTTTTGTCTCCAAAATGAAAAATACTTGAGTTCTGTTTACATAAGACCCTTCATCATTGTTTTCATCACTGAAAGGTAGTCTTAAAAGCATGTACTCTCTAAAAAGCTCCTTATAAGTCATCTGCATATCAGTACCTCTGATACTGTGAAATGTTCCATGCAGGCACAAAATTGTTTGCATGAAGCACCTTGCAGAATCAGGGCCTTAGTAAGTTTTCAATACCATGAAACACTCTGGAATTAGAGGCTTTAATGTGCACAATGGCATTTAAAATACTCAAATAGTTTATGGCCTCTTTCTTCTCTATGCACTTAATTATTTAAAATAAAAGATATGCTAGCCATACATCTGCTGCTGTTTGGATTATAATCAGTGTTTTAAAGCCTTTGCCTTTTAGTTGGAACCTGGAATAGTCTCAATTCAGATGAATGTTGACTGAATTAGAATAATTTTTTTTCAGACAACCTGTATGAAGAATCTAAAGTTTGTTTTCAAAAAGAATGTAAGCACTGGGAATCCACATCCCTGCAACTTCTATATCCCTAACTTTGAAAGTGGAATTTAGTGTCTGCAATAACAACTTAAACAGTTTTGAAGATGCTACCCTTAGTTCCAAGACTCTTCACTAATCAACAGTTATTTGAGTGTGAATGCTTATTTGGTGATTCATTTTAATTTTCAAAAATTTTCTCTTGTCAGTCATTCCAGTGCCATTCTGTGCAGTCCCTAAGCAGCTATTCTGAGAGGAGCACTTAATTGTGATTAATTATCAATGAGTTTGCTCAGTTATGTTAACATGCCCAATGAATCTCTCTAAGGCCTTCTTGTCTTGGAGTCTTTCCATTTGTACAGTTACCTCTGCCTTCTTTGGGTTTGGTCATATCTCTTTGTCATTGAATGTGTCCTACATAATTAATCTCATTCAGCCTGGCATTTGCTTGTATTCAATTCAAGGGTCTTTTCTTTGGCACAATTTGGTTATTGTGCAAACTCCCATTGTGATGTTGACCATTTTTTGCTTCAAACCAACAGATCATAACCAATTGCTCATTCCATCCAGATCCGCAAAGATCTGCAACATGATGCTGTGGTATATCCCAAGTGCTGAGGCAATCCCCATGGGAAGTTGCGTAAACTACACGGTTGCTAAAAGGGGAAATAAAAGTGCAGTGTTTTGCACTTTCTGTGTTTGGTCAGACTTGCCAAAACCCTTAATATATACCACAAAATAAAAGTAATATTGTCACTTGAAGTCCTAAATATGATTGCCTGGATCCTCAGTTGGTGTAAATTAGCATAGCTCCATTGCCTTCAGTGGAGTTACGCTAAAATACAACAGTGATGATCTGGGCAGATGCCCTCAGCTGCTCTCTTGGGTTAGCATTCATGTTTGATTGCCTTATTTAAATCTTTGAAGGTACAAAATCCCTTGCATTGTTTGGTTTCTTAGAGTGGCCAATTGCTAACTCGATTACTTGGTGTCTGTATCTGCACAGTAACATCTAATTTTGCCATGTGGTTAAGTTCACCCCTTTATTTTTTATCTAATTGCTATTGGGACTTTATGTGGCACACATTTTTTGCAGCACTGTAGTTTCTATATCAATGTTTTATATCCCTAAAATATCCCATATCCCTCATAAACACCTCATCATAACCTTATTTTACAATACTTTTGTATTCCCAGTAAGTGGAATTTACATTTGCTCATCTGCATGTAAAAATTGCTCTTCTACCCTAACACACAGAGAATTTCCACTGCTTCAAAGTCTACTGGTTTCTCTCCTACAGATAACACTGTGCTCTTTCAGCATGGGCTTATTTGGTGTACACTATGTGAAACAACCTTTGATTTTGAGGGATGTGTTAGCACTGGCCATCATTAATTAGTTTTATAATGTGTAAGCTCGACTGTGCTTACACTGCACTCAGCTCCAGCAGTATCTGTTTTCTGTAATAAAAAAAAAGGTAGAGGAGGACTGCTGGAGAAGCACATTACTATTGTTATTTATTTATTTTTTTGGACCGTGGTAAAAAGGGAAAAAGATAGAGCCTTGAAAATAATTGAGTCTAAAAAAAAAAAAAAGAAAGAGAGAAAAGAAAAAGAACAAGAAAAAAAAAAAAAAAAGTGATTTCCAGAATTATACTATTTACATTGTTTTATTTAAACAATCAGCTGTAAAGTAGTCAATCAGAGTGATATTTAAAATGCCATCTTCAAACTTGAGATAGCATTATGCTGAGATGAATGGAATACTGTTTCCAAATTTTTAGGCTGCAGTTTAATGGGGACATCATTATGAAAGCATATGATTAGCTTAAAAGAGCTATAAATATAATTTATTCAAAAGATTAGATACTGGAGCACTTCTGTATTAAGTAGGAAAGGAATCAAATCATACAGACACAGTTTATAAGAAAACCAAAACACAGTCATTCTTTGTTCTTTTGCTTTGTTTGTTAGTTTTTTTGTTTTTGTTTTTGTTTTTTACAGGTAAATATTTTTTTCCAGGCCAGTCAGTCTGGCTCTTTTCTTGAACACATAATTCACACCAAATAAATAAATAAATAAATAAATAAAATAAAGCAGGCTTAGTGTATGAAAATCACAATTCAATTCATTTTTTCCTGCTAAACAATGAATGAGCTTAGGGATTTGTTGTTTGCTTGTATAAACTGACAATACTTAAAAGAGCTAAAATGACCCTGTATTAAATGCAGTCTACTGAATGCTGAATTTAGAGTTTAATATGTAAACTACATATAATTTTCTTTTTGGCTATATGATCTGAATCTATAATGCAGATGTGAGCATATGATAGATATAAAAATGAAAAACTATGTTGGACAATTCTTACAAATATTTATATATTTTTCAATTAAGTACCAGGATTATACTTAACCCTGGGTTATCCTATTTTAAAGAATATGAATTCAATACACATTTTACATTTCCCAAATAAGTTTGGTTATAAAAACTGTGAATGTTGGGTGCTCTCTGGATACTGCAGTGATACATTGCTGTTTTTGTTCCCCTTGAATAAAAGTTATAAATAAATTATGAAAAGAAAAAAAAAGAAAAAAAAAAAAAAAAGGAATTCATAAAATTTGTATTTAAATAACAAAATCATTTTAAAAATATAGATTATGGGTTTCTTCTCAAGGCTTCTCCAGGAACCATTGTAGGTGGTGATTTGTTTTCCTCTGATGCACTAATCAAGAAACATCTGTCAGGAAAGCGTAAGTATGTTCCAAAAGCATAGGTGCAGTGAAGGAGGGGCAAGCCTTGTTTTTTAATAACACCCAGTACACTTGTTGTGACTTAAGTGTAATAATCTGAAAGAACAGAAATATTATTTTTTCTTTATTTTTTAAAGACAGATAAAAATTTAATCCTCAGCAGTCATTTACAGAAAAGGACCTCCAATGTTTCTGAGAGAGACTGAGACTTGATCCAGACTTAGTTGGCTTTGGATCTGAGATTATGTTTGGTAGTTGTAAAAAGCTGGCCCTGAGCAGCTTTTTTTCTAACGGAGTGAGAACAATATTACAAGGCCAAATTCCATGAGCAGAATTTGCACTTCTTACACTAGACAAAAGCAGTTTCATGTTGTTGTCATAGGCAGGGTCCCATTAAATCATTACTTGTTTTAGAAGAAAACATTTTAGAGGTATTAATAAAATCTTGGTAAGGAAGCTCTTTAACTTTTATTTGACTTCTATTTAATACAATAAACCTCCACAAATTAAATAAATAAATAAATAAATATTTAATTCATATGAGAAGTAATTGTCTACCAATTTATATACAAAATTTATATCCAGAATACAATGTTTTAAGCATATTTTACCTGATTTTAATTCTTTTTTGAAAATGATGGTATTAAGCATACTGAACGCACAGTAAATGCTACTTGTTTAAAAATAGGTAATAAGTAAACATATAAGGACCATTCATCTCCGTTTTTTGAAAAAAATCTTGTGATCGTTAATGTATAACAGACCAAATGTGTGTATGTTTTCATATAAATCCTTATATAATCAAGAATGAAGTGGAAATGTCTTTAAGGTTAAGAAAAGCTTTTTGTCTGTTCACATCAATGAAAATATTTTCCATTCCAAAGTAAAGCAACTGTAATTAATTTTATGGTATTTATGGTATTAAAAAAAAAAAAAAAAAAAAAAAAAAGTGATTTTTTTCTCCCTTGGACAAAGTCTCATTCAAAAATTTCCCTTAGCATAAAAAAGGAAAATAGAGCACATTCTAAAGACACAACTAACGGATTAAATTCTGTATGAGAGGTACAGTACACAATGAGTACTGGGAAGTGGCAAACTATAGGAAAAATTTCTGAAGTTTGATGACTAACCTGTTCCACAGTCTTTTGTTTGACTTTCCTGAGATGCTGTAATCATCTTGAAATTTATGAATTTCCTGTGGCTGTATGGGTGCTCAGACTGGAATTCTGCCTATCCGTGATTCATTGCCAGGGGTTTCATAAGATGCTCTTCTTCCATGTAGTATATACCTGAAGATCACAACTTCTGAGCTAATCAAGACACAGAATTTGTGTTTCAGCTCTGTTCCTGCCCAGGTATTATTCTCCCAAATCTTGTCAGGGGACAGTTAATTATCAGGAATCTTTATGAGGATATTGTGTTAAAAAATAAATAAAATTGTTTGAATACAAGATGTAAATACTCACCTTGGAAATAGAAAACCTTCAGAGAGAAAATAATTGATCAATGTTTACATGAGATCTGCATCAAAACTAACTGAGTGAATTAGAAATGAGAGTAAAGAGCAGTAAATAGATGCTCAGGGATATTTGGCTATAAGCACACAAAAGCAACAAGTGACTTTGGAAGAGGAAGTGTTTTGTTAAAATAAATAAATAAAAATAAGAAGGAAACCTCTTTCTTATAAAAAGTGTGTAAGACAAAGTTGTTAGCCTCTCACTCAACTCTACTTTTCTAATTCTACAGAGTATGAGAACTCTGAGCCCTAGGATATAATAGAGCATGAACACTTCTCTCTGCCTGCATTCCCAACTGGGAGCAAAGTGTTTCTGGGAGAGAGAGAGCTGTTTTATACACTGCACTGTGCAGCAGCCTCACAGTGCCATTGTGCTATACAGCCATTTATCCCTGTTTGTAACCTCTGACTTCTCCAGCACTTTGCACAGCTGTTTAGGAAGCAATTCCTGAAGCTGTTAGACTGCAAAATTAAAGTGGTTCTTTCATGAAATGTTTACAGTATAAACCAAGCTTGCACTGCCTAATCTTATGGGAGTTACAGAAGGGGAAACTGTACAAAAGCCTGGCCTTTCTGCCTTTGTTAACTTTAAGGAGAAAGTAAGGAGGGACAAAGTAAGAAAAGACACTAGAGAATATCACCTGACAATAAAAAGCACAATTCATTTTTGAGTGCTATAGTTAATGATACCTTGGAACATTCTTATAAAGCTGGAATTATTACTTAAGTGCTGTTCAAATACAGTCTCAGATTCCAGCACAAGGAGTAGTTTAGCTTGGAACAGTCTTAATGGTCTTATCAGAGGTTCCTGCCCTGACTGAAAGGATGTCTCCTTTGTTCACATTAAGTGCAAACTCCTTCATACAGTTTGACAGGTTAGGGTGAAATAGCACCCATTTCAGGTCATTGAGTACCATGCTGAAAGCTCAGTTGTTTCTCTTACTGCTATCCAGACAGCTGCAATACCCTGTTGAGAGGGACAGGAAACTCAGAAGCAGAGGCAGTTTAATGCCTGGAGCAGAAACTGGGAACGTTATCTCAGGCTACACAGTCCCTCTCTGAGCATTCATTAACTAGGCAAACTGGACTTCATAATCATTTTAAATAGAATTGTTGAAATTTTTATACAAAAGAATTAGCTGATGGTTGAACTTGAATTATCAAGAAAGGGTTGGAAATCAGGTAGAATAATAGGGCTTGGTCTTTCCGGAAATCAGTAATGAAAAGTTGTGTCTGTGCTACCATAAGAGGCCAAACAGTATGCTCTCTGATAGAGCATTGAGGATCTATATCATTCAGACCTATAAAATAATGCAAAATTACCTCCAGTAGTTATCTACTCCAAACTCCTGCTCAGTTTGCTCCAATAATCCATTTGGAGCAAGTTGCTCAGAACCTTGTCGAGTGTCTCCAACGCTGGAGATTCCACAACCTGTTCCAGGGTTTGCCCAGCCTTGTGGTATTTACTTATTTATTTTTAATGAGTTGAACTTTCTTGTGCTGAACCTGGTCCCTGCTACCTCCTTATTCTTCAGCTGTGCACCTCTGAGAAAACTTCTGCTATGCCTTCACCACACCCTCCTGTTAGGTATTTGTAGACAGAAATAAGATTGTTTCTTACACAGTAAAATCATTCTCTTCCTAGTGAACAAGCCCAGCTCTGGCAGCCTCATATATCAAGTGCTCCAAGACCCTAAACATCCTGTTGTATCATGCAGCAATGCAGACTTGCAACTAAGTGTTTATAGTTCTTAGAGTTCTGGGAAGGGTGCAGAAGACATTGTTCACTCCTGAGTATTGCTTCATTAGGACTGATTTGTCTGTCCACTGCCTATCTTCTGAGGCTACCTCAAGGCAGTAGGATGGAGTACTTGTAGGGATAGGCATAGCTCTAGTTGTGCTTAACCTGTCCTTCTTGCAGATAGGTTCTTGACTGGACTTGCAATAAGAATTTTCCCTTCAGTATGCCATTAAGCTTTGCTTAACATTGCAGGCCTAAGGTAATTTAAGGATCAAGTAAATGGTGAAGTTATACTTAAAAGTCAATGTAGATGGAGCATGGGTCTCAAGTCAATCACACCAAAACTTACAGCATGCCTGAGAAGCTGCTCAAAATGAGTGTAAACTCACATGATAAATCAGTAACAAAAGTGGATTTCTCTTAGCTGTACTGTTCATTAGCCTTCTCACTAGACCAGACTGCTTCTTACAGTATGATATAATTCACACTCAGTATTTTCACGTCCTCACTTGGGCTTTTGACAAATGTTTGTAGGCCTAGAGGGAAAAAGATATTTGTTTTCATAAGATAAAAACTGAAGGATTTTTCTCTTTTGCTGTTGACTCTTCACCCCCAAAATAGAAAGTTCCTGTCCTTCATCTGTCTAGAGAAGTGAAACCCTTGAGGGCTTGCTTCCCTCTTCCAAACGTTAGCCTGTCCTTGTTATTGGATGGCACGTGTTTTCAGATAGAAACCATATATTCAGAAGAGATTTAAAAGTCCATCCAATATAGGAACTTTATAGTGAAATAATGCTTGTTCACATTGCTAATAGTTACAGCATAGTGAGTGTGCATGGAACAAAATATACCTCTTAGCCTTATGGAGCAGTTAGTCTCATAAACACATTTTACACTAAATTCCTGGCTTAATTTATTTTACCTTATTGAATATGCACTGAAAATAATCTTCATTTCTCTTTTGAAACAGAAGATTAAGAAAAGAGCTGTTAATAACATGAAGAAAATTCAAGCCCATTACATTTCTGTTATTTGGATGGCTTTTTTTTTTTTTTTTTCCCAACTTATGAGCCCTCATTCAGCCCATTATATGTTTTCCATATAACTCAAAGGTGTTTACCATCCTATTCATTTATGGCTTTGCCATAATGCTAGGCTGACAGAACTCTTGTTAGAGATGGGACTCCTGTTTCTTTCTAAATCATAAAGGGCTAGAAATATCACAGATGTTTCTGTAGGCTCAGTCTTTCATAGCAATATTAAATGAACTAATTTGAAAGAGAGCATATAAATTGGAATTTCTTCAAGCTGTTATTCTTTCCATCCTTCCCACTCAGCCTTTCCTTTCTTTTTTACTTTACATCCAACTATCCCTGTTCCTAGGTTACTTCTTTTGGTGAAAAGAAGGTTACTGCTTTTGGTAAATTATGTGTGAGTGTACAAGTTGAACAGTTATGTTCAAATGAAAAAACAGATAAACAGAATAACTAAGGAAAGTCTAAAGCCAGGAAGTAAACCTTCTTCCCAACAACAGTAGTAGACTGTTAAGGCTACTATTGAAAGTTTTTTATTGACTATTAAAAGTTTTTAATTTGTTTCCTCTGTCTTTAGTAGCCCTAATCTGATAGTTGTTTGTTTGTTTGTTTGTTTGTTTTTTCTTGTTTTTTCTTTTTTTTCCTGAGTCTTTCTTGTGGAGGTGCTGAACTTTTTGAGTATTCCAGATTTGTAGCTTTTGAAGTCATCCCAAACCTCCAGGAAACTCAGGAAAGGACACATTCAAGGTCATACTGCTGTTCCCGCTAGAGCCTTTGGTATTTTCTTCACCAAGGATAAGATGTACATAGTACAAAAGAGCAGAGCATGAATCGTCTGAAGTAGCAACATAGAGACAGCAGTTCAAGAATGATGCTATTGATAATTTTATGGTGTTCAAGGCAACCAGTTAGGTTACTGACCTAACCATAATGTAAATCCATTAACAGGGAAAAAAAATCTCTACTTTAAATAATGCATTTTTAAAGTATTCAATATTTGGCATAATATAAATTTACATTTGTGTTAAAATTTTTATTACATCATAAATAGAAAAGCTAGAGCAGTTGCAAGAGCTTTTGAAGATATCTTCTAAGGTAAAGAATTCCAAAATGCTATACCTGTGCTGTTGTCTTCAATTGCTTCTCTCTGACCTCTTTTCACATACAAGAATGAAAATAAGTCACTCTTCTTGGCTGTTCTGCAAACCCTGACTAGAAATCTTGCTCTGCAGTGACTGAGTGGCAGATATTCTTGAGAGGCTTAGTAGTTCCCATTTTGTAAGACCAACCAGCAACAGGACACTCTTCTTCAGAAAAAAATGTGTCCACCCCGAATTACTGAAGAAAAGCCCATGTATTTCAAAATCATACTTACCCTTACACTGAATTACAGGTTTGCAGCAGTATTATTAGGAGACAGAGAATTTGCGTGGCTTTGCTGCTAGCTGTAGGATGTGTTGTCTTAAGGCTATCTCCTACTGCACTTTTCTCCGTGCCTCTATAATTTTGTGTTATTCCTTCACTATAAAAATGAAGCTTTTTTCAAAACATGAGGTGTTTGGAAATGAACATTTGAATTTGCATATGTTGGAACTGATTCATCCCTGGTGCCAGGAAGTGCTCGCTGTTGCAGGGATGGGATGTGCAGCTGGCCAGTGCTGCCTCCAAGGCAGGCGATGCTGGCAGGAGAGAAAGTGTGGGCAAGGTGCCCAGGGAGAGAGCTGATTCACAGCTTCCCCCTGGCAGCTTCTGTGAACGGAACACCCCCTGGGTAGTGCACAGAAGTGATTTCACATTAGGCACTTACCACGCCTTTGGCAACTGGCATATTAGGCAGTATATGCTGGTGCTAGATGTGAGAACAGCGGGCAACACACCATTGCACTTGCTGCAGAGAGGCTGGGAAGTCCTGACTGCTAGCAGAACAGACAGCATGCAGAGGTGGTAACTGAAAGCACAGAAGTATTTTTTCTAAAGCAATATAATTAATTTAAAAGCATCATGTGTATCTGTGCATGCGAGTGCACAGTGATATTTTAAATGCCAGCAGGATGCATTTTAGTCTGCTTATAGGAAAATGGATTTCAGTTTAATTAAGAAGCATATCATGTTCTTTCTCACCCACACACTGTTCAAAAAATGCAGAAATGCAATGCAGATAGTACCAGGAGCTAAGGACACAAAAATTATACATGCAAAAATTTAAGGAATTAATTAAATTTTACGTAAGGAGGAGTGTATGCTGCCACCCCCAGTTTAGAACCATTCAGTTGCTGGGGATTTATAGAGGCAAAGAGAGAGATGAAGCAATCTCTCAGCAGAGATAGAAATGACTGAAATTACTCCATGAACCCTCTGAGCCAAAATTATTTTAGTCTCATGTCTGGACTAGCTCCATAGGCCTGGCATCATTCCCTTATGGGTAGAAAGACTGTACAATGAAAGTGGTAACAACAAGTCATTCCATGCCATGTCTTTCCAATTTCCAACCTGAACATCTCTCGATATCTTCTGAGAGGGCTTGGTTCCAGGAATGATCCTTGACTGGATTCCCTGATATCTTGTCCATTCACTGGAACTGCACTGGGCACAGTCCCTGTGAACAAATGATAAAATAGATTTTTACTCAATTAATTCATTTGCCATACCAACACAAATGACAGGAGATGGGGGATAGGGGAATGGGGACAGCCTCTGTTGTCCTTTTTTCAAATTGTCTTCCTTTATACCTGTTATGGTTTGGGGGGTTGGGATTATTATTTATGTTTTTTTTTTTTTTTTAATTTCCTATTACCTGCAATAAGGACTTTCATGTCAGTATTCTGCTATGTAAGAAATGTTAGCAATATTTTACATATGAAAAAGTAGCATTTAGCACTTTTGCTAAAACTAAATATGCATGATTAAGTTCTCCTTCTTGTTAGGCTGAATGCAAGGAACTAATTAACATATGAATCTAAATTTAACTTCCTTTTTATTTTTGGCTTACAATGCATCTTTGTGAAACTTTGATATTTATAAGTGTTTAACTTCACATTCTTTCTTAAGTATATTTGTGAGGAGTAGATCATATGTTTTGCCTGGAATATGAAATCATAGACTGAAGGTCCACTGAGATTATCCATTACCTGTCCCACAGAGTTTTTGTCTCATCTTGAACCAATTTAAATAAGCTTCAAATGAGCTGTGAATGTAATTTTCAGCAGCACCCACTGCTAGCTTGGTTGTGTTCCCTTTGAAGCCAATGATAAAGTTTGCAGGGACTTTAATGCAAACAGAAGTGTGGAAGAAAGTGACTCATCGTGTCTTGCCAGTCAAGAAATTCAGTGTTAAGGTTTCACCACACAGAGAAATTTCACCTCTGACACAAAGATGCAATGTGTACCCAGTCATTTCAACTATGTAAGAGGGCCACATGTGATGCAGACTAAGGGAAAGATAAAATCAGCTGGGAGAAAAAAAGCAGGATGACAAGGAGAGTGATGAGAGAAGATAGAAGGAAACAACAAAAAGGAAGAAAGGAATAAAAAACTGTCAACTTCAAGGTTATTAAAGTCATGAAAGGAGGAAAGGATGAGGGAGGAACGGAGAATGAAGACAACAGCCAAAGGGGATATGGAAGAAAAATGTAAAAGGGAGAAAAATAAAATTGAAAAATTACAATAAATGAAAATAAGGAAGGAAATGGAGAGTGCAAAGAGGACAAAGCCAGGTTCTTTTCAGTGGTGCCCAGTGACAAGACAAGAAGCCGTGGGTACAAAGGGGAACACAGAAGGTGCCATCTGAAAAAACAGATGATGGAGTACTGGCACAGGCTGCCCAGAGAGGTCGTGGAGTCTTCTCCTTGGAGATTTTCAAGACCCACCTGGACATGGTTCTAGGCAACCTGCTCTGGGTGGCCCTACTTTGGGAAAGGGAGGGAGGGGGCAGGAATGGGGTGAAAGGGCAGTGGACCTCTGATCTCCAACAGTTCCTTCCAACCTCACCCATTCTGTGATTCTAAGATTTTGAGAAAAGGATCTGGAAAAGGCAGAAGTAAAATGTAGAAGAAAAACACTGAGGAGGAATAAAGATGGAAAGCAAACTGGAGACAAAAGTTAAGTGGAAGTCCTTGTTCCACTGAAGGGAAAGGATTGAAAATGAGGAGAAAGAGTCATCAAGAAAGAAAAACAATGGTGGAAAATGTGAAAAAGAAGAAGTGATAAAAGTATGTAGATGTGCAGCTTAATTGAGGAAAATTAAGAGAAAATTAATCCATCCTAGCAGAACAGTTTTAACAGTTTTTCACTGCAAATAGATTGTATAGATAGAGGGTTTCTGTCTAGCCAGTGAATGGAAGTAACAACACTAAAGTAGAAACAACAGGGTAAAAGTGGAAACGCATCTGTGTTCCTGCTGGAGATACAATAGACTGTCTTTTCTGTGGCTTCTTGAGGAAAGGAATCATCAATGTTCCAACTTTACATGCCTAATTAGAGCTTGACAATCTACCACAGTGCCTGAGACAGAAAATAAGATTGCAAGATTTACATGTATACATCTGTACATACTGCCTTCATAGCAATATGTAGGACAGTACTTACTGGCAGAGTTACTCTGCTCAGAAAAGTAAATGCAAAGTGAGTTGCTGTTTACAATCCAGTTCCTTCTAAGTAGGAGTTTTCATAACAGTAGCCACAACCCTGACTGTTACTGACACACCTATGGCCTAAAAGTTTCCTCTGAGGACTGCACAGCTCTATTTATCATCTCATCTTCCCCTGCAGTCCTCCCGGCAGGTCAGTGGTGTGTTGTATAGGAAAGAACCAGGTTATTATTGTTATCTCATTGCCTCTTTGGAGTTAAACATGGGACTTGTTTATCAAGAGCTGCACATATTGTTTTTTTTAAAAGCACTCAAGTTTGTAGAGGCATAGACATACCATAAGCTTATCAGACCTTATTCAAAACTCTGTTTCTTCATTTGAGAAATCTTTTCATTCCTTCCTTTTCTTGTTCAGTCCCCTTTTTCACTCATTCCTCACACATTCAGTTCAGGGAACTGCAAACACCGTATCTTCACAGTTCTACTTTTGTAACATTTTTTTCTGGACTACCTGACTAGAAAAGAACAATATTTTGTTTTTGAATCTAAATGTAGTTTCAGAGGAGACATGGCTTTATAACGTCAAACAGAGCAGTGAATAAGAATCTCTTCTAGCCTGTTTTCTTCTGTGTAAAGTCATTTAGCCTCTGTATGCCCCAGTTTTTGTCTGCTAAATCCTTTCCTTCATCAAAGCACTATTGTGAGATTTTATCCATTAATGTTTGTAAAATGCTTTCATATCTTCAGATGAAAGATAGAAATGCAAAGTATTATTGTGTCTGTCTTCCAGACTCTCAACCTGTGAATTCCATTCCTGGTGATTCAGTCAAATAAAACAGAATTTCAAATACATGAAAACCACCAGACAATAAAAAATTCTACATTCTGCTATGAAAAAATCCCACAGGAAACAATTATATTTCTCTAGGCTTTCTGAGTCTTCAACAGCAAATCACATCTCTACTATAGAGATTGACAGCATGGTCAAAATAAAACTATGGGGAAGATATAACTTTCTGTTAAATTCCAATTCTTTTGCAGTGTGGAACATTCTAAAGGTCCATTCTGATTTTTTTGTACAACTTACTGGCTTATTCCCCATCTCAATTCAATATGATCTTTCTTTTGGGTTGCTAGCTACATCAGTTTTAAATATTTAATGACTAATTTATAGGATAAATATTCTGTGTGTATGGTAGTCACTTAAGGCTCAAGGGAAGATTGGATCCACAATGTAGTGGGTGCAAAGTGGTGTAAAACACACCAACAAAAAAATAATAATCAAAAAACAAAGATAACTTCAAACTTTAGAACTGATTACATTATCTTACTAGTAACAGGTCACGAAAGATATTTAGTATCTATCCATTGCAATAGAATCCTAGTATAGTTTGGTAAGTCCTAGAAAGAATAACCATCTGATGGCTTTTGGCATCACCAGTGTGAGAAAAAATAATGGCTTTATTTCAGTTCTAAGAAATCCAACATCCTCAGTACAGAAACAATATAGAAGGAGTTTGCCATAGCCATTATTGGCAATACTCTTCATAGCCATTATTGGCAATACTCTTCATCTTTATTAGTGGCTGTTTTTATTTCTTTATTTGTAGAGTGTCCACTGAGTGCTATTACTAATCCCCAGAAAGCTATAGCTAAAAACAAGTACAGACAAACCTGATACAGATACAAACCTGACAATTCATGTGAAAACTACAGCCTAACTTAATAACATGTCCTTTCCATAGTAGAAACCAGGTGAACTGGCCTTACTGATAAGGACAGTGAGGCTGAAATGACCATCTGGTGTATTGAGGAAGAGGGTTTGGCGCAGGCCATAGAAGAGTGGTTGAAGGGGAAAGAGACAGAGGAAAGGGAGACTAAAAGGTATACTTGGTTACAGCTGCTAGAATTGTCTTGATGTTTAAATCAAAAATTATCATCCTACTAGTGAAAAATGTAATCATGTGATCTAACTTCTGTTTGGGTGGTGTGCTGAATGTGTGCTTGTATAATTCTACATCCAAGGTTTCCATTTCAATTTATATATGTATATAAACTGGCCAAACCCTGAAGAAAAGATTTGACTGAGATGGAAACAGAATTCTCCATATTGCTGAATCTCAGTAACACAAGTGTTTCTTAGAGAGAGGAAGCCTGAGCTTGAGCCCAAGCCTGAGCCCAGGCCCTGGGCTATACTCAGACTGCATGTACTGAAAAAAAAATTCCATGAGCTCTGCCTTCTAACAAGGGAAGTATAATCCTTCTGATTCTGAAAAGCCATTGTCATTTTGCGGTAAAAATTCTTGACAGGAAAAAAAAATAATAAAACTTATCCATTACATTACAGATTACTATATCTTTGTTTTATTGTAATTTTAGAGTTAATTTATATCTTAATTCAATCAAAAGTATGTCAACCAAAGCTATACACAACAGGAAGGACAAAATTACTTCTGTCCATTATTAGCACCTTTGTGTAACAACTTTTCTGTTGTTAGCCGATCTATAAATTATTTAAATATGCAAGTTGTGTGTCAATTTATATAGCTCCTATAGATCTAAATAAAAACCTGGGCATATAGGTTTAAATGTATATTTTATTTGTAGCCTTCTGTACTGAGGTAGGCTGGTTTTTCTTCTGAGCTGAGCTTGCATCAAGACTTTTAAGCATTGGCATTGGAAAAACCCTCTCAGAACCCATTTGGGCATTGCATCCATTTCCTCCCCAGTCCCAGCAACCTCCTTAAGTTCTTTCAATAGTCTGGAAGCATTTTTTAATTGCTGCACACCCTCAAACCTTCTTCCTGTGAAGAATGAGTGATAGGGTTTAAGTTTATTTATCTCTGTTTTTCACATTTTCTTCATTCCTGCTATTGAATCTAAGCCCAATACTGAATCCAGCTGCTGCAGCTGTTGCTGTTCTGCTGTGTTTCCTGCTTTCTGCTTATGCTTATGTTCCTACAAAAGCTTCTCTGGGATGTTCTGTGAACTGAATGGGACATCAAGGCAGTGCTGACTGCACTCCCCATCACTGACAAGCTCTTTTTCTTGATGCTCTGATTTTGTGTAAAGTGCCAGTGTTATACAGTCTGAACTTCACTCTTTAAAAAGAGAAGTCCTTTTGTCACTTCACTCTTTGCAGTACTGAAGTATTTCCTTGCTGCAATAAGCTATTAGGTAGAGCCTACAAGTAAGCTTCCGATTCTGCCAAATTACCTTCACTTTAAGTAATTGAGAAAACTGTATTTCTCTTTCTTCCACTTACTCCAGCATTCATTTTCAATAGGTCTCATATCACTTTCACTCTTATAAGCACTTGTACGTATATTTTTCAGGCACTGTTGCCAGCATGTACAATCTTCTAAGTCAAATATTCACATGTATTTAGTAGTTGATATCAAAGCAGTAGAGTATATGCAAGTTCTATGTATGATAAGGTATTCTGAAAATCCAGACCCACAATTCTAATGGTACAGGGACTTGTAATTGTCTCCTTATCTAATCTATTTAGGATAGCAAATATTGTAGTAACTTTGTAGTTGAAACAAACTGTTTCATATCACTATCTCATATTTCACAGTAGTTATAAACACTTCCCATAGAATAGAAACATGAACAAATAGAAATGTTCCAGGATTTTAAAATGTTCTTATCAACTGCACTAAACTCTCATTTCATATTGTACATTTAGGTCAATATCAGCTTATGAGACTAGAAAACAATTATTATAATGCTAAAACCAAAATCTGAAAAGGTCTTTCTAAAATCCTTGCCTATATAAAAAAATCTGTTCTAGTTTAATCAAAAATATCATTTTAAACTGGTGTGAACTGTACAGAGCCATTTCTAAAGATTCTCAGTTCAAATTTACAGCAAATGATTTCTTCTTTTATATCAGTTGCTTCCATTTTTTAGTTGTGGGCTTGTTTTTTTTATTGTTGCTGTTGTTTTGTTTTTTTGTTTGTTTGTTTGTTTGTTTTCCAAATGATGCAGAAATAGCCTAGTTTTTAAATTGTGTAAGTGTCCAAATGGTTGAGGTGTAATGGTATAATCTTGAGACCAACTGATCAGTTATACTGGTATACCTTACAAATCCTCTTTGTTAAGACACTAATCATGCCTGCATGTAGCAAAAGTCTTGTAAAACATGAAAAAACCATTATACTGTTTTGATAATAACTTATACTCAAAAGGCTTGAAGAATATGTGGACAAAAATAGAGACTTCAAACACTATGTGTTCATAAAAAAGGAATCCTTGTAGTACCTCAGAGAAACTGCAGAGGAATAGTCTAATGGCTTCTTGCTCTCCATTATTCATTTAAAAGCAATGGACACTTAGAGTCAAAGTTTAGGCAATTCATTAATTAATTTTTATTCCCATATCTTTTGATACAACATCGTTAGAGGCTTCAGTCAGGCTTCAGTGATATATCTGGTCTTGATGGAAGTAGGAAATAAGTTTTGTAGATCACTGAAGATACTTGTAATTAAAAAACAAACCAAAACAAACAAACAAAAAGAAAGAAAAACACAAAAGAAGCAGTGGATCTTCTCTCTATAGGTCTAACAAAATGCCATAAGAAAACCATCTAAATATCTATATATATGTAACATTTAAAATCTCAACATAAGACTCCCCCCATTTATTTTTTAACTTAAAGTACTAGCCAGCCTATATTCCAAAATTTGGGCTAGCCACAGCAAAGAATTAACGGAAAGGGCTATACAGGTAAGAACTATGACTTGTTCACCATATTTTTACCTAGTTATGTGAGAAGAAACTGCAATTTTCTATTTTTTTTTTTAATCTTTCTACAAGCAGAAAGATTAATGTGTGATGTCAGCACGTCTATTGGTTTTTACATATTAAGATGCACAAAGACTCACAGTATTACTTATACTTTCTAGTCAAGATCATGGGTTTATTATGCTTAGTCCTGTGCAAAGATGTAGTAATAAAGTGCCATTATGGCAAAGGCTTAATATGTAAGTGAAGTAAGCACATAACACGAGAGAAAAGGAGAATTATCCTTAAGGATGCTGTTTAGATTCCTTATCCAAAGCACACAGGATCTTTGTTATATAGAAGAGAATCTTCCAGAAACTTATAGGAAGTGATCTAGTGAACCCTAGAGGTTTTACCAGCTTACATCCTAGAAGCATTAAAGCATTTTTGTTTTCTATAGAGTAACTGAACTGGTCCAGTGGAATACCATGTGAGAACTCTAACAAATTTCAGTTTAGCTTATCTCTTTCAAGGTTGCATTAATCGTGTTTGAGGTTTGGCCCTGCTGAGCTCCTCAGAAGTAGGTAATGCTTATTAGATTTAAAGAGCAAAAGGTCAGCCTAATAGAATATGACAATAACATTGCACTGAATTCCAGGTTACTCGAATTCTTGATTTTAAGAAACATCCAAGTGTTTGAAGAAACCTCCATGAAAGCATTTTACCAGTATGTACCAACTTTGAGGAAAGCTCACACGTAACTAAAGGGTGAAAGACAACGTCTGCATGACTTTTGGATTCAAATAATCACTGAAGTCAATGTTACGGAAATCTCTTGTTTCAGAATACAGCATCTGGAGATTGCTTTTTTAAATTAGGATATTTTCTTCAAAATGAGGTTTATTGCATGGCTAAAAATCAAAACTGAGGCTCAGGAAAAATGAGGTTTTGGAATTCATGTAGCATTTGACAGTTCATTAAAATGAGTATAAAATAATTCTTCTTTTTGTCTTTTCTGTGATTTAGTGTAGAAGTTCAAATACCAGCTAATGATTATACTTAGCATTATAATTTAGCTTATTCTGTAGTGATCACAATCATCTTCACAATGTAGAGAAAAACAAGCATTTTCTTTGATGACTCTACTGTCATTCAACTATTAGAAATTCCACTGATGAGTGTATCTGTTTGCTTGATGTCTGGGAATGCTAAGTGGGTTACCATTTCTATGCAAGAAGACTACTTTACCTCCCAGTCTGTACATTTCCTTTTCTTTAGGCATTTTCTTCATCTCATGGAGAGGTGGAAGGGTGCCTACAAAGGTACACCAATGTCTCATGACACTTTGTGGTGGGATTAGAGCAAGATCCTTACCAGAAAACAAAATGGCTTACTTGTAATGTTAGCCATTACTTAATAATACATCTTTGCTGTCAACCCTACTCATTTCTGGTGGTGTGGGGGTGTCACACTGCTGCTGGAAATCTCCAGTAGTTTGCTGATACAAGAGGTATCCAGAAAGTGTTTGAGTGGGCAGATGATGAGTAGTTAATAAAAACATTTTATGAATGAGAAAAGTATGTTTGTCCCTGGTGTGGAATTAAGCTCAGGTTTAGCAATGGCTGGAGTTCTCCAAGGCAGGCACCTGTGATAACAATTATCGAGTCAATTAATATATATATAAATATATATTTTATATGAAATGGGCAGCTATTTCTTTCCTGTCAGTAACACTGCTCTATATCTTTTACATTTTTATTCTAGGTGTCCCACCCCTGGGTGTGATGGCTCTGGGCATATTACTGGAAATTATGCTTCACATCGAAGGTATGTAAAGAGGTGGTTTTTATTCTTGAAATCAAACAACCACAGGGCTAGGAGGGACTTCAACAGGCCTCTCTTCTCTCTCTCAGCGCTGAAGTAGAATTGAGTGCTCTACGTAGCCATACATTGATCTAACTCATTCTACATACAATGAATAACATTCCTCAGTTTTAGCATAGCTCACTACCCAAATAGACAAGAAGACTTTTTCTAGCATCTAGCAAAATCTTTGTAGAAAATTAATGGTTGTTGTTGTTGTTGATGATGATGTTGTTGTTGTTGTTTTCTTCCTTCTCTGTTAGCCCAGAGAAATAATTCAAAATTTATAAGTTTATGTTCTTTTACATTCTGAATAACTTAACCATTCACCTTAGTCTTACTTTTTCTGGACTAAATTCTGTTTCTGCATTTTTTTTCCTGCAAATTGTTTCCTGATTGTTCTTGTCAATCCCTTCTGACTCTCGTTATTTCTTAAAATGTGAAATGAAGCTCATTTTTTACTCCTCTCCCAGCTGAAGTTTTATCAGTGTTAAACAGAGTGAAAAAAAAAAAACACCTCTTGCATCTAATATGCAATAGTCTTGTCAATATATTTCAAAATAACTTGGCTTGCTTTTAAATCACAATATGTTGTATATAACTATGTTAAGTCAGAAGAATAGAAAGAGCAAATTATGGATAAAAGCTGTTATCTCGACTGTCTAAACTATAACTGTGATCTTTACCAAGGACCAAAGAAAGATTCACATTTACTAATTAAGGTATTGCTGGTAACCCCAAAATGAATTATTGTGGTACCACAGTAGAGATAATGTTCCACATGGTGTGTAATTAGCAATGCCCTTGTGGGTATTTGACAACTATAAATCAATGGAGATGAGCTCCACTATATTTTGAAAATAGTTATCCGCTATTTAATCAAAGAATAATAGTGTAGTCCACCTCTCTTTTGTTAGTAAAGGCTCTTTTCTCCCATGCATATTAATGCTGTTGAGTCTGGATGTTTGCTTGGTTCACCAAGTCCCTAGGTTTACAATAGCCTATAACTAGTCAATGCACATACTTCCAGTTTAAATGTATTCCAAGTATAAGCAACAGTTTAAAGTCAAAAGATAAATAGCATAGACATTAGAAATGTGCCATAACTTCACATGCTGTAAAAATGATTGATCAAAATATCAACTCTATTTTCTGTTAAACACAGAGAACTATCCAGAGTACAAATAACATTGTAAAGGAGAAGATGTAAATATTTTTAAAAGCACTTATGCAATGTAGGAGATAAAATCACACTTTCAAAGTAGTTTAAGGTCAAATTTATAGCTACATTTAATTATGCATGGATTTATCAGCTCATACCTCTATCAATGCTATGTTTGGTGTAGATATGCCTGAACTTTGCTATTTTAGGAAGCTGTTTAGTGTTTGGTTAACTATTTAATGTTTGGTTAACTATTTAACCAGAAACAGACAGGACAGTGAAGATTCAGTACAATGTAGCAGAGAAGCCAAAGTGTCACAAACAGAAAAAATCTAAAAGCTGGCAATATTAGCAGGGAAGTATCATTGCATGCCTGCTTGTTTTTAAAATTCTTTCTCTGGACATTGTCTATTGACTATTCTAGGACTGTATGGTGTTACCTAGTTTAATCTCTTCATTCCTATGTTCTTTCATTGTAGATGAGTGCTGGATCAAGTTTTCATCTGAATATGCATCATACTCAGTACATATAAAGATATAAAAAGTAATATTGCAGAACAAAGTGATCTGGAATTTGTCCAGTCCATTGGAATTCAGTACATTCAGCCTTTTGAAGCACCTCCATTTCTGTATTGGCCACATAAGTCAGCAGAGTAGGCCTTGATTTCTCTTCCAAAATGCCTCTAGCAGTCCATTGCCTCTAGCAGGTCATTGACTGCCTTCAGGCACAGGAACACTGACACAGAACTAGGGAAGGAGTAACACCTTTTTTTGCTTAAAATTGCTGGTGTTGCCCTGGGAGACCTGCTGCATTTAAACCAAGGCAGCCCCACACTGTTCAGTTCATGAAGTTTGTCAAGGTCACTCTCTTAAACTGGTGAGGCTGGCAAAAGGCACCGTCTTTAAAAGGGCAGCAAACCAGTAGCTTAAATCTGGAATCGTTGAGTGTGAAAGACTCCACAGTACTTCCACAGCTAATTCCCATGCTGAAAATTAGCACTTATCTCTTCTTGCATCTGAGTTAACATTTTTATTTGTATTTGATACACTTACAACACTCAGTTTCAGAAGGAAATTAATGATAAACTTTCCTCCTAAATGGCTGTCATGATGTCTAAGTATCACTTGTATTTAAAATGGCTGAATGCCTAACATACATAAAGGCAGATTTAACCCTGCCATAACTTTCTGCAGTTTCATACAGATATTCAATGTATGCAAGATGTTATACTGGCATATACTATCACTGAATTTCTCTCATTTTTGTCTTCATAGATAAGGAATTAAACTAATACAAAAATGAAGTAATAGCTTTTGGTTATCACAGGATAAAAAATTTAAAGTGAAGGCTCATTCTTGACATATGTTTTCTTGGTGAATCTGCTGTCAGAGGAAAATGAATTAATCATATCCTCAGAAGCTGTCTGTTGGAAATGTCTGTTTAAAAGATCTGAAAGGTCTTAGAATTTTCTAATAAATCATAATGACAGAATATAAAGATCTATTGCAAAAAGATGATGCATCAAAATACCAACCAATAGGTGATAATTGTATTGATTTAATATGGGAAAGCATTAAACCATTAGTCAAGGCAGAAATTCTTCATTCAGATTTTGTTATGAAAATGTCATAATCTGCAAGCATACCCATCTGCACATCTACTAAAAAAGTATTGTTCTCTAAGGCAGTTCTATTAACTATTTAGTTTTCTGATGTAAAACCTGTTAATTCTCACACAGCGGGTAAAACTAGTTTTGCAGATTATCTAAGGATGTACATAACTCCCGTGCTATCCCCTTCACTTTCTGCAGTCTGGGTTATATGTGGGTCAATGAACCAATTTAGCCTGCTTCCTCTTATTCTAAATCCATTAGACTTTTCCTCTTGCCTTTGGTCTTTTACAGATTATGACACTATAATTTTCATGTAAAACTATTTTAAATGGCACAGGATTTATGAGATTTAGTTTGTACACAGAGTAACAGTAGCTTTCTTTTAAAAGGAAAATGACCAGCTACATTTGTAATAGGAAATGAAATGGGGCAAGAGCACAGGTTACTCTGTTGGTCCTACACAAAGGCAGCAGAGTTGCCAACACTATTAAATTGTTAGAGCATTTCCTGACATGGTACTGACCTATGGCCAGTGAAAATCTCACAGGCAGTTCTGAGGAATGACTTGGAGCTCTGTTGGATCCAGCTCATTCTATCAAAGCAGTATGGGTGTGGCTGTCCTGTTTTACAGAGAGAGCTTAGCTGTGTGGATGTGACCATGCTGGTATTGGGTCAAGACAATAGGTCTAGGCCCCTTCTGTTTACCACTATAGATGTAGCCATGCCATCTCACTAAATGTTGCCAGGTAATATACTCTGTGCTAGTATCTTGTGACAACATTCCTCCTTTTATTTAATTGACGTATTTATGACTTTACAGCATGTAAAGTCTCATTTTTGACCATGGCTTATTTTTTATTTACCAACACAGATTTTCATCCATGATTGCATCACCTTTTCACTACTTGTTCCACATAATCCTCTCTAGTTTTAAGACAAAATAATCAATTTTTTTTTTTGCTGCCACTGTTTCTGTCTCTTCCTCCTGAAGACAGGACCTACTATACAACACTGAAATACATTTTGTCATGTTGGAAACAAAAAATTTACTTAGTTTGTTTCTTTCTCTGAGGCAAATTTTTGTAACACTACTTTGTCTTTCATCTCAGTAATTTTGAATGTGTTGCTCTTACCAATGGATTTCTTTTTATCTGTTCATATGTCACATTTAAATAGAGCATAAGTCATGGGTTTTGGATAGACATTTCTGTGTCCTCAGTAGGGATAGCAGCTACTTAAAAGAATCCCTTCATGTCATTGAATATCTACTACAGTCACTGTCAAGTGTACTAAGCAGTTTCTATAACTGCTTAGTGTGAAAAAGTTGAACTTGTAAGATCCTGGAATAGGTGATCTTTTTCCATCTTTAGTAGTAAAAATGACATTCTCAGTGTCTACTTAAAAGTAATATTGGTTGGCCTAACATATAACTTTGTCTCTACTAAATCTTTTTTTCTGGATGTGTTCTGAGCACTTTAACTCTTTCCCAGGAAGGCACCATACAACTCTGAACTCTGGCATATTTTTAATTCAACCTTTCTATAGCATTCTTACATGATGCTTTAGAAGGTTTGATAGTGTTTCTAATGTGTCCTCTAGAGAAATCTTTCATCCTACTAAGAGATACAAAGACACCTGGTTTTTGAGCCTCTTTTTCCTTCTCTATCAGACATACAGAATATGTGATGACTCTCAGCACTTAAACACTGGCCTTCTACTCCTTTCAAAGCTGCCACTGCTGCTGCTGAGTCAGCTGGAGGGACTATTAGGCGGAGAGTTTAAGAGCAGCATTCTCTGCCTTCTCAAGGACTGCCTGTGTGTGGCCTGCACAGCGCTTGCAGTCCTCTCCCGCCGTCACAAACCGAGATACTCGGATTCCCCCTCGTGGCTGTATACTACAACTCTCCCTGTTTAAACTACTGAGCTTTGATTTTGGAAATGGGACAGGATTACACATTCTGCCAGTTTTTATTATAGAATGTGTATCCATTGTAGATCGTACCCCAAAATGAGAAATTGTTTAAAATATTTTCTTTCAATCAGTCTTTCAGGCTGTCCGCGAGCGAAGAAAAGTGGAATCAGGATAGCACAAAGCAAGGAAGACAAAGAAGACCAAGAACCAATTAGGTGAGAACATATATTGTCAAAGGACCTTCATACATTGTATAACAGGTCATATATACAGCTTTTAAGATAAACTCTATTGTTTTATAGCTATCCAAGAGCAGATGGTTTAGGTTTGAAATAGTTTTGCTTAAGAAAAATATATAGCACTCTAAATCCTAAGGAATTCTGCATTGGCCCCATTGACTTCAGTGACTGAACTTCAAATCAGGATCTGTGCTGATTTATGCTAGCCAAGGATAGGATACTCCATTATTTAAAAATAGTTTAAGTGTGATTTTCACACGAAATTCAAAAACTAAATCCTTATCTCCTAAAAAAAAAAAAAAAAAAAAAAAAATGCAAAGTGTTTGTATACTACAGACAAACCATACATGCTAAACAAAGTAGTAATAGGAATAGAAAATTGAATATTTATGTGAAATTGCCACTAAGAATCTGACTGCTTATGCAATTAGCGAGAAGAGGAACAAATGCTCACATACAGGCCTTTGTGTTTTCTTGAAAAGTGCTCTGGAATCTGGTGGCTGCAGCACTCAGAAGCTTGACTGCTCTGAACCATTCAGGACCAGATCCTCCATGTACAGTTGCAGCAATATCGTAGTGCAGCACAAACAGTGAAGTCACCAGCCTTGTTTTGACATGTGCTATGCAGTGGCATACTTACTGAATTATTTTCTTTACTCATTTCACTTTGAAGATTCTAACTTCTTCCTTCTGACCATAGTTATTTGTTTTTTTGGAAGTATACAAGGCAAATGAATGAGGGATTCCCAAATAACAGATGAATATGGAACTGTCTTCTTTGATCTCTTTAGGCTGTAGCACATAATTTGTTATGATCTTTCCAATTCAGAGAGTGTTTAAAGGTACTCCACATTTCTGATGTAGTAGGCACTATGATTTCATACTATTTCTCATAATCTGACTCCTGATTTTTTAACCTGCCAACATCTTTTCAGTGCAGAAATGTATCGCTTTATACCTAACTCTGTTTATATCTAACATTTTCATGACTTCAGACAAGTCTTCTTGAGATTCCATACACATACTTAAAACATAACAAGAATAATACTAAGTGCTTAGAGATTATTCATGGGCAATTTCCTTACTGAGTCAAGCTCAGTAGTCACCATTTTAATTCCAGTGTGATATTTACTGTAATGAACACAGGTAATTCAAACATATATATCACTCCTTTTGTTGGTATTGCATGATATCAAAATCTGTGACCTCATCTACTGGCTAGCCTCCTTATTGTTTATCAAATAACAATTTTATTTATTTATTTATTTATTAAAGTTCTGTTTGTAATTTTACTCAGTAAAGGGTATCTTGAGCATTTTTAAGACCACAGTGCATGGCTTTTTCTTTTAATTTCATGTCGGATTTATTTTGACTTTGTTGTAGAGGCTACCAGGTATATGATGGCAAGACAATAAAGTTTATCTCATCTATCTGCTATCCAGATGTCCAGTTCCTGGTTGTGATGGTCAGGGCCATATAACTGGAAAATATGCATCACATCGCAGTGCATCAGGGTGTCCTCTAGCTGCCAAAAGGCAAAAGGATGGGTACCTAAATGGCTCACAGTTCTCCTGGAAGTCAGTGAAGACGGAAGGAATGTCATGTCCAACCCCAGGATGTGATGGCTCAGGACATGTCAGTGGTAGTTTTCTTACTCATCGTAGGTGAGTGGCTATAGCTTATATTTTTCACTTAAAGTTTATTATTTAAATTATATTTACAAGGTTTTTTCATTGTATTTCTCTATTCCTTTTAACTTTCATTATTACTTTGAAAAATAGGCTTCCTGCATATGTTTTGGGTGACTAAAAATCAAGACTTGTGATTTTTTAAATGCAAGTCTTTGCAGGTAGAGACCTGAATCTGAATCTATAATACTCAAAAGATTGTAGAGAAATAAGTGTGCATGACAATAACTGTAAATATTGCTTTATTGAGTGACTCTGGACAAGTTACTTTAGAATAGACTTTGTAACACTCATCTGAATCCACATAATTTTCAGAGATGTTGAACACACTGTTGATTCCCAAACAAGCATGGAATGAAAGAATTTTCAGGAACCGGTTCTACAAATACAATGTACTTTTCTCATTTAATAATGAAAATGTTCACTCAAAACAGTAATTAAGTACAAAAAAAAAAAAAAAAAAAAAAAAGTAAGTACAGAATAAAAGTCCAAACAATACAGCAGATTAATTAAAAATAACAGAATACAAATATTTAACAAAAGAAACACAAGCTCAAATTTTTCATAGACTTAACAAAAATAAGAGATTTCAGTGATGATATTTTTCATAGCTTTTAAGACATTTGTGGCTAGTCTATTAGGGATAAATCTTGTCCCCTTTTTAAATATTAGATCACAAATAAGCAAGGATATTTTTGGGTCTTTGTATTGGAATTGTACCATGAGCATGATTGCAATGCCAAGGTAAATCTCTTCTTTTATTCCATAGTAACTAATATAAAACTGTATTACTTCAAATATGTCAAGTCAATGTGCCTAATTTGTTACCCTTGCAAACCTCAGTTGAACTTCTGTACTTCTGTACTTTAGTTAACTAAACCAAACTGTTCTTGTTTTGTACTCAGTTCTAACTATAGAGGTGAAAATATTACTTATTACTTCACATGCCTATAATGCCTTTGATTCTTTTCCTTTACAGCTTAACTCAAAAGCCCTACCCTTAATGCAACATATCTAAACTATGTGCACGTAGTTTGTATTTTTTATGTTCAGAGCTGTTTTTCTACTTGGTATTCATATAGTACCTGCAGTGAAGGGATTTTCGTCCATGACCTGAGGCGCTTCTCAGATGGTCAAACATTAAATAGCCTGCAGCTCACACAGGTCTTAGGGAGTGACACATACAGAAGCCCTGACCATTTCTGCAGATGTACACATGTGGATTTAAATTTCTGACTTTCAGTAAAATTTCAGTTTTAATGTTCATATTTCACTTTAGCTTACTTCGTAATGATGTAACATTTATTTGGCTTACAGATATCTGTCATTAAAGTTTTGAAGTGATTTTATCTTTAATTGAAGGTACAATATAATTGTAACTATAATAATGTAGCTTTCAAGGAGTTTTTATGTAGAGAAAATTGTTTCAACAACTAATCCTAACTTCTAAAAGGAATCTACTGATACTAAATCTAACTGTTCCTTGAGAATATGGGGCAAATGGTTTCTAAAATTTTTTTAAATAGGAATGTTTTAAAGAAAAAAAAATAGATTTTTTTTTTTAAGTCAGTGGAAAAACCTAAATATGACATTTAGACATGTAGTAGCCATGTGCTTTCTCTGTTATCTTAAACAGAAACTGAGACATGTAAACATCATACCTTGTAAGACTAGGTGCTGGGCCACGCGGTCCTTTATTAGAGGAGAGCATCTGAAAATGAAAGGTTGTTTGAAAAGATACACTGAATTAGACTGATCTTACTTAACTGTCTTGACTTAACAAAGAGTCAACATTCTAAGTTGTTGTGAACAAATTATTATATTTCTTGAAGCTTCTGTAAACTAAGGCAATATTAATAACAAGTCATATTTTTAAAAGATGATTAATTCTTGTAGAATTTAAGATGTTGTTAAAAGGGCTTAGTTTATTTGCTCATACAAAGTATCATAAAAGCATAGAATATTTTGAGTTGGTAAGGACCTTTGAAGATTATCTAGTTCAAAACCCACTACCATGGACATGGCATGGACGTGGACAAACCCCTGATATTTTTCACTGATTAGGTTGCTCAAAGCCCCATCCTGACTTTCAACGTTATCAAAGATGAGGTATCCACAGCTTCTCTGGGCAATCTGTTCCAGTGTCTCACCACCTAAATGATGAAAAAAGTCCTCCTTATATACAATTAAATCTACCCTCTTTCAGTTTAAAGCCATTACCCCTTGTCCTGTCATTCAGGGCCTTTTTTTTTTTCCTTTTTTTTTTTTTTTCTAAAGCTTCCTGAAGCCTTCTCTTCTGCTGTGGGATAAACAACCCTAATTCCATCAGCCTGTCTTCACAGGAGAGGTCCTCCAGCCCTCTGATCATTTTCATGACCCTCCTCTGGACTCACTATTACAGGTCCAAGTCTTTCTTGTTCTGGGGACCCCATGGCTGGATAGCAGGTCAGAAGGGAGAATCACGTCCTTTGACCTGCTGGCCACAGTTCTTTTTTATGCAGTCCAGGATACAAATCATGCCTGGAGCTATTTTGGATGCCTTAGGATAGTTTACTTGGCAGTTGCTCAGAAAGGCAGAGATTTGTAATAGGTTCAGTTTATGTTTACTAGCATTAGAGATATGTCTGCATTGCTCTAGGGTATTTCAAATGGTATTTCACGCCTGTGTGTGCATCGATCTCTGCGTGTAAAATTGATTTTCAGACCAACCCACCTACTTTAAGCATCTACTTTTTGTGAACAAGGTGGTTTTGATCTTTTTCCAGTGAGTGTAGTCAATGAATCTTGAGAATTGTTCACTTCACCTTGTGAAGTAGACATCTTCCATTGACCAGAGCTGTACACCAAACGTCACTGAGTGCACCAACAGAGTGGGATTCCCCTACCTACAGATAGGTACTTTTTGCCTGAAGTGTTCATTGGGGCATGCAAGATGGCCCTAATGGACTGGCAAAAATGACAGAAGACCTGTGAGATAATCCTATTCTTTAGTTATGACATCTGAGAACTAAACATGCTATGCAGGATAACTGGAAAGCTGCTCAATGTGTTAAATGAATGTGCCCCAGCATTCCAGAGCTCCATGGGATGTTTCTCAATCTGAAGCTTAGTCCCACATAAGTTGCAGACTATGCATTTCCTATCTAAGGATGGAATATCCTCTATTTTTAGTGCAATCCTTTTAACAGGCTATAGTCTCATCCTCTGCAACTAACAACATTTTGCTATACAGCTGTATGTCTGTAAATCTCAAATGCTGCCTTCTAAAGAAAAACTATGTTGTGACAGTTACATACTCAGACTAAGTTTGTGATACAATCTTTTGCAGGTATGGCTGTGTTTATCATACATAGGGAGAAAGCAGAGCTATGGGCTTTAAGCAAGTTGCTAAAACCTCCAGTAAATTAGTAGTTAAGTTTTCATTTTTGCAAGTACAGCTCACTTCTCTCCTGATAGGGAGATAGTATTCCTGATAGGATTTTTTTTTTCCCAGTACAAATACTTCTCTATGAGCACAGTTCTCCAAGTAGGCGTTAGTTATATGCGATAGTGTCCTTAATGTGTTGAGATTTTATAATCCTCCACTTGTAAACAGATGTTAATGTGCTGTTGTCCAAGCAGTTATCCAAGATGTTAGTGTTGTTATCTGGAAACTGGAGCAGCAAACTAACTTGTGAAAATTTTGACAACCATTGAATCAATTAATATATGTATATATAAAGAGAGAGAAGTTTTTGAGGCAAAGATTTCTTAGAGCTGCTGTTACATCTTGTACACAAGGTGTAATTCCACTGATAACAATGGACTTGAGATGATCCACAAGACCAGGCAAATCTGTTCTCCATCTGGTATCATGTTGTCTGGAATTTAAATATATGCATACATGCTTCTGAAGAAGAAATAAGTAGTCAATGGAAAAAGTCACAAGCTTCAGTAAACTTACACTCCTACCCTATGAACAAAGGCACTAACAGAGGTTTCTGTTTATTTAATGTTTGCCATTCCTGTTCTCAGAAATTCCTATGAATAGTTTTGATTCATCAAGGAGTTTTGCATAGGAAAGAATGAGGGTTATCAGGAGGGATTTGAAGTACAGGATCTGGAGCACTGTGCTTCACAAAGGAGCCAGTGCCAGCAGCAAAGGCCGCTGTGAAATAAGGTGACCTATTAACGATATGAAAAGTAATCGAAAGGCATATAATCATGGAGTCAGTAAATAGGTAAATGAAATATATTATAATGAAATGTAACTTGCTTATTATACTGCAGCTTTCCACATTGGTTCTTGAACAGGCCTTTGCATCATCTTATTTAAGATTTTTCTGGACTGAATCATTTCTAATACTACAATTATTTGGGACATTTTCAGAGTATGTTTGGATATAGCAGTCCTGCTTCTTAGCACTGAAGGGCTTGGGTTGACTTCAGTGGAAATTACAGTCACAAATGCCTAGGACAATGTTCTTGTCCCTGTGCCTGTTTTTATTTTAATCAGTATTCACCGATTTCAAACTTGGTAATGTAGCTTTCAAATTTCCTTTACCATGGAAAACGTATTCTGGTAGAGCTACAATATATCAGCGATTGTTAATTTTTAAGTATTTTCCCCATTACAAGCTAAAGTTTATGTCAGTAATAAACAGAAATTAAAATGAGAAGGGGAATTTTTCTTTAGTGTACCTGTATCCTGACTGAGGACAGTGTGATTCCAAGATCTGTAAACAAGTTTATAGAATAGGATTTGTGTTTGACCAGCAAGAGCACACCACAAGGTTTGCAAAATGCTTAAATATGCTGGAAGGGGTTGCAGACATCATCCAGTGCCTTTTCTCTATGGAAGAAATGTAAATAGAAATTGAGATGTGGTTATGAGAAACACAGGGCTGTTTTGGGCTATTCACTTTATACACAGGAAGACCTAGTTAATTGTGACGCTGTCAGAAAGCCTGTAGGAAGATAATAGCAGTGCACTCAGTTCATTCAGCATCTTGTTTATACATCCTGAGGCGAAGGAGCACCAGGGCTTATTTCCTCTGAAAACTCTAGGTTGGTCACATCTCTGAGCAGCATAGCTGCATTGCTAAGCCTGGAAACAGGCAGGTTAGGAAAAGATGAAAACTCAAGGCAAGAATTGTCTTCAGCAGCTGCTTGCTAGAAGCAGACTGACATCTATACTCACATAGATCTGTAGAGAACTACTGAGTTCCTGAACTCCCAAAGCATCCAGGAAATGCTAAATGTCAGGAAAGAAGGATGGAACAGTAAAATTTCATATGCAGATCCTTTTTCTCATTATTTTTTTGCTAGAAACAGATATTGTCTGAAAAAAAAAAAAAAAAACTTTAACGTGACCAGTTCCTGAAGGGCAGGCTTGCAAGTGCTGCTTATGGACAAATCTAGTGCTCAGGGCTGTAATTTGAGCCTGTGTCCAAAGAACATTTTACCAACGGGCTTATCTGTGGGTGTTGTTTGCATGCAGAGTGCTGAAGGGGAAGTAGGTCGATAATCCAGACACTTCACACCTCCAGACATGTGCTAGTGGCTGCAAATTTGTTTCTAAATTGTTTAGAGCTTTCAATCTGTGTGCTGGAAGTCATATCCTCTCTTATCATCAGTGTTTTTCACCTTTGGCATTTGAAAGCAAGAAAATACTTGGCATTAGCTCAGTGAATGAAGCATTTAGAAATGAGCTATTTGATTACAAAGGGCTACAGCAGCAGACCATGAGAGAAGGCTCTGTGTGGAGCTGACTGCATGTAGAGGTGGAAAGTTGTGGTGATTTTAACCTGATGGGCAATCAAACTTTACTACAATTGCTCTCTCACTACCCCTCCTTCAAAGAAGAAAGGGGAAGAGAAGTACACTGGAGGAAAACAAAAAACAAAACAAAACAAACAAACAAACAAACAAAAGCTAATGGGTTGAGATAAGGATAATTTGGTTAAAGGAAAAAGAAAGAGGGGAAAAAGAGAATAACACGCAAAGGCCACATGGAAGCACAGAGAGAGGAAAAAAATATTCTCTGCTTCCCACCCACGAACAATGTTCAGCCACATTGGGAGGACAGATATCTTCACTACAAGAGCCCCCCTCTCCTTCCCTTTTCCCACCTTTTATTGCTGAGTGTGACACCATATGGCATAGAATATCCCTTTGGTTGCTTTAGGGCATCTGCCCTGGTGATACCCCTCCCCACTTCTTGCCCACCCCCATCGTGCTGGCTCTGGGGGGTTTGGAGGGAATACTGGTGCTGTGCCAGCACTGCTCAGCAATAGACACAACACTAATGCGATAACAGGGCTGTTCTAGCTACAAGTGCAGAGCACAGCATTGTATGGGCTGCTGCCAGGAAAGTTAACTCCATCCCAACCAGACCCAGTACAGAAGTGTGGGAGGGAAGTCACCCATGTCAAGTTGGAGACAGAGAAAAGGGGCAGTGGCAGCCTAGAAGAAAAATGCTCAGGAGGGATGTGGAAGTTGATCATTGCCCCTTGTTAAATGACTGAGCCTGAGGAGAATTCAGATTATTATGATTTTTTAATGTTTCCTATATAGGATTGCAACTTCTGTCATTTTAACAAAAACATTCCTGCAGAGCCTTGGACTTGAAATAGCCTTTGTGTTGATGCAGTATAGTATGAGGCCTGTAGATAAGACAGCAGGACTTACATTACCTTAAGTCATCTGAGATACTAAAAGCTAGTATCTCAGTTCATTTCTCCATTTCTCCTGTCAGTTCATAGTGAAATGAAAGTGCCTAGAATTTAGATGGAGGCAATCTGTTCCTGACAGGAACCAGCTCTTTGTCAGAATAGAAAGCTTATTTGAAATAAAAGCTAAAATGTAAATAATAACAATGACAATAATAATAATAATAATAAAATCTGTTGTTTGCAAATAAATGAAAAGACTTTTAGTTAAGCTCAGATGCTTAAGTTAAGCTTTTAGTTAAGCTCAGATTCTTAAGTAAAAAAAAAAAATATATATATATATATAAAGTTAGATCAGGTCATATATATATATGATACAAAGTACTGTGGACTAATCCAAATTAAAGACATCAGAAGATACACAGCTACAGTGCTGTGAGCCATAGTGCAAAAATGATGTGTTTCATTATAAAATATTGTGTGTAAAAACAACAAAGAAATAATTGTGAGTATTCTTAAAAACATAAACAAATTCTCTGAATTTCCAAAACATCACACTTATATGGAATTTGTGTCCAAAAATTATATGTATGGGGAATAAAAAGATTAAAAGTTACTTATGAAAGCTATTCATATGCTATGTTGAAGATGATGCTGAAAGCTTTCATTCATATATTTATTAAACATAAATACGGTCAGGCTACAGATATATAAGACTTTAATATGCAATTCATTCAGTTATTTGGTTGTTAATATTTCTAGCCAATCCTCTTGTCAAGTCAACTCTTGTCCTTTGTTTTATTTGTTAGTACAGTAAGTTGACAAATACACTGCCACAGTTGAGCCAACATTAATTCACTCTTGATTATTATTATTTCACTAAGTAGTTTTTTTGAATCTGTTTGTTTTTATTGTTGTTCTTTGTTTATCTGCCTGTTCACTCTCTGCCATAGGTTTATTTCGCTGCTTTCTACTTATTTATATTTTTCCCTAGAAGCACTAGGTTGCAATTCAGCAGGAGAAAGTCATACAGTGTTAAGAGCATAGAAGAATTAACCAAACTCACTGTATTTGATAGTAATTACAACAGTGACAAGTGTCATCATGGTGACATTATGGAAAGATGAGAGACATGCAAATGTGCTGACAGATTTCTAAGAAGGCAAGGAGAGAAACATGGAAATTGAGTGTAATAATATATAAACAAAGAAGAAAAATATTAAACTAAAAAGAAAAAAATACAGTCTGATCCAGATTTCCATTCATCAGGTATTAAAATCAGACTCCCAGGCTATGCCAAAATGAGCATATATACCCAGATGTGCAGTGTCTCATGTCTGTACTTTTTTATACCCAGATGTGCAGTGTTTCATGTCTGTACACCCATTCCTGTACATAAGAATTATAGTGGCTGTATATAAGCTGTCTTTTGGTGACCGTAGACTGCAATAAAGTCTACTAAATCCACTAAATGTACTAAAATGGTGCCTGAACAATGCTGGGAAGAGTGCTAATTGGCCTGAGCCTTAGACGTGGCTTGAGGCCATGTCCAGGCCCTGTCTGGTTGAGTAGACATCAGTCTTCTAATGTGTTTCTTCTGAGCACCAGCAAAACAGGTCAGTTGGTCTCACCAACTTTGTTCCTAGCAAGCACCCTTCTTCCCTGCACCCTGCTGTCCTGGACAGACCTGATGGCAGAGAAAGGCCTGGAGTGCTCTCCGTTGCCATGCACACAAAATATACCAAGTGTCTAGCACCCAAATGCTAACACTTATCTACTGAACATGTCCAGTCAGAGGCTTATAACTCTGCCAAATCCATGTACACTTTCATGAGGACAGCAGAATATATCTCTAAACTCAGAACAAGACCTCATGAAATGTCAGGTCTTACTCCAATTTATAGACAATTAGAAATATTCACTGAATTATTGTTTTTTCCCCCTCAATATGGACAAGACAGTGTATATTACCAAAACAAGGGTATACAAATATATTCTGAGAAATTGATTTTTATTTTTTTCCTATAACATTTGGGAAAAAAAAAAAAAAATGATCCTGAGGCAGACACCTAGTGTGGATGATTGCAGTCAGATCACTTAAAAATAGGCATAAGTCAGGAGTGACTAAAAGCAAAGCCTGGTCGTTGAAGGAGTTAGGCTCTTAAACTGTGGGTCATTCTGCCAGCTCTTTTCATTACAATTTAGAAGAAGGATGGAATAATATTATAATCAAATATACAGTCTATTAAACTGAAAGACTCCTAACAGAGAGCTAATTTGAAAGGACTTAAGAGGCTTATTTACCTTGGGAAAGTCAAGGAGAAAATAATATGAAATTCATGCTAGGAAAAGCAGACAGCATAATATAAACAAGAAAAATAATTTTGCTGAGCAGAGCTGACAAATGACAGCAGAGAGTAATTTGTACATGTGCTTGTAGTGGCACATCTCCTTGATTCCAGGCACTTTAGCAGAAGCTCTCAGGTTATGAGCCTGTTTGTCCTCATTACAGACATAGCCCATAAAAAAAAAAAAAAAGAAAAAAAAAAAAAAAAAAAAAAGTAGAGATCACTGTATGGATTGTATGGCTTTTTAGATTTCATGTGTGACAAATTTTCCTCTTGAAGTACTTTTTTCTCTGTTGTTTAGTGTCATGCCTAGAGAAACTGTGCTTCATTTTAAGCGTCTAAAGTTAGCAGGGCTTGTTCACTAAACAGGTTACTTGAAATTTTTGCTCACCCAAGCACATTAATCAGAGACATTTAGCTAGAGATACACCTTACCTATTTATACACAGGGAAGTCTCAGCCTATCTTTTCCTTCACAACATTATGTGCCCTGTTTGACTGACCAGTAAATTCACTGGTCTTCAAGTCATCTGTCCTGTTATGTGCAGTCATAAAACAGGAGCAAGGTTGATACATTTTCCAGTAGCCAAAGCTGGTCCCCCAGCTCCTAAGAGACTCTGCTCAATGCTGCTGTATTAAGTGCACACTCCTTTCCTGCAACTTAACAGGTGCTAGGGCCACCTGCAAATCACAGAACATGCTGCAACATTTCCTCCCTCACCTGAGAGTAATGAGGGATTTTTGACACAGCTATTACATCATTGGACAACAGACAAAAACCCTTTCCCTGTTCAGGGATGATACAGGTCAACATTCATTAGCACATGTGAGAAGCCCACACACAGAGCCTCTTTGCTGAGTAAGCAACTTCAATGAACAAAACTTGATGTAAATTTGCCTCAGGAGTAGCCATGCCCAGATGAAGGGCAAATTTGGCAGTGTTCTTAAAGTTGCAGCATTTTGAGATTCAATAACTCTTTTCTTTCCTGTTGTATATTTTTGCCCCAGGGCGATTCCTTTCAAATTAAGCCTTCTGCCATAGCCTTTTCTCTCAGCTTGGCAATGTTAACAGTTCTGCATATTTTCTATTTTGTTTTATTTATAACTTGATTTTTATTTTATCTTTTTTTTTTTTTTTTTTTTTTTTTTTGGGTGGGGGGTAGGCATAATTAAACTATAAAACTATTTTGCCTTTTAAATCTCGAATAAAAAACAAAAAATACTCTCTCAGCTTGTGGGTATCATGACCATTCACTCTATTGTTGTCCATTTGTTACTTGACCAACCTGATTTAATGCTACTTTAACCCTCCCCTCCAAGATAAGAACGCAGTTCATTATAGGAAGTCTCTCACAAACAACGATCTGGTATCATTAAAATATTGAGAAGTTTACAGTTTGTTTTTAATCATAATACCTATATTTCTTCTTTAGCCACTTGAGTTGTGTTTTGATGCTTCTAAGTTCCAGAAGATTTATTTAAACAAAATCAAATCTCATCATTCTTTAGCAGCTTCAGAAAACAGCTTGGATTAGAAGCTGCCACTTTCTACATTGCATCAGGCTTTTAGTCCTCTTAACCTGTATTTTCCTCATGACTGAAAATTTAACTGAAAGTTCTTCTACGCCAGCATTCAGGCGTGAAATGGAAACGCACCCAAAAATTCTTTAGGCAGAAACACAAACAAAACTACCTTGTTTGCAGAACCTCTCTACTGCTAACAATTCTGGACTCCTTCAGTCTGGACTTCTCAGTTCAGCAAGAAGGTGGGGATAAGTCAGTCACCCTTGAGTGTAAATAAAAATGAATATTGGGCAGGAAGGGTTCTTTTATCTCTGCTGGAGTTTTTCATAGAGAATTTCATCTTTTCAGGTGTGTAGCAGAGTTTACTCACGGGAATAAGGAAATCTCTACAGCTGATACTCCTCAATATAGAAAGAAAAATAATGAATGGCTGATGTGTTTAATATTAAACCAAGGAAAGGGCCACTTTGATCACTGAGTTTGATCACTTAACTTGAATTTCAAACATTACCAAACAGCTCAGAAGCTTAGTTTTAAGAGTAAGGTTTCATCCATTAACAAAATGAAGCAGTAGTTTTTAGTGTGATCTATATTTCCCAGCATTTCAAAAGGATTTAATGTGGGGCTTGTTTTGGATCTATCTCTAGTCAGCAGAGGTCCCATTCTCTTTCTTTAGTCTGTGGATGACGCTACTTGTCAGGTAAAATGTTTCATTTTCTTAAGATTGAAAAAACAAACAAACAAAAAACACTGTGGTAGTGAATCTATTAAGATCTTATAATGTTTATAAAGTTATCACTCAGGATGCTTTTTGCTTACTCCAGATTAAGACTCTGTTTTCTTTACTTCCTGTTTTTTATCTGTAAAATTCAGCACTTCACACACCAAATAAAAAAGTTGCCTTTTATTTGACCTATGTCTCCTTTCCCACATCCCTCCTTCCCTCTTTGGAAATGTTTTCTTCACTTGACAGGCTGAGTACAATTCCTTCAGCTTCAAGATAGACCCAGACTACATCTGCCTGCTGAGGCAAAAAAAAAAAAAAAAAAAAAAAAAAAAAAAAAAAGTTAACAGAGCACAGATGAAACCCAGATAACTAAAATCAGTCACCCAGACAATCACTCCACTTGATCAATGATCCCTCTACTCAGCTAGCCTTTCTTGTTTGTATCCCTGAATACAGTGCAATTACATTCTTGAAGCAGTTCAGCATTTTAGCTCACATTTGTTTTAAACTAGATTTGTTGGTAAACTTGTACTAAGACTGAGATATCCCTTTCAAACTTTTTTTTTTTCCTTCCAGTAATTTTCCTTTTATCTGGGGACTAATTTCACCTTATTTTCTAAATCCTGTGAATATAAGTCTAGGCATAGGTTGCAGAAATGTTACCAGATTCCTAAACAAGAAAGAAAATGAATTATTCCCATTGTGTTCAACTCTTAACAAATGTGATCACCATATATATGTATATACATATTTGTGGTGCATATATATATACTTTATCCTAATTTGTGCATATATGTCTTTCTGCATAACTTGCAGATGACTGGGTTTCACAGAATCACAGAATCATTAAAGTTGGAAAAGATCTTTCAGATCATCTGGTCCAGCCTTCACTCTACTACCAACATCACTTACTAAACCATGTCCCTAAGCACCACATCAAACCTTTCCTTGAACACCCCTAGGGATGGTGACGCCACCACTTCCCTGGGCAACACGTTACAATGCCTGACTATTCTTTCTGAGAAATAATATCTCCTAATTTTTAATCTAAACCTCCCTTGGCGTGATTTGAAGCCCTTCCCTCTAGTCCTATCACTAGTTATATGTGAGAAAAAGCCGACCCCCAACTCCCCACAATTCCCCTTCAGGTAGCTGTAGAGAGCAATAAGTTCTCCTCTGAGCCTTCTCTTCTCCAGACTAAACAAGACCAGTTCCATCAGCTGCTCCTCATAGGACTTGTGTTCCAGGCCCTTCACCAGCTTCGTAGCCCTTCTCTGGACATGCTCCAGGGCCTCGATGTCCTTCTTGTACTGAGGAGACCAAAGCTGAACACAGTACTCGAGGTGCAGCCTCACCAGAGCTGAGTACAGGGGAACGATCACCTCCCTGGTCCTTTTGGCTACAATATTCCTGATACAAGCCAGGATGCCGTTGGCCTTCTTGACCACCTGAGCACAATGCTGGCTCATGTTCAAGCAAGCATCAACCAACATCCCCAGATCCTTTTCCTCTGCACAGCTTTCCAGCCAGTCTGCCCCAAGCCTGTAGCATTGCATGGTCTTGTTGTGACCGAAGTGCAGGACCAGGCACTTAGCCATGTTGAACCTCAACCCATTGTCCTCTGCCCATTGATTCAACCTGTCCAGGTCCCTCTGCAGGCCTTTCCTACCCTCCAGCATATCAACACTTCCCCCCAATTTGGTGTCATCTGCAAACTTACTAAGGGTGCACTCAATTCCATCGTCTAAATAATCAACAAAGATATTAAAGAAGATGGGTCCCAACACCAACCCCTGGGGACAACCACTGGTGACCGGTCACCAGCTGAATTTCATTCCATTCACCACCACTCTGTGGGCCTGGCCATTCAGCCAGTTTTTAATGCAGCTAAAAGTGTACTTGTCCAAGCCATGGGCTGCCAGCTTCTCCAGGAGAATGCTTCGGGAGACCGTGTCAAAGGCTTTGTTGAAGTCTAGGTGGACTATATCAACAGAGTTTCCCTCATCCACCAGGCAGATTACCTGGTCATAGAAGGAGATGAGGTTGGTCAGGCAGGACTTGCCTTTCATGAACCCATGCTGATTGTGCCTGTTTTCACAGTATTTTATCACAGTATTTTATGAATTATTGCAGAGGTTGTCTTTCTAGGATGATATGCCAGACTGCACTTTTTATGGGGTTTGTTTGTTTGTTTTGTTTTGTTTTGTTTTTTTCTCTCAAATTAGAGATTAAACCTGACAGTAGAAATTCAGTGAGAACCAAAAGGCATGGCATCTTAAGAAGACATGGTGTTAATGACCAGCTGGCTGTTGGTGACTTGTCTCTGTGGCAGTAGCAGCTCACAGCTCCTGCTGAATCAGAAATTCAGAGGGAAGAAAGAGCTGGGTATTGGTGCTTCTCACAGCCACACCTAAAATGATGTAACTTCAAGCCCAATGGTATCCACAATCTGACAGAGAGAAATGCTGTGTCAATGTGGTGGTTTTACCCAGTACAGAGCCAGTACAGTCAGTATCTTTATACTGTATTTATTACAGACATACCCCCAGCAATGACAGTTGAAAGACTTATTATTATTATTATTATTATTATTATTACAAAAAGAAAGCTCAATTATGTTTATGTCTTCTTTTGCATGATTTCTCATGTGTATGAGAAAAATGGCAGCAGCAAGGAAGATAACTGTGATTAATTTTACAAGTTCTTTACTAGAGTAAACAAGCAGAAGACTTCCATATTTGTTTAAAAGTCAGTGTAAGTTTTATTAAAAAATAAAAATATAAACCAAACCAGGATTTCATACTAATTTCACTTGTAATAGAAAGCCTATGACACAGGCATCAACTATATAGACTTTAAACTTGATATTATCCTTATCAGAACTACTAGCTAGCATGTTTGTCTTGGTCTTTGTTTTTTGTTGTTGTTGTTGTTGTTTTGTTTTGTTTTAGATTCTTACAGCATATTTTCCTTAACTCTTTCTTGTGTATAATGCCAATTGGCAGGTAAGTCCCACACTGTCACTTGCTCACTCCTTGCCCAATGGGATGGGGAAGAGAATCAGAAAGGTAAAAGTGAGATATGGGCTGAGATAGACAACTTGATAAGTAAAGCAAAAGGTGTGTGCACAAGCAAAGCAAAATAAGGAATTCATTCAATACTTCACTTTGGCAGGCAGATGTTCAGCCCTTTCCAGTAAAGCAGGGCTCATCATGTATAGAGGTTACTTGGGAAGACAAATGCCATCACTCCCAACTTCCTCCCCTTTTTTCTTCTTTCCCCTAGTTTTATTGCTGAGCATGATGCCACACACTGTGGGACATCCCTTTGGTCAGCCTGGGCCAGCTGTCCTGTCTGTGTCCCCTCAGAGTTCCTGGTGCATTCCTGTCCTCCTTGCTGGTTGGGCAGCACAAGGAGCAGAAAAGTCCTTGGCTCTGTGTGAGCACTGCTCTGTAACAACTGAAACATGAAAGTGTTATCACCACTTTTTCATCACATATCCAAAACATGGAATCATGTGAGCTACTAGGAAAATTACTAAGAAAATTACTCTAAAACCAGTAATAAAAACAGTATACTATAAACCAGTATACTCTTGAAGTGCTGAAATGGAATTCACTTCTACTCTTTTGTACAAATAAAATCTAATGATATTTGAGACAAATAAAATCATACCTGCTCTTTTTCTGTCTCCAGAAGTAGTCTTCTGTCTTATTCTATCCCCAGTAGTCTAGTAGTCTCCTAGAAATCTGGAGTTACTCCCAGTCTCGCAGGAATCTCAGCTGAAGCTTTTTGGGTAATTTCCCACATAGTGAGGTTCAGCTTTTGTACAACAGCCTGCTTCTGGTGTAATGCTGACTTAGCCATTCTTCTCTTCTTATCTTTCCATATGTCCTGTCCTCTTTTGGTTGTTTTTCTAGGACAAGTAAGCATAGTCAAGAAGATAGAAAGGAAGTGGTAGAATGTTCTTGTAGAGCAGAAACTCCCCAGAGTCCTCAGCTACTTTTTGAATGATTTGAAGTATTTTTAGGTAACTTAACAACATAGCTGAGCAAAGAGGATGCATATAACTATCTTGTTTTATCTATTTCTGAGGAATGTAGTCAAGTGAAATATACTTTAGTATATTATTCATTGAATTCCTAAGTGCCTGGAAAGTGAACTAGTCCACTTACATTACCATATACAACTAGTGGAGGTACAGATTTGATAATAAAGACCTGCAGAGGAAGTTGATGGCATGGTCTGACTTTGGCATCTTCCCATGTGTTGAATATGGTGCCTCTGGGAGTATAGAATGTTCTCTTAAATTAAGCAAAGCTACAGGAAAAGTCAGGAGCTTCTGTTCATATATGACCTCTTCTAAAGACAATAACACAACAAACTAAAAGTACTCATAGCACTGCAATGATGCACATATTATAGCCATGTGTGTAAAGGGTAAAAAGGTCAAAGGAGGCTCTAGTCAGGTATTTGGGGACACGGTATCATGGAAAGAAAGACATTTTTGTCAAAGTCATCCTCCATCTGTGCCTATTAGATCACTAGTGAGGAAGAACGCAATCAGTTTAGCTGCAGGATACAGAAGCCTTCTCTGCATCTTCCCTAGCAGACCTTCTGCCTTTCCCCTCACTAACCCATGTCTCATCTGGCTGTACAGCGCCTCTAGGAGAAGGCAAGAAATCTATGTAAAGCAACTCTCCCTCAGTTCTTGCAGGACCCAGCTCTTTCCGTTTCAAGTTCAGGCAGAAGACACCTAGTGGCAATATGCCTGAATTGCAGCAGAGGCATATATCCTACCCTTCCAACAGATAGCTTTCCAAAGGTGACAGCACAGGCCAGAGACTGCTTATACTAGGTAGCTGGAATGTGACCGCTCTGTTTTTGAAAAGTAAGAAAGCTTTATAGTGTAAATATAAAGCGTTATGCCTGGGGCCACAGCATGAGAGCATAATCTGAGAAGCCCGGAGTATACACGCTAGTGGAGGTAGCCTTTCAGACAAGCTGGGAAGGTTAGGCAGTCCTGCAAGCTAGGTGTGTCTGACTGGACCCTGGGAATAAGATGGGATTTAAGCATGAAAGGTTGTATGTAAGCACACTGAATGTCACAGTAAATTTGTTATACTTGTGACTATACTTTTTCTTTCATTATTCCATAATTTCAGGTATGTGCAATTCAGGCATCCAGGTTTCATGTTGCTCTGCATAGAGTAGGAATACTGAATTTATGGGCTGTTTTGGGGGATAGTTTTATTTTGAGGGTTTACCTAGCTGTTAAGACCTTTAGGGAGGAAAAGGCTGAGGTTCAAAATAAGAGTAAACTAATGCAGTTGTTACAATGCCTAATGATCCTAACTCCTGAAAAAGAGTAAGGAAAAATATGAGGAAATTCATTGAATAAGATGATACAAAAAATGAAGCCAATTAAATGATGCAGAAATTTTGCATATGCTCTTATCTTTCATTCCTGTCCCTGCATCGATGATTTTTTCCCCAAATGCCTATTCCTCTCCTCCTTCCTCAAGACTCCCTTTTACACTTCAAGGGGAAATTAGTTTATCGTTATGCAGTGGGGCTGTAGCAGAGCTTGGAATAATAGTCTTGTGTGCAACCACTTAGACAACAGTAAAAAGTTACTAAGTCTTGCTATTTCTTGATAGTACCAGTGTTGTTGTATTACATATCTTTTCAGTAATGTCTCTGGATTAATAAAACAAACAAACAAACAAACAAAAAACAATTTTTTCTTCTGAGAAAACATTTAATTTTTAGACATTTTTCTGGTAAAAGTTTACTTCTTTTAGATGGTTGCACTTGATAATAGTAGCCCAGGCTTTTTAGAGAAACCTTTTCAATAATTTAACATTATACTTAAGTCAGAAGACTTTTTTTTTTTTTTTTTTTTTAGCTGGGTCTATACCTAAATAAATGTTTTTAATTTTTCTTCCTCAGAAATTTGTTCCATATTGCAGTGATATTATCAGTATGCTCTGAGATGTGTGTATCATTATTCAGTTTCAGTGGTTAAGAAATCTTGAATGTTGAAGGAATATCGACTTGTTTAGCAAGGTTCAAAAGTTTTCCATCTTGAAATAGATTGGATATGTATTTCATCTTACTTGTGATGGTGTGTTAAGGACGTGATTTTGAAAATTAGGATAGTTTGGTGTATACAATTATACATGAAATAGGAGCACTTTCTGATCATTATTTTTAATTTAACAATAAGCCCTCTAAGATCACATTTGCTATCAAACTATTTTGTACAATGTAATAAAAAACTTAATATTTTGGCAACATGGGGAATGAGCATTAACTGAGTCTACATATATAAGTGTAACAAATGTACATTATAAGAGAGATATATCCCAAAGCAAGGTTGTTTTTAGGGCAATGACTTTTCTTTGGGTTCATCAGAAAAACTAACATGCAGTTACTGTTTTTTCAAGAATCAATTTATGTAGCTCCATAGGTGATATTCACAAAGAGAAGCAAAGCTTATAAGGGTTAGTTATTTGGATGCAACCAGTAGCTCATGTCCCCTTCTGTCAGCATTCAGGTACCTGTTTCAACGCGTGAATTAAAATATGTGGAAATTCAAAGAGTGGGCATGTAAATCTGAGGGGCAGTATTTGCACAGTAACATTTCTAAAATACATCTTTTTAATAAGAGCATTGCATCTTTAGAACATAGGACATAGGATTGTTGTTCCCTATTTATACTTTTACAAGATGTATCTGACTTTTATATTAGCTGTCTATACAAAAAGAATTCGGATGGAAGAATAAAACCATGAAATCTCTACTGGTAAGTCTTTTTTTTTTTTTTTCTGACTAACACACTCTTTCAGTGCTGTGCAGTGACAATAAACTGTCTCTAATACTGATTTTATTACAGTTTTGGATTACACATTTATTTTCAATAACCTATCGAAATTAACAGGCTCTTTACTGTTCACAGTTTATCAGGATGCCCCAGAGCTACTTCGGCAATGAAGAAAGCAAAGCTGTCTGGAGAACAAATGTTAACAATAAAGCAGCGGGCCAGTAATGGTAAATTTTTAATCATCACCTTTTTAAATATTATTTCTTTGTAAGCTAAAGTTATCACTACTCTATGGGCTTTTTTCTGTTTGTGTAAATCTTTGTAGTAAAAACAGTGAATTCATTGTCAGTAGAATTAAAACTGGGCTTTATGAAGTGGAAATCTGAACCTACAGAGGAGTGGGACAGACAGGTTTGTTGCGCCTATCTAGATCTAAAACACTAAATATTTCTAAGTAAAATATATGATTGTAATTTTCCAGTTCATATCTCATTCACCAAGGTGGATAGGTGGTCGTATGTTGTTGCAGGATTCAAAAACTATTAAAATTATATTAAATTATTAAAAGCAACAGACAAATCACAATATCCTAATGCATCAACAAAATTTCACAGTGTTATGGAAAAAAAAAAATCTTCTAAATTAGTTACAAATTATTTTGAAAACATTGCCATATGAAGAGAACATGTTAAGATATTTTCTTTTCCTTCAGAAGATCTATAAATGGACATAATCTTTCAAATAAGTTAACTATGACAGTGCAGCAGAATTTGTTGCTACGGGTATCATTCTTTTAATTCAAAGTTAAAATCAGTATATAAAAAGAGAAAGGGTGTAATTGATTCTCTGGGCATTTTCATCACTCTATTTGGAAAATTATTGCAATTTTTAAAAGTAGTGGGAAAACACTGTTTTAACTTCAGAACACAAGGTTGAAGAATGTTTTATTTATATATTTGTTTTCTTTTGTACTATGACTTGAAATAAATTTAATTTCAAATATGGAAATAATTAATTTGCTGAACTACAATTTAAAGCTTAGTTATTTTAACATCCCTTTTATTCTTATATCACATAGGTATAGAAAATGATGAAGAAATTAAACAGTTAGATGAAGAAATCAAGGAACTAAATGAATCCAACTCCCAGATGGAAGCTGATATGATTAAACTCAGAACTCAGGTAACAGTTTTATGAAGCCCTAAATTCAGATGCTTTTTCAAAAAATATATATAAATAAATAAAAGAAATATGGGAAATATATGCCTCATATATGCTTCCATATGCCTCACATATTTATATGTGAGTGATTTATAAAATCGGTAAACTATCCATTATGCAATTTTCTCATCAGTTACAACTATGGGAACAAGAAAAAAAGCCTTAGCAAATTATACTGTCTAAAACAGTGGCCAGTTCAGCTTTGCATTTCCCCTTGCTAAGGCTCTATACACATTTGGGGGTTGGACCCGATGATCTCTTGAGTTCCCTTCCAACCCCTACAATTCTGTGATTCTGTGATTTCTAATAGCAGTTAAAATGTTAGGTTGGATTATGGTCATTAACATAAGTTGCAAGACAAAGGAGCCCAGATGAATAAAATGGCTTTTGTCAGGTTTGTGTTACAAATGAAATTTAGATAGTGAAGTGAATACCTGTTTCACTTCATTGTTTAGTACACTAAGTACAGCCATTTGCAGGAAAAGTGGTTTCACAGATCCAGCTTAAATCCTTTTAGGTTTCCCATAAATCTGTTAAAAAAAAAAAAAAAAAAAAAAAAAAAACCAAGGAAAAGCTAACATTAGACTATTTAAAGCCTCATTTTACTCTCATTTTTCACCAGTCCTAACACTGAATGGAAAAGGAAAAAGAAGGAAATTAATTGAATTCCTTCCCTGACATTTTCCATTGTCCAACTTAGTGTTTGGTGCTGTTATCTACGCATGATTTGAATACAGACAGTAACAGTAAGCTTTGCTACAGTTCTCACTATTTATCAGTCTTTAGTCCATGATCATAGTAATTGAATGCCCATTGATACTGATAAAAACAGAGGTGACTCTTCTATGCCAATTCTTTGTGTACTGCTTGCAGAGAAGAGTCTCACGTCCATTGTCCTCATCCTCTTGTATACTCATAAACAGGGGCAGGGTATGTCCCTTTCAGCCTATTTTTCTTTGACTTCCAAGTGTTAGCCAAATTTATATTGCACTTTATATAACACTTGACTTGTGTTTCTCACATTTTTCTGATGTGATCAAGTATAATTGTAGGGTAATGAGGACAAAATCTGCAAAACTGTAAAGCAAGAAGACTAATCAGTGGCAGAAAACAATATATATAATACTGGCAGGATTTGGTCCCAAGTTTTGAATCTGGCAGCTTGGAAGCTGCCATTTGTTTTCTTTTGCTTAATACTGTGCTTTAGGTGCTATTCAAATAGAAATTTTTAAAAACTTGAAGCAGTTTGGCTAACTTAAAATGTATTTGAAGTAAATGCTCTAGTTTCAATAACTTTCTGCATTTTTGTTTTGTGCCCCTATAAATTAAAAAAAAAATAAAATAAATAAAGCCATGAAGACACTATCACAAACATGAAATATGCATTAATTTTAATAGATTTAGCTAGTAGTTTCACATCAAGTTTTGACCTGAAATGAGTACAGAAAAAGTACTTCAGTAATCTCAAATCCAGCTTTTTCACACCTCAGACTTTGCATATTCTTAGGAAATCAGATAAGGCCCTACCTGGGAGCACTCGATAGTGTTGGAAAAACAAAACAAAACAAAAAACGCTCAACTGATGATTTTACTTGAACTTGGATCAAGTTCAGAGGATGTTTTTCACACCTTGGTGCAACAAATTAAGGAAAAGGGTAAAATGATTGGCAATGGAATAATTAAAATAAATTAAAATAATTAGAATTCTGGAAAATAGAGCTATAGGAGACCTTGAAAGGTTATTTTATCCACCTGTCTTCTTCCCTCCCTGCTCTGTAGCTCTTCCTAAGCCAGTTCTGGCAGATGCTTCTCTACCTGTTCATTACTGCCTACAATATGAGAGATTCCCCAGCCACCTTGGCCAGTCTGGTCTAATACTTAGCAGTTCTAACCCAAGTAGCTACTGATGACTATCAGAAAATCCCAGCTGATGCTGGGAAAATCCCAGCTGAGTCAAACAAAAATTCGGAGGCTTCACTTTTGAATTACTGCACTCTCCTAAGATAAGAAATTTACATTTCCAACACATAGTTATATCATAGTCATTATCAATCTATTAAGAAGATCCAAGTCAACAGTTCCCTCTTTTTTCAATAGTAAAATTATATTAAGTAAAATAAAATGTTTACTGATAAACCCTAAAAACAAACAAACAAACAAACAAAAAAACATACCGCCTGCATCTGCCTGTATTTTAATAAAACTTAACAGGTGGGAAATGCACAATGGTAAAATAGTGATAACTCTGTGAACACCAGAACTAGCAAAAGTTACATTTCATATTTATTTTCATTCCATATGATTGTAAATGCTAGTGAAAGTTTTTCCTACACCTGGGACTTCCCTTCCATATAGAATTTTTTGTATTAAATACAGTGAGAAGTCATGCTGCAGACTTTTTCTCAGTTGGGACATTTATAACACTCTCCTCTACTCAGTTTCCCTTTTGAAAAAACTTCAAAAAAAAAAAAAAAAAAAAAAAGCATTTTTAAATTAATATCTTCTAGTATTTTTATTTTTATTTTTTGTTTTATTTTTTTTTTTTTTTATTTTTTTTTTTAATTTAACATTCCAGTCTGAAAGTATGAGAGGGGTAGAAACACATACATTTGGGAGGTAAGGAGGGGAAGAAAAATCTTCAAATTATTTTCAGATAGTCATCATGTGACATGACACAACCCAGTGGGAAAAAAAAAAAAAAAAAAAAAAAATCTTTTCAGGTGCCAGTGCTCAACTATAAATTTTTATAGATTTTCTAGCTGCTTAAATTATCATGAGACAGCAGCACCATGTCATACTTAAATGGGCCTTCATTGACCTCAAGCTCTTTGTGCTGGTTTGTAATATAAAAAAGTTTTTAGGGTATATATCAGAGCACAACTGACTAACAAGCACCTATGAATGATGCTTTGTGTCTGCATACAGAATTGCTCTCTAACATGCACAAACTGAAAGCAAAACAAGAGAGGAGAATGTGTTTCCAGTTCCAACGCTGAAGAAAAGTATTTTGTCTACTATAATATGTTGTAGAAATAACTCAACATCAATTAATTATGACAGATCAAGCCCCTGCAATACTGACAGGTTGGATTAATTGCTATATATACAACTGTAGTCAAAGTCAGAGCTACTTAAAGATTATGTTGCCACATCTCTTGTCAAAGTTATGTCTATCAACCAATGACTTATATTTCCATAAGCAGAGTAAAACTCTGGATCTACAATAAAACTCGAGGCATCTAACAACCTGATTATGACAGAAATTGCCAAAATATAGTGACCCTGGTCAAGTTAATATTCACATAACCTTTTCCCCTTCTGCCTGCTACTACTGCACAAACACAAACTTTAGCTCAGTGTTTAAATTCTAATGATTCTTCCCACTGTTCACCCTCTATGCCAAAGTAGAAATGGATTAAGCTTATTTTGGGAATTTAAAACCTTGTGTTCTTTAGCATTTTTTCCACTTCTCTGGCTTCTTTTTCTGCCCTCTTGTCAATGCTTATTTTAACCTACATATACAAGCACACACTGCATAGTTTGTAATAACTGTTAACAGTTGTCATCCAGTGTGGAAAGTAAGGACAAGTCTCTAAAGAAAAACGTTAACAGGTACAAGTGAGCTCTTCATGTGCTCTTGATGGGTTGAACATAATCCAATGCTCATCTGAAATCCTTATAGCTTTCTTAGTACTATGCTCTACATGAGCTTGGTAAATTGCCTCTGCAATGCTCAAGCCCAGCCCCACACAAGACTGGAGATATTTTGTGGCTGGTCACCTTGAATACCAGCAGCACATACTCAGTTGTATTCAACTGTAAAAGTGGATGTGCTACAAAAAATCCACTCACTTCACTGTGTGCAAATTTTCTTCAGTTTTGCATGTTGTATTTATTAAAACACTTTCAGAATTTGTATATATATTGAAATATTGTGCATTGTTCAGCTTTCAAAAGCAACCCTGTGAATTTGCACAGAATCAAAATACAATTACCAAAGAGTAATTGCATTTGGGCAGCAAGGAGTGCATGTTTAACTAGCAAAACATGTGTTGCAAAAAATATATGAAATAAATGACTTCCTGCAGAATGTCCCATTGACTAGGAGCATGGTAGGCTGCTAGGAGTGGAAGTGTTAAACCACATGGAGAAATGTGTAGAGCTAAGGCCCATTGTAATGTCTTTCAATTGAAAAAAAAAAAAAAAAGCTCTAAACCAATGGAACTAAATCCAAAAATCCAAGTCCATTCATTATTGCCAATATTAAAAAGACAAGCCATTAAACAACTTACAGTTGGAACTAGAAACCTTTTACAATTATAAGAATTGTAGACTCAAGCAAGCCATTTTTAATTTGAGTGAATGATCTTACAATTTTTCTCTCCTTTCTCTGGTATATCTGTTATCACTCCCTTTGATGAGCACATGCTTAATAATGGTTTGCCTTATATTACATTGTACACAAATTTGTCCATTTTAGATTACCACAATGGAGAGCAACCTGAAGACGATAGAAGAGGAGAACAAAGTAATTGAACAGCAAAATGAGTCTCTTCTTCATGAATTGGCCAATTTAAGCCAGTCTTTAATTCATAGTCTAGCTAATATCCAGCTGCCACATATGGTAAGTGATTGAGAGCACAAGTTAAGGAATTTGGCGATCTTCAGTTCACTTCATACAATAGATGTCTTTTTTATGTTTATATCAACCAGTTGGATATTTGTGGTAACAACAGTGAAACCATAAAGATACATTTAACTGCTAACAAAGACATGGAGGGCCTGTTCCAGTGTATCCTGTAAATTTAAGTAAGAACTAAATAGGCATTTTAAATATTATAAAAAATGGTGGCAATATGCCTTGATAATATGTTATGCTTAAATGAATATATGGTTAAGAAAATAAAAGTTGTATATGAACTACTATTTAATATCTCGTAGGAACCAATCAATGAACAAAATTTTGATGCTTACGTGACCACTTTGACGGACATGTATACAAATCAAGATCGTTATCAGAGTCCAGAAAATAAAGCCCTACTGGAAAATATAAAGCAGGCTGTGAGAGGAATTCAGGTCTGAACAGCTGCTATAGTGGTGAAAGTCTTGCTTAAAAAAAAGGATGCCTCTTGTTTTTTGCTGCTGTAATTTACCAGAAAGTGTTATATATTTATTTCTGTTTGAGACAGTGTTATGCTTACAAGACTTCATAATGATTTTATGTCTTGCTTTAAAGATAGTAACTGCAGAATAGTTTTTTGAATACATTCACATTTTGTACGTTTTCATATAAGCTGACATAGTGTGATATGCCATGTAATGTTTATAGCTGCTAATGTATGCACATTTTTGGGGTATATATATTTCTGAAGAGGTAAGCTGATCAAAATAAATAGAGTGTAAATTCTTTTTAATGCTTTAGTGATTAAATGTTTTAGTATTTTGAACTGAAATGGACAAAAAAAAACAGCTTTGAATGACAATGTTGCGGTCTGCAGCCACTTTTTAAACACTATCATTTTGCCTCATGTTGGAGGATTTTATGGGATTTAAGAAATACATTTTGTGTGCATATTGTTTCATAGCAAGAATTGGTTGCAAAAATGCTTTATTTTTGAACAATGCTTGAAAATATTATGTGACTTTTGTTTTTGGAGGATGGTGTGTGGTGGGGGCAATAAAATGAGGTTTTTTGAATTCCAAGAAAATGGCATGGATTAGATGTAAGATACAAAATGGGTAATTTATTGTAAGACAACATCAAGCCATGGAAACTTGACAGAAGATTCAAAGCAGCTTAAACAGCACTTTTTAATTAACTTCTAAGCATTACATGGTATGAATATGGGAACTTCCATTATGAAAAGAACTATATCAGAGGTGGACAACGTGAAGATTTCAGCTTTTATTTTCAAATAAACTTTGGAGCCAACATTCTCTTATCTCGGCTGGACTGCTAGTGCCCCTCTGACTATCTGTTATAGCAATGTAGTTCATCTTTCAGAAATTCCGTGTTTTCAATTCAAGATGGAGGACAATATTTTAAAATTAATATTGCCTTTTCACATCTTTAATTTTGGGATAAACACAAATGATCTGCATCTATTATATTTACTGAACTGTATTCATTGCTCTCTGTAGTAGGAATGCAGTTCAGTAAAGATTTTTCCTTTTGCTTTGCCAAACATTTGATCCCATTTTTAGTATTTCAGCATTTATGTTTTGCTTTTAGTTGGAGAACAATCATTACTGCAGCATTCACATATGCTTTGTATTTGTTCTACTATTACCTATTGCAAAAATGAATGCAATCAAATTTTTAATGTAACTAAATATACTTCAGCACTTTTTTTGCTTTAAACTGGATCATTTTAAGATAAAACTTATTTGTACCTTCAAGATTTGATTGTTTTCTTCAAAATGACTGCACTATATGTATGCATAAGACCACTTTTTATTACTACATTTTTCTTTTTTAAGTAGTAAATTTGGTGATGTGTTGTGTTTTACAGATGTTGAATTTATTTAAATTTGATAGCATATCTTTTCCTTCCATGTCTTGATGTTATGCAGAAAGTACAAAAGTACTTTAAAATTTTGTTATGAAAAAGATGGGTTTTGTAAAAAATAAAATATTTTTAGCAGAACAGGACTTACAGGGTCATTGTCCCCACAATGTGCCAGTTGACTATTTGCACTTACCTTGCCCTATATATCCATACGGAGGTGTGCAATTTCTTGTGTCATTAGCCTTGTGACACTAAACCTGAACAAATTATAGTGGAAGCCATTATGGCCAATCCAGTAATATTGCTAAGGGAGACTACAGGGATCTCACAACAAATATTCTGATACAATACTCAACCTCGGTATATATATATATGTATAAATATATGTATATCCCAGCGGCACTTTATACTATTCACTGTACAAAAGCTTACAGTTTTCCACGAGGACTTTAATAACTAGCTGGGAAAAGATTATGTAATTACTTTGGGGCTCTGCAGTATCTTATCTGTACAGTGCCCTTTTTCTGTTGTGCTATTAGTTGTAGCTGCCATGCTCAGAATTGCCTTTTTGAGAGCTGAAGCAAGGTGCTTGTTGTTCACCTTCTGCCATATATATTGTACTTTTGCCCTAGCCTCCTTTTAGGGCTTTCATTGTTCATAATGGCATATGCATTTTTCCACTGCATTGTGTCTGCAGCTTCTTTGCCAATATAGTAATGCTTTCAGTAGAGTAATAGATAGTATCAGTTTTGGATTCTTATTGTTATCACCTATGTACAATGGAAAGGGATTTTAAGCACAAATCTGCTGCTCATCTAATGTTGGTACATAATATCAAATCAAAAGTTATCTGTGACTATTATATAGGGATCACAAAAGTGTCACATATTAGAATGCTGACCTTTCATATTAAATTATTGTGAGTCATCAGAGTTTATTTATTATAACTTATTGTTCATATTCATTTCTAAGTTAATTTGAGTAATCATTTATTAAGACAGAATTTTGTATAAACTATTTATTGTGCTCTCTGTGGAACTGAAGTTTGATTTATTTTTGTACTACACGGCATGGATTTGTTGACATTTTAATTTTGCTATAAATGTGTGGAATCACAAGTTGCTGTGATACTTCATTTTTAAATTGTGAACTTTGTACAAATTTTGTCATGCTGGATGTTAACACATCTTACTCTGAATAAATAAAAAAATGTGTTGCCACATTTGTAGCACAGTGGTTCTATGATCATTTTCAAAATTCCACTTTATTTAATACATGGCATCGCTAACAAAGAAATTCTAAGACCTTTTTTAACAAGGAGCCTTGGTCACTGATTTCTTGAATTCTCCAGACTGCCTCTTTGATTTATGCACTTCCTGCTCTACAGAAATGTGTAAAACCAAGGAGAAGTTTGTTCTAACATTTCAGAACTTCCTAGAAAGTAATTTAATAGTGTTTTCCTGGCCTGAGAAGTGCAACTGAAGAATTGTGTGCAGTATATTTAAAATGAAATACATTGATAATTAAGTTTCAAGACTCAAAAATAGTGAATAAGCCAATTGAAAATGAACTTCAGATGGAAAGATTTTCCATTGCTTTTCACTTGCACTAGAACGTTTAAAAACAGCCTGCAGAAGAGGCGAATGACAGCAGTCAGTTCACACTTCTGGTTGGCACTTCCTGTGACAGGAAGAGTGACCATCAGTATCTTCAGTCATGTGTAATATTAACCATGGTCTGCACCATGACATAACTGGCATTAACTAACAAATGGATTAGATTTCATTATCATGTTTAAACAATCTCATTAAAAAACATTTTCCTGTGAAACAAACAAAAGTAATTATGCAGGGGATTAGCAATTAATTGATTTATGATCTTAATTATAATTTTACCACATGCTTTGTTCATATATTGACTGTATATTATGTCTGGCATTATGCAGTGGTATCAATAATTAATTCTGTATATTATCCCTGCATGCCATTATTCTTAACTGAATTCCTTTGAGATCATGCTAAGTGACCAAGACAGGAACTGCTGTGCAAATTCTAGGCTGTCTCTGACCCTAGCAAACACTAGTCAGCTGAGGGAAGAGAGTAGATACAGAGGGTCCAGGACAATTTGCACAATAGAATGCAAAATCAAAAGGCAAGTAAAGTCATGTAAGTAAGTTAACTAAGGACATCACAAAAAGAACGAATATAATTCTGTACATGAGCTTGTGTATACACAATGCAGTGTATATCTGTATCTGTGTATGTAAGTCAACATTTTAGAAAAGTTATTCACCGTTTTTAGCACCATATATAAAAGTTTACTATTAATCATTATCTTCCAGATCTTTTCTGTTTCTTGTTAGGTTTATGGAATTATCACCAACTGCTATAGATGAAGCAATAGAAAGTTTTTCACATTAGAACTTGATTCTGCCTTCTTGCATGAGGCTTTTTTTTTCCAAGAAACAAATATTTTTGCACCACATATACCTATATATTTATAAAATGATTCCTGATTTTATCTGACTACCAGAATTATTACTGTTAATGCATGACATAATGTTCTCGCAGTAGGAAACACTTCACATGCAGTTTAGAGCTCCAGGAAAAATGGCTTAACTATGTCAGTGTTCAATCTTGGTAAACAGGCAAATCATTGTATATCAAATATAAAGATATACTTAGCTATAAATAAAAGCTTGTAATTTTGTTACCTCATTCCAATAAAATGGAATAAAATTACCACTGGGCACAGTGACCAAGTGAACAAGTACATCCAACAAAACCTAATTCATTACACCACTGGGCTAGTTCGTTATGGTGTGCACAATAGTAGCATGTTGTCTACCTTTGTAATCAACTGATCAGTGGTAGCAGAAGTAGTTAATGCCCACCCCCAGTTTCTGTTTCCTGCATGCATTAGTATTTCCTCTGAGAAATCCCTTTGCCAAAGGACATGAGCCAACTCTTCTACTCTCATAAGACTATCTGCCCATTGTTGTGATCAACAGGCCTTTCTCTGTGCTTGTGGACTTAATCCTTCCTGAATTTTCTTTGATTTAATCCTTCTTTAGCCTACTGTGCCCAGTATACCAAGCAATGCCTTCATATGTTATGCTAAATCCCTCTGTTGCTATTGCCCAGAAACCTCCCACTTGTTTTTATACCCTCAAGACTATATTTTTCTCTTTCCTGTCTGTTAATAATGGCTTTTAGACCTGTGATCAACCATTATATTCTGATCATATTTCAGAATACTGCAAGAATTTTGTATTATCCCCAAGCCTTCCAGTCTTCCCCCTTTTATTTAAAGTCATCAAGTTCTTCATGTATAATGTATCATTTTTGGTCATTCATGGATTTTAATTTTAAGATCACAAATAAGATTATTTGCCTCAATAATACCAAAACCAGAAAAAAAAAAAAAAAAAAAAAAAAAAAAAAAAAAAAAAAGCAGAAACTATATTCACAAACAACTCCAAACCCTTTCTTGTCACTCGTATATGCAGAGAAGTTTTACTTCCATCATAAATGGAGAGATGATGTGGAATGTTGCATGTGGAATCAGTTATTCATTTAACAGCTTTTTGGGAGAAAATCAAATATAAATCTAGAGCAAGAGTTTGCATTGCAGACACTTTTTTCAATGGAAGCATTGATCTCAAATGGAACATTTAACCCTGCCAACTGTAGAATTGATTTTTTTAACTGCCTCCCATGGACTGTTAGGAGCAACTTGTGGATTCCCTGGAGTTCACTGGCTGCACATTGAAAGTCATTCCTCACAAATGCTTCCAAAGATCACGGGCAGCCAAATTGTCTGTGGAAAAGATCAAAACAGAGACATCAAAAGCTGAAGAACAGGTACACAGGGTCAGTAAAATGCAAAGGAAAGGGGACAGAGTCAGACCATCAAAAATATGGGTATTCTTTTCAGCATAAAAACTGGAGAAAGGAACTCAAAAGACAGAAACATTTGCAGTTTCAAAACTATTCGGAGAAGAAAAAGCATGCAGACATATGCCCAGTACAAGTTGTTAAAAGTAATTTTGTTTTTCTGAGATTCACATACTAACACTTGCACTTATTACTTGTTTTTGCATTAAGCTTTGGGCTCTGCTCAGTCTGAAATTTTTCTTCCTTTTGCTACACAGTTTAGGCTGTCAATAAGAAAAGCTTTAATCTTAGCTTCACATGGGTCCTCTCCTTATGATCTGAAAATAGGATCTTAACACTGAAAAGTCAAACAATGCTTCGCTAAAAAGAAAATCAAACCAAAAACAACTGTTTCCCACTGTACACCAGACGTTAGGGCCACACACACTTCTACATGAGCACATCTAAGGAGCAACCAACTGTACTGTTGGGATTGCAGATTAACAGCTTCTTTCTGCAGCCCAGACACTCTGTGTGTTGCATAACCTATACTAGTGGGCACTTACAATTTTGCTAAAGCACACAATTTTCATTTGACATTTCAAGAAAGAATTAATATCTCCTTGAAGAACAGAGCCTGGGACCAGGATGATTGGGTCATGTAGCCTCACATGAGAATGTCCCTTGCTCCTGACTCCTCCAGTGATGCTTGTCTTGCTATGGCTCACCAGCTCTGGGGCTGCAGGCACTGAGTGGTCCGGGAGTGGTTGAGGGGGTAAGACCTGCAGCAGCTTCAGGGACACCAGCAGCTGTGGCAGAGGCACTGGAATGACCACAGCACTAACTGCTTCAAACTAGGCTTTAGAGAACACTTTTAGTTTAGTTCATCTCTGTGGTTACTTGTCATGAAAAAGTGTCATTGTTTTATACACAGAGACTACTTATAATTGGAACAGTACAAGCAGCTGCATTTTTTTCTCTGTTGTTTTTTTTTTTTGTGATGATCATGAGCTGGTTGTGGTCATTTTAAATAGTTTTGTTACTTGAATTAGTATAAGTAAATACATAATATTCAATAGGATCTGAGGAGTGTGCTGTTAGTAATAACAGTTTATACAGAATGAGATATTCAGTGGCATCTTAACTTACAGATTTGCTTCTATTCCATTCTTCACTGACCATAGCTTTAACAAAGAGACAACAGTAGTGCACTAGTCATTACTGGATTTATACATTAAGGAGAAGTAGCAAAATGGAGGCAGTTTTTGAGAGTTTTACACATTTAAATCTTTCTCATTCTGGACCATGTTGTCATTGCCTGAGGCATTGTTCCTAAAGAGACTTATTATTCACATGCCTGAAACTATAAATTTAATGTTTCCTTGTAACATTAACACAAAAGACTAGTGTGTGAATATGTGCACATAATCCCAAATTGTGGAGTGTGCTGCTCACAAAATCCCTAGCCATTCCCCAGAGCCCTGAGGCTCTGCCCAGCTGAATGCCCAAGACACGAGCCACATTCATATTTAAATATATAAAATCTCCACCAACAGACATGTTGAAGCCTAGGTAAAAAGTAAGAACTCTGCTCTGACTTGAGTAATATCTAACCCTTATTGTTGAAATAGGCATTTCAGCTCTTTTGACTACACATGACAGTGTACCTGTTCACCTCTCATGTCTATACACCCACATTTTTAGAGTTAATCTGTGATGAAATATACTAATACCCCACAACTCGAGCTGAGTTTCTTAAGGAAAGATGGATCAGGTATACCTCTTGGATAAGGAAAAGAACTTTATTTTTTAGCTCACGTTTCACTCACACAGGTAGGTACTTTTGGTAAAGTGCAGAAGGAAGTGTTCATAATAAAATCTAGTTTTGCAGTTCCACTCAGGCAAATGTCAACATGTCAACAGCAATAGCAGTAAATTTAACAAATTTAAGCCTGTTCAAATTGTTCTGGCAGGCATCAAATTTTCTTATTCTCACTTTCTTACTTCTATGTTACAAGAGGAGAGAGGAGAGGAGAGGAGAGGAGAGGAGAGGAGAGGAGAGGAGAGGAGAGGAGAGGAGAGGAGAGGAGAGGAGAGGAGAGGAGAGGAGAGGAGAGGAGAGGAGAGGAGAGGAGAGGAGAGGAGAGGAGAGGAGAGGAGAGGAGAGGAGAGGAGAGGAGAGGAGAGGAGAGGAGAGGAGAGGAGAGGAGAGGAGAGGAGAGGAGAGGAGAGGAGAGGAGAGGAGAGGAGAGGAGTAGTATGTACCAGGAGGCAGGTATGGAGTACATACTTTTTGGGAGAATATTTCATTCCCTGAGAAAGAAAGGAGTGTTCTTTTTAAGCAATTGTAAGAGAGTTGATGCACAACATTTAGAATGAAGAGTGAAATTGTGATATATGTATAGAAAAATGTCTGGAAACAGGTATTTCATGATCAATTGAACTGCTGAGTTTGTGTACTCATTACTATTATGACTATGCATAGTTATAATCCCTTCTGAATTACCTAGCACAGAAAAAAAAAAAATAATCTTTTTTTTCAGAGTAGGTATGTAAATAATCAAGAAGTGATATTCATGGAAAAGGTTGTATTTCTAACTGAACATGCTGATTCAAGTGCTGCTGCTAACATTGCACATGATGTGACCTTATCTATAGATAGAATCATGCAAACCATCCCATGTACATCTTGTTTACACATGATCAGAAGCTGTCTGAACAGAGGTGCTTAACACCCTGGAAAATTGTTCTTACATGCTTCAGTTTGAAAATCCTGGATAAACTGTGCAAATGTGCAAAACAAATTGCACATTGAATTCACCCACTATTTCATAAGAGATGTGATACACTTAATTAAATGTTTATTACAAACAAGTCCACAGATAAAAGATAAAATATATATGCTATGTTATTATTAATACTCTTCTAATAAATAGTCTGTTTTAAACATACCAAGTGCTCCCATACACCCCCAGTCTCACTGAAGTCAAGAGAAACAATGAATTTAATGAGCAGGACTTCAAAACATGATTGTGGCTGGCTTTGATGAAGATCTGCCTAGGCATTCTCGTCATGTTAAAGTCTCCAAAGAACAACAACAACAAAAATTAAACACAAGAAGACAGGTTTTGAAAAAAATAATTTATATATATATATATAATTTTTTTTTTTCTTACAGAGGAGGCTCAGAACACCTAGTTGAGAAATGAAAAGGATTACACAGATGTTCCCATGTGTTCCCATGTCCTTACTTCCAAGCTAAGCAATGACTCTTTGAGTCTCATTCTCCTTTCTTAGGTCCCTTAGTCCCAGGAAGCTTCTTTGCACCCTCTCTGAGACGTGGCTCTCAGCAATTTGCTATGACTCCTCTGGTTTCTCCAGCTTCCAGAAGAAGGAACAACTCCTCTGCTTCTGGGCCACTGGGTTTCACTTTCCCCACTATATATATATTAATAACAGAAATTTGTAACAATCGAGAAAAAATGAGCACTGTGACTTAAAACTAAGAAACTGAATTAGGAGTCACTTGAGCACCTTCTAATACTCTGTTTATTAAATCTAAGACCTAAAAACTCTGTGCCTGGGAGAAAAAGGGCAGGAGAAACATTAAGAAGGATGAAAAAGAAAATCTGAAATGAAGAATTAATGATTGCGTCCTTTTAATCCTGGTGCCTCTGAAAAAGTTACAAATTAAAATACTGAAAGAATGTTTTTCATGCTGATTCTATGAATGATACTGAGATTTATCTTTTATTTTAAGGTCTATTTTTTGTACTTAAATGCCAGTCTGTAGTTGGTTTGCTAATGGATTCCTGTCAAAGAACAGACGCTTTTTTTCTGTGTTTCCTTCTCCACAAAATTCTGGATTAGACTTTACCTAACTGAAATTAGGTAACTGAAGTTTCAAGTTAGATGCTAGGTATAGATACTTAACTCCCATACCCAACCTCACTTTAAAGGTATCATCACTTCCAATCTGAACTAGATGGGAATAGTTTTGCTTTCCACAGACTATGCAAAGAAAACAAACAAACAAATTAAAAAAAAAAAAAAAAAAAAAAAAAAACAACAACCAACCAACCAACAACAACAACAACAAACAGTTTAATGTCTATTTTGTGGATGAATATAGGACAAAATTATTAGTGGAGGGAAGTGGATTATTGAGAAAATAATTGCTGTCTATGTAACTGAAGAAAATTTTCCATTGTGTTGATTTGCATGCAAAAGAGACTAACATTGCTACTATTTTGCTTAGTGTTTTTTTCTCCATTTACTTCTTGAGTAGGCTGTCTGTTCTGCTTAGTCTTATCTAAACCTGGCATCTGGAATGACTGTTGTGCTCTTTGATGGGCCATTCAAGAATTCAAGGGCCAATAGGAAGATAGCCTAACTGAGTGGACCTGAAATTTAGGCACGAAACAAAAACCTCAGTTACAAGTCAAGACCCCTGATTTCACTCCTACTGTAACACAAACATGGTAATTCAGTTGGCCACCTGGAGCAAATAACACATTTTGGTTTTGTTCTCTTTTTAGCACTTATTTGTCTGTATTTCACTTTGCAGGAATGTCTCACTCTCTAAAATGACTTAATCCTAAACAGAGATCCTGTAACAAACAACAACAGAACTTCAAAGGTGACTAAAGGAGAAAGATCAAACAGGAATTAGGTAATCCAGGGAGCAATTAGACGACATCAAAACTACCCTGAGGGAGAGAGCAGGACTGAACTAGCCCACCCTAGTTGAACCATCCTGTTGACTTTGATCATCTAGAAAAACATGGATGAGTTGAGGGAGGTCTGCTGATAGCCCACATCTCAGGCAAGCTTTCTGAGCACACCCTCCTATCTCAGTGCAGTTTGGTATATAATCTGAAAGTTTAAAGAATTCTATCTTTCTGGTTTATTATATTTAACTACAAAAATCTATGTAAAACAACAACAACAACAATAAAAATCATCTGAATCTCACACTGAAATATTACAATACTTCTCATTTTCTCAGAAACTTTTCTTTAACTATTACTCTAACCAAACTGTTTTACTTTGATTAAAATCTCCAGAAGAACTGTTGCATTTCTCTGGAAGCTGAGACCATGATGACTAGAGAAGGCCATTCCTGTCTCAAATTGTGTCATATTGGTGAAGTTGCTTATGACTAACCTTGCCCCCACGTCAACAGATGAAACAAGCCCAGATTCCTCAGCATCTGCTCATAGGTCATGCACTAAAGGCCTTTGGACATCTGAGTAGTCCTCTGCTGTTTTCTCAACATCCCCCTTGATCTGGAGAGCCCAGGAAGGGATGTGTCCTTCCAGGTGCAGCCTCACATGCATCAAATGCTGTGGACCCTTACAGAGTGCTCTGACTTTCCCCACAGCAGATTTCTCTCTTTAGGGACCAACTCTGCTTCTCACAGGCTGGCCTTGCATACCAGCAGCCATATGCCCCGGAGGGGGTGTGTGCTCTGAGCTGTGACAGTCAGTAAGCATCTAAGAAATGAGCACAGTCCTGCTCCACTGTCTGTCTTCAGCGAAAGCACTGTTTTTCATTTATGTCTGTGAATCATGTGGCCCGGTGGTTCTGATTTCTGCTAAAGCCTCCAGGCACAGCTGTAGTACAAATAATAGCCTGAAATCTCTTCCAGGTAAGGTATTTCCTCAGTGTAAGCAATGGATTAAACTACTAACACCCAATTTCCCTTTATGCTGATATTAAGGAAAACTACTGTGTGGTAAACCAGGAGCTCATTGGTGTGAGTGCATTTTTCTTTGGGAAAGTTTCTTCAGGGGATTTTTCTTATTTTCCTTTAGGAAAATTCTTCCATTAATATGTTGGCTAGCTATTGAGCAAGGACCTATGGTTTCTGAAGTTTTAAGCAGCTTGCTAAAGCTATTCCTAGTATTATTTTTCATTTTTATTTAATATTATTTTTCTAGTCCATCATTTAAAAAACCAGAAGGATAGAAAGTGTGTTATCCTATTGCACTATCTACTTTTCAAACCTGACTACCTGACTCTCCAACTGATATTTTTACTCCCAGTGCATTCTCTGTGATATCAAAATAAATAAATAAATAAATAAATAAATAAATAAATAAATCTATCTAGTAGATTCATAGATTCATATTGCACAGTTATACAAAAATAAAGACGATGGGTGATGGGTGTTTCGCTAAATAGTAGATAGTGGGTTAGTGAGGTCTGTTTCCTACCATAGCTACTCCTAAAAAATGCTGTCTTTGAAAGTGAGGACACACTAAGAAAGAATGTCCAAAACCCCAAAATATCTGGCAAACATAAGTTACCACTGGTTGATTTAAGATACAATAAGAATCCTTCCTTGGGCACATATATTAGCACCGGGTAGGCTGGATGAACATACTTTGGAAGAGAACCTGTACTTTTTTTGCCAATTTATATAGAATCTGTCCAAGGAATTTCTTGTTATAAAGAAACTAACAATGTATGTTCTGATGATCTCCAAAACATGAGGCAACTACAGATGTCCTAGCACATGCCAGAGAGAACTGTACATTCTTGTTTGAACTGGGACAGAACCCTTTCTAAAATGTAATTGGGCAAGATGCAATCTTCCCTGGAGATTAACTTTATACACAGGAAATAAAAATGTTACCTTTAAAAGATATCAACATAATCGCTGTCCCAGCTGAGAGGAAGAAGGGTATGTGAATCCAGCTTCTGTGGAGGCAACATCCTCAGCCTTTGCTGGGCCAGCAGATATCATAAACTCTTGAAAGTTCATGGTTAGAGAAGTTATATTGCCTCTGACTAATCTGATATTGGAAAAGCATGCACTATTTCATAAAGTATGAATCTGTGCATAAAATAAGCTTTCCTGGATATTTGAGAAAAACTTACGAACAAGTATTCATGAATTTAAATAACTGACTTGGCTGGTACCCTGAGTTTAGCATACTTGTTCACAAGCCATCCAGCTTCACCACAACATTCACTTGCATATGTAATAGAAATAAAAAGCATGATTACATTCTTTCAAAAACCATGAGTTTTGCTTCTGTTTTTGGAAGATTAAATATCAGATGTGTTTAAGCTTCAGAGTCCTCTGCTAGCATATTATAAGAGAAACACTACACGTGTTTTTATGGTGCTTTTTTTTATCAGCTATTTTTACAGTCTGTTCTTCTTAACTGTTATAGTCACTGATGACTAAAATGAACCTAAACAATAAATGGGGTCACAATTCTGTGTCTGTCACAGTCAATGGAATGTTTCCATTGTCACATATCTGAAGACATTTCAATAAGTCTTGAATGCCTCATTTCATATCCAGAGATAGAATATTAACTGTATAAACTAAAACAAAGAGGATCTGTGCCTGTATTTCTTATATCTGAATTTTTATCAAAAACAAAGGTAAAGATATTAATTATTTGATCTTTTAAAAAGATTTTTTTTCACTACATCAGCTAAGCAAAAGCTATAAAACTAAATTACTGGTATGGAATAAAACCAGCAAGTGGCAGTATTTGACAAAGGAAGCTTAAAATGTATTCGACATAGGAAACTTAAAAAGAAATGGAGGTTTACACTGTATCTATTTGTAAGGTAAATATTTCTCCCAGCACTCAGAAAGAAAGGTCTTTCATTTCCAGCATATATATATATATATATATATATATATATATATATATACATATTTGATAGGTGAACTGCTCAACTAGAGAAATCAGAAACAGAGGTCATTTTTTTCATGGATATTTATATGTAGGGTCAACAGAAATGACCCTACACATTTTACAAATATTTTTACTATTCTATATTCTATACTTTTTTTTTTTCCCCTAATGCATTCAAATGGAAGGAAAATAAGATGTCAATAAACCAGATTTTTTAAAAATTATTTTATTTATTTATTTTTTTACTGGGAGGGAAGGGAGACTACATAGTGGTGTCTATGTTTGTACCACCAAAACCATGCAAGGATCAAAAAAAGAGATTTAAATTAATTTCACAGAAGGATAAGGTTCTCTCCAATCTTTCCATGCTACGGTTTTATGAATATGATAAACTGTCATATAGAAGAAGCCTTTGGGCCTGATTATCTTCTTGCTGAAGTCACTGAACTGTTTCTCATTGATTTCAGCTATAGTAGCCCTGAACACTTTGCGTCTCAAGATTGATTAAAACAAACTTCTTACTCTAGTTACTTTATAGCAAAACAAAACAACAACAACAACAAATAGACAAGATTACGAGGTTGTAAAAGCAAACAACATAAAAACTTAGGAAACACCAGAAATTTGTCTTCTCCCTTGTGCAACTGGTATAGTCTTCAGTTGCATAATAAAATACGTTTTTCCACAAGACTCTAATTTTTTTTATTTCAAAAAATAAATCATAATTTGGGGATGAAACATCTCATGTTAAAGAAAGTTTATGAAGAACAGTTAAGAAACTATGATAATTTCAAAAAAAAAAAATAGATTAATTGACGCATAATACTGTAGATAGCGTTATTATACAGCTTTGAATAAAATGGATTTCCTTTTTAACCCACTCTTTAAACATCTTTTTAAACTCCCCCTTTGCTACTTGAGAAAATCTCTTGAAAGCTTTTTTGGATCTTCTTACGTTTGTCCAAGATAACTTCTCAATCTACCCATATTTCTCTCTTCTTTTCCCTGCCAAGCTAGTGTTTTATAGACTGAAAACAAGATAGAGTTCTTAGCCTTGGAAAATGTAGTCTTTATGTTTGGGTCTTTCATCAGTGCACTGACAGGGAAAGAACTGACTGCTGCCTCAGCATCTCAATGAATGTCAGATTAATCTGCATTATATTTTAATTAGATGCATTAATATGCTACCCAGTGTCTAGTGCTGAGCTAATTGCATGCCACCCCATACATTACCAGATTCCACAGGGCATGAAAAAAGTCTAAAGGAAATGACTTGTGAGGAATTCATAATAGATTAGCCAAGAGCCTGGAGGTTACATGCAACATAAAGTAAATGGCAAGGATGCTATGTAACATGTTAAGGCTCAATCACCTAATTAGGAGGAAAATATCCATATCCTTTTAATCTTACACTTGGAATTGCATATGTATAACATAGGTATTTCCAATGCATAAGGCAATAGTCTAGCAAGTTCCCAAATAGTAAAAACTTTTCAGAACCATTCTGCAGAAATCATAATCAGCTTTGACTGTGTACTTTATTTTTGGACAAGAATCATCATAAAGTACCACAGCACCACAAAGTAAACCACTATCATATTTTTGTAAATGTTACAAATATTCCGATTTAGTGATATCTCTATATTATTGCGTTTAATTATTTAACCTCAGATGTTCTGCTGCATTTAGTATGGGCACTGCAGGACAACAGATTGATGACAGCCAAGATGTCCTAATGTGAGTGGCATTTCCGGCAACTGTGCCAATACTTGCATGTTGTAGGTCAAAAGTGTCTGAGCTTTTCCTGGACCAGGAAACAAATTTAATTTTCAGGTTATGCACATAGCCCAGCACTGATTACAAATGCGGAGGTAGCAATATACATAGCAGCTGCTTGCTGAGTTGACACTGAGGTGATGCACCTTTTAACCTGCTGCTTCAGTACACGCTCACAAGCCTCGCTTCTACTTCAGTATGATATCCTCCACTGTAAGACACAGCTGACATATGAGTTTCTGAGCACATCAGTGTGTTGAAATAAGAGATTAAGCCCAGCTCTGCATCAGCATTTAGAAATGTGCCTAATTCAGAAGTGTATCTGAGTGACAAGAGTCTTCTGGGAGCCTCTTCTCCGAGAAATAGTACTGCTGATTGCACACCAGTGAGCATCCCCTGTCTTCCTCCAGGCAGATCCTGCAGGTGGCCAGTTAGCTAGCCTCCTGCTCGAGGAGGGTTGAAGGCTGTTTTAAAGGGCACAGGGCTCTTTAGAATGAGAAAAAAACATCCATGCTTCCATCAGCTAACTCCTGTTTAAGAGATGGAGAGTCACATCACACTTCAGAGAAGAGAGATGTGATGTCTCAGGAAAAACTTAGTCAAATGCATTTATGCAGAAAGCAAGCTGCAGAAAATGACTTATCTCAACATATGTGGATTCTGAGACTGAGCCCATCGGTGACCTCCAGCACTTGTAGCACACTTCCAGGCTCTGATTTCTCACATGAGGTATTCTGTCGTGTGTGTGTGGGGGGGGGGGAGGGGGGTGGAAGGGGTGGGAGGGGAAGTAGATTCATTACCTGACTAACATGCTAAAATCAATTTCTCACAGTGAGATTCAGAGCAAGAAGAATCACAGCGGTGTTTTTAAATAAGAATGGCCTCTATGTGGTTTCCTGAAGAAAAAGGAGTAGAGGCAACCCTGCAGAAGTATCCTGAGTTATTTCTGGGGTGGAACTGGAGGTGCTGACACTTGTAATTCATAAAAGAATGTGTTTTTGTTACGTTCAATAGGTTAGCTGTGACCACAGTAGTTACAGAAATGACTTATCAATGTCTTCACCCAGGATAGTCAGAGTGGAGAGTGTTGGAGTCTGCTTACTTTGGAACTGACTCCACAGAAGAATGACAATGATTTTAGGGCAATGAAAGAAACTCAAAGGGAATCTAATTTTGTATTCTTCTGCAGGATTTGGTTTGAGGAAGTGTTGAGATTGTGGGAGCTGAGGATGCAAACAGTATTCCCATAAGTACAAATATGTTTTGATGGGCTTACACCTCCTGGCCAGCATACCCAAACACATCAGTGGTGTGTAATTTTGGTGAAATCCGTCAGATTTGCCCAGGCCAGCACTAAGCGCGCTAAGATGAGGCAGTCCAGGAGTTGTGTCCATGATGCCAGAGCAGGATAGCAGCTTGACTTAGTTGTGTGGAACTTGCTTCTTCCCATAAGGGTAATGTGAGGTCACTGTTATTGTCTGTGCCCCGTGGGACCGGGAGCAAAGGGGACATATGAGGCTTGGCCATGAGCAGAGTTCATGCGGGGTATCTGGGCATCACCACCGACTTTCTTTTTACTATCCTTCCCCTTGTCTTTTTTTTCCTCCTCTCTTCTCTTTCCCCTTCCCTTTCCATCTCCCCTCGTTTTCCCTTTCTTCCCCTTCCCTTTTCCTTTTTTTCCCTTCTCCTCCCTCCTCTCCCCTCCCTGGGGACAGCCCAGGCCCGGTGCACGGCTCCCGCAGCACCCATGGGTGCAGCGGCGGGGGGCTGGGGGGAACTCCCCACGGCGGAGCGGTCGCCCTGCACGGCCCAGCCCAGCCCGGCACGGCCCGGCACGGCTCAGCCCAGCCCAGCCTGTCCCGTCCCATCCCGCCGCCGGCCGGGGCGGTCCCACCGCCGTCCCCTCCTCCATCCTGCGCGGGGGGACGGGAGCGCCCCTCTGCCGCCGAGCAGAGCGGCAGCCGCGGCCGGGCGCGACGCGGACCTGCCGGAGCCCCTCTTTTCTTCCTCCTCCTCCTCCTCCTGCCCCGCAGCCGTGCAGCATGGCCCGGCGCGAAGGCCCCCCCGGGCTCTGCCTCCTGCTCCTGCTGCTGCTCCGCGGCGGGGGGCTCACCACCCCCCCGCCGGCCGCCGCGCAGCCCCCGCCGCAGCGGGGAAGTGTCTGGTGCCCCAGCCGCTGCCTCTGCTTCCGCACCACCGTGCGCTGCATGCATCTGATGCTGGAGAGCGTCCCCGCCGTGTCGCCCCAAACCACCATCCTGTGAGTAGCCGGGCGGGCAGGGAGCGGGGAGGAGGAGGAGGGAGGAGGAAGAAGGAGGAGGAGGGAATACCTGGGGTGGGAGGCACTTTGGGGGGCGGTGGAGCTTCGGCTCTTTGTCTGCGGTCGGGGGAGGGGGCTCGGCCCCGCCGCCCCCCATTCCCGGTTCCAGCCCCAGCCCCGGGGCTCCCCGCCCGGCGTTGTGCGGGTAGAGGTAGGCATCCTGGTTAGCCTGAGGGCACTGCGGGCTTCGCGGTCCCTGGAAGGAGTTTGCCGTGCCCTCAGCCCGTTCGGCTGGCAGAGGGATGGGGAGGCTGCTCGGTGCCGAGGCGTGGTGACGGTGGGTCAGCAAGCCGAGACCCCCACGGGACCCCAAGTCTTCTCGGCTTGCCGAAGATTCACTCGGTTCGAGTTCCCGCAAGAGCCTGAGGACATGCGACCTTACGGCCCGCAGTCCTATTTTTTAAAGCAGGCACGACCAGAGTGGCAGTCGAAGTGCCCCGGGCTCAACTATTTTGAGCAGCATTGTGCTGGTAATAAAACTCAGTGGATGATCAACCTCAATCACATGGATTTCACTGAAACGATTGCCTGTCCATCCATTTTTGTCCTTACAATAAACGCAAAGACCTAACTGAACACCCCATGCCGTGTTGTCTCAAGGCTTGCTGTGAAGACAAGATTTGTTCCACTGACCCGCTTCTGCGCTGCTTGGGCTCAGAAGGCTCCTGGCATCAGCCCTCTCCTTCCCCTGCACACACGCAGCCCTGGATGCTGAGCGGAGCTTGGCCCTGGGAATTTTCTTGCAGGGCCTCCTGTAATAAATTGACTTGCGACTTTGTCAGATATTTTCAAAAGGGATTCATAAAGCCTCGGTGTGTTTTAGCTTCCAAGTATTATTTAATGTGAAGACTACAGTCATTTAGCATTAACTGAGTCCCTATTTGGCAAGAAGTTCAGCCTTTTTGGCAGAATCCGATTAGTCCTGCAGTACTTGTAAACCTTTTAGGGAACAATACAGGAAGTGGGCGGTTAATGTTTCTTACATTTGAAACAAAGTACATTTACAGAGCACCTTTTGCCTTGAGATTACAGGAAACTGTGTAAAACTAGTTGTGTGAATCATTTTAAATGTAAAAAAGAAAAGAAAAAGGATATTAAAAAAAAAAAAAGAAAAAAAAAAAGCAATCATTAGAATGTGGAGTCAAATCTTAATGGCTTGATTTCATGTTAGCAGTAGAAGGGCCTGCAACAGCAAAAAGCATTAGATGAACCTAGCCAGGGTGGAGCTCCCCTTACGGTGGGTATTTATAATCTTGCAGTGACTCAGAGCAGAATGTATGAACAATGAAAGCATTATACTCGTCTAACCCCACTAATATATCAAATTGTCTAGTATCCCAAATCTGAATGATCATTCTGGCATAAAGCAACCTACAATGCAACAGAATTAATTAAAAAGAAGTTACTTTTTTTTTCCAGCTTGACAAAGAAAAATAATTCTCAAAATAGGCCTGTGGATGACCAGCGTTCTTCAAAACACAATGGTGGCCTTACTTTTCGTCTGGTTGTTGGTATTCTTTTTTGCCAGCTGACTGGGGGACACATAAATAAATTAAGGTCTTTGGTAATACAACTTTTTATAAAGACGCAATAACTCTTTCTGAATGGCAGTGAATGGGGAGGAGATAGATCAGAAGGTAATTAGGCAATACGTATCTCTGGGACAAAGAACAGTGATACAACTTATTTAATAATGAGTCGTTTGAAGATAGCATCTGTACATAAATAGCTTGCCTACTCCGTATAAAGAGCTTACCTTTAGCTATAGGATGTGCTTGAGAAAAAGTATTGCATCTGTCTGAAGTACTCATTGAATTACTCTGTAGTTTGCCAACAATTTTTACTTTACTACTCTGTAGACCTGCACTTTGTGGAGGTAGTCCATCAGCCACAGAGTACAATAATCAACAGCCTACATTCAGGAGTAGTTTCTTTTTTAAGCATGGAATCATGAAGCATTTGTTTCATTGCCAGTTTGATTGTCACAGTTTGTCTTCCATTTAGAGCTTCCATTAAGTACACTCTTTTTAGTGGTGGTGATGATAGCTAAACAATTAGAAACAATGAATTAATTTCAATTGAACAGCTTCCCCTTTAAAATATGGCCTTACAAAATCCTGCAAACTGTGTTGCTGATGGGTTAAGCCCCCTTTTACTGGCATTGGTAAATTACACATTCTTGTCTGCTTTCTTTCTTTCTTAAGACACAGGTTATTTGTGAAGTAAAAACATTACTAATTTTTTTCTTGTTTTTCTTGTAAATATGTATAAACATATTTATATTGCTTTTTGCAAGTGTTGGTTCTGAAAACTGTCCCATTTTGGAAGCAGAGTTGACTTTGGTCTATTTCACATATAATTTGTTCTATGGACTAAAACAGCATGGAGCCAGAACAACACCGCAGCCGAATGTTTTCCCCCCACATATCAAAAACATCTACTCCTAATCTCAGTCTTGCTGTTGAAAACTGCTCATAACATTACTGGTTGCTGACCTTGCCAGTGCTACTTCTGGCTGTACATTTTCTCACTCTCTCCTGCTTCCCCCACTTTCTGGCACTTCCCCTTCCCTGCTGCAGGCTGGGATCCATGGTTTAGATTTCTGCACAGTGGCTTCTGCCAGCTTCAGAAGTGCTTGTGGAGCCTTGTGCAAGCATGTGGTTCCACCCAAGTGTATATGATTGCTCTCCTGCATATACAGAGGATGTACCCCTCTTTGTAGCAGCAGGGCTGCTGTCTCTTGAGACCCACCTCCGGAGTCATTTGCAAAACCACTTCATGCCTTCAGCATTGTCTTGGAAGGTTTCTTTCATCCCTGAGTACAGAGTGCTGGTGTACTCACAGGAGTTGCTGAAACATATTTGTATTAGGCTATTTAACTGGCTGAGGAATGCAAAATTCTGGGTATGAAACTATTACTGTCCCCTGATTGTACCTTATTATTAGATATTAAATATATAAATATATTATTATTAGATATTAAATAAACATTTATTTGGAAGATATTTTAAATCCAGAAGGGATTTCTATGTTTACAGCCATTTCTAGTTCATGGTGTTTGTAATTCTGACAGGGGGCCTTTAAGTGTTGAGGCAAAAAAAAATATTTGTGCCTTGCCTCAACATGATCAAAACTCGTCAGTCTACAGGCATAGGTACACCTAGTCAGACCAATACTAAAAGTTGTCCATTGTTTTTCTTTGTAGCAAGTGGACACTCTCAGATATTTTTGCTAGTTCTATGAGCATGATTGAATTCACTGCAGTTGGGTTTCAAAGGCTGAACAAGAGAATCTCACTTGTTTTGTGACCAGGTAAAAATTGACCAAAAATATGTGTCACAAAAGCAAGTGGACTTGATCTGCATTAAGAATGGCATAGAAATTTTTAAGGAGAAAATTACATTTCAAAATAAGCCACCTGTAAGAATATTTGCTACAAGCAATTATTACTTTTGGCTTTCTTGCATGTATGTTATGAATAGCATACCTTTTCAATAAGTGAGTATAATTTTAAGTGGTCAGAGCTTAGTAGGACTTTTTAAATTGTAATCACAATTGTTCCACGTGAGTAGCTTTTGAAGGTAGTCATTGAGATGAAATTGTAGGCAACGGTGTCACTCAGTAATGCTTTTGTTTACATGATTCCAACACATTATATAAATTGGAGAGTTTTTTCCTTTTTTATTTTTATTTTTAACTTTTGGGTTGTAGTGCAAATGTCAAGGATCCATCCAAAGGGAAAGGGGAAGGTGCTAGATTTTTAAAATCAGTTCCAAGTTTCTAGACAGCAGGATAAGAAATACTTACCTTTTCTTCAGAGATCTGTGATAATTTTCATGGAATCAGATGCTGTGCACTCAGAATGCCAGTGAAAATCATTATTGGTTTTCAAGAGCATCTGTCTTAATACAATTGAAAAAAAAAAAAAAGAAAAAAAAAAGGAAAGAAAAAAAAATAATAATTACACTCCAAAGAGATGTGATTTGTGTATATGATTTACCAAAGAGGTAAGGCTAATGAAAACTTAATGACATTTTGCATTTTGAAGTTGATTTGTGATAACATCCCTCCTAAAAGAGGCATTTAAGGAAAAGAAATGGGTGATATGTATGATTTTTGTCAGTGCAGGAGCCTCTGGGCTATCATAGTGAAATGATGCATGCTATTTGCAGATCTGCCATTTGCAAACAATGTGCTAACAGTCAACAAAGCATCACGTCATTCTCATCTGAAAAATGCAGGATTGTTCCATGTAAGATCTTTGAAAGTCTTTTAGGAAACTTTTTGTAGACTAAACAATCAAGACAGCAAATAATTACACCTTGACATGGAAGGACAAAGAATTGTAGTGTCATATCTGGGCTGTGAGTAGGCTCAGTCACTTGTCTGCTGAGTATCAATTCACATATAGGAGACAGTCAAGACATGTGATGCTAGTATAAGATTTCAGTTAAAACATGAAGGTCTGTATATACTTAACATTAAAAAAAAAAAAAGATGAAAAGATGAATAGATACTGGAGGTTTACTTGAAGTGTTTCAGAAAAACTGAATGCAGACATAGATCTTGTCAGACTCTTGGCTAGGCCACAAACTGCAGTAGATGCCAACAACGATTTCCTCAAATTACACAAAGCAGGGGGAAAGTATAAGTTTATTTCAATAAAATTATCTTAGGTCTTCCTTCATAGTAATTTTATGACCAAGTGCAGAATTCAATTAAAGATTAAAACACCTACATTTATATGTCTATGCTTAGGAATTCACAGCCATCTTAGGTGTCTGAGGGTTCCCTAACTTACCCACTGCAGTTAATTGACTCTGGAGCAAGAATCAGGCCACCCCAAAGACTTGATTCATTTGCTAACTGTAAGTATCTAGGTCTATTTGAATTTGTCTAATGGAATCTTTTCTAGTTTACATCTGCTCCTCTGAAAAGAACATAGATCTCCCATTGGGCCTGTGTCACTGTGTCATACCTGTTTGTTCCCAGCAGATGTTTCAGCCTATGACATCTAGGCCAACAGCAGAAAAAACTGCTTGGGCAACTGAAGCAAGCTGCTGCTATATGGGCAATTGAATCATTTTCCAGCCTATGTTGACTGCTGACTAGTCTTCTGTTGACAATAATGGGAGTTTAAATATCTATATGTAGATATTGATGTTTATTTGTCTGAACAGAATCTTAATATATTTTCAGAATAGGATGTTTTCTTAATATTTTCCACAGAAACAGGCTACTTGCAAAAGTCAGAGGCTCAGGAATACACAATGAAGAAAGTAATTTACTTTAAAGGTAGCTAAAAAGAGAATATTTCTGCTGGCATGTCCATTAGACCCTATACTCTTTGAGTATCAACAAACCAAATTGGTGCTACAAAGGACACCAAGCCTCCCTAGAAAAACAGCCTTGGAGGATATGTAGTATGTGAATCCTGCTAAAGCCATTCTTGGCAATCTGTCTTTCCTGCTGATAGAATAAGCAGCATGAATGCCCTGCAGAGGGACCTGGACAGGTTTGATCAATGGGGAGAGGCCAATGGGATGAGGTTCAACGTGCTGGGTCCTGCAATTTGGCCACAACAACCCCATCCAGCAATATAGGCTTGGGGCAGAGTGGCTGGAAAGCTGTGCAGAGGAAAAGGATCTGGGGGTGCTGATTGGTGCTCACCTGAACATGAGCCAGCAGTGTGCCCAGGTGGTCAAGAAGGACGATGGCATCCTGGTTTGTATCAGTGTAGTCAGCGGGGCCAGGGAGGTGATTGTCCCCCTGTGCTCAGCTCTGGTGAGGCTGCACCTCCAAAACTGTGTTCAGCTTTGGGTCCCTCACTACAAGAAGTACATTGAGTTGCTTGAGAGTGTTTCCCAAGAAGAGCATGGAAGCTGGTGAAGGGACTAGAAAACAAGAGTTATGAGGAGTGACTGAAGGAATCGTGGTTGTTTATCCTGGAGGAGGCTGAGATGAGACCTTATCTACAACTACCTGAAAGGAGATTAAAGTGAAGAGGGTGTTGGTCTCTTTCCTCAGGTGATGAAGGATAGAACATGAGCAAACAGCCTCAAATTGTGCCAGGGAAGGTTGAGGTTGAACATTATTCTCCAATAATTTCTTCATGGAGAGTGTAGTTAGGTATTGGAATAGGCTGCCTAGAGAAATGAAGTTGCTATTCCTGAAGGTATTTAAAAGATGTGTGGGTGTGGCACTTAGGGATACGATGGGGCTTGGAAGGTCCTGTTGATGGTTGGACTTGATGATCTGAAGGTCTTTTCCAACCTATAGGATTCTATTATTTCTTCTGTTGGAAGAAATAATGAATGCTTAATCCCTTTCCTTTGTCTCAGTGCCAGCCTGTTTTTGAAGTACTCTTCTCACTGAAAGGTCAGTGTTACTGAGCTTTCATCTGAATTTCCCCCTTCCCACTCTACTGTATTTTGAGGTGAGAGAATTATACATTTCCACAGTATTTGCAGGACAGATCTGGTGCATGAGCTAATGGGATTTATAAAGCAGCACTCTGATGGTCTCTGTTCCATTTTCTGTTTCTTTCCTAATCATCCTCAGCATCATATTTTCTTTTCTTGAACTGTTGTTTTCATGGAATCATCAAGTGTAGCTTAAGATCTTGTCCGTGAGTAGTAATCATCAGTTCTAGGCCCACCATTTTATTTGGGAAGTTTGGAGTGTTTTCTCCATGTGCATTACTTTGTATTTACATGCATTAGGTCTACACTTTAATAGCCATTCGTGGACTGATGGCAGGTCCATCTCTTCCTAGTCAGACTTTGTCAAAATAGATGAATATGATAAGCAGCAGTTTATCATCTCATTGTTCACCCCCCTTCTACTTATGAATACATTGAACAATGCAGAACCCATCACAGATCTTTGAAATTCTTCAGGTGACCTTCTTCCCCTATGAAAATTTACCACTTACTGCCAACTTCTCTTCATATGATCATCTGGACTGTGTAGGACATTTGCTTTCTATCTGCTTCAAAAGCTTATCATTGGGAATTTGGACTATGGTCAGTCCAAGATTTTTTTATTTGTTCTACTAAAACATTTTGGAAGGCTAGAAAGGTGATTTGTATCTGTGGACCACTTACTGTTGCTGTTTAAACCCACATTTCAAAATCATGGTTTTAAGTGTTCTGTTTTCCCAGTTTTGCTGACACACAGTTTCAGTGCTTCTGCTCTTACTCAGTTTTTCCAAACAACAACAAAATTAAAAGTGATGAGTTATATTATTTTTCAACATTGCTTTGGGGAATTTACAAGCATGAGGGACACTGAAGAGAATAAGAAATTTATGAGTTGCATAGGCAAACATGGGATTACTCACTGGAAAGAGTAAGAAATGAATGCTTGGACATGACTGAAAATACTCTTTCTGTCCTAATTCCCAATGAAGACTGGTGGAAAAACAACAGGGAGGTGCCTATCCCATGCATCATCAGGAGAGGCTGTATCCAAGACACAACGAGAGGGGTGAAAGTCTCATCTAACATTCTGGTAAATACATGCCTAAGAGAAAAATATGACTAATAAGTATTCCAACCTCCTCCATTTTCTGAGCAGCTCTTACTGAGTTATCTCCCAGGTGAGGTCAGTGCTCATTAAGAGGTAAGATGGGGGTGTCATTAACAAGCAGGAAACTTAGAATAGTTCAGTTGGAAGGAACCTTCAAAGATCAGAACTCTCAAGGCTAACCAAAAGTTAAAGCATATTAATGAGAGCATTTTCCAAAAGCTACTTGAACACTGAGAGGCATGGGGCATTAACTATCTCTCTAAGAAGCCCGTTACAGTGTTTGATAACCCTCACAGTAAAACTTTTCTGAATGTCCAGTCAGGACCTCTCCTGGTGCAACTTTGTGCCATTCTCGCATGTAAGTTGGCCGTTTAGATATTAAATAAATATTACACTGTTTATGTGTGCTCATGGATTGGCTTGTAAAGAAACTAAGTTTAAATTAAAGCATTGGGAGTCTAGAAGAAATAAAGCAGAAAGTATAGCTGACAAAGAAGAGAACAGAGCTCAGGGTAAAGACAGAAGCTGTGGAAAGAAACACCATAATGTAATAAAATAAATTGTTCTTGCTATTATGAAATGAAAAAATAACAAACAACTATTCAGAAAATAACAAAATAGGAGAAATAGTGTTTGTAATGTGCACAATTGCACAATTTTATGTTTTCTGAATTACAAAATGTACTTTTACAGGAAAATTTTACTCTGTGTAATGGATATAATGAAAATGTTAAAATAATATTTTCAAGCCCCAATCTTATTTTGAACAATGGAAAAACAAACTGTAAACTTTCACTCATCTTGATTCATCTCTCAAAATGGTGTTTGTTTCAGTTACTTCTTGTTGGAATCATATTTCTGAGACTTAAAGATTATTGTAGTTTGTTTACAGTATTATTCCCCACTTTATACAGTATTTTGTGATCAAAACACTCTAGCTCTTATCTTGCAAATGTGAGCTTATGCTTAGCTTTGTATACCTGAATAATGCCTAGGCTTCTGACTCTTCCTGGGCCTGGATATTTGCTGCTTCTCTTTCTGGCAAGTCAAACTATGTGTTTATGTCCTCATAGGCTATGACTTCACCTTACAAAAAAGGTCAATTTATAAAGGTGACATTTAAAAAGTTGTATTGCACAAGCTAAGTATTTATAGTTGCTTATCTTTCTGGAGAACTTTATGTATACAAATAAGTTAATATTTTAAAAACTTGTGTGATGTACATGTTTATACATATACATGCTACACATATAGCATATATGTGTGTGTATATGCATATAGGCACAGTAAAATGGAAGCAATTGAGCCAAATTGTTGTTATTATTTGTTCCATTTTGGATTTGATGAAAACAAAACAAAAATAACTTTTCAGGCTTTATTACTGTAAAGATGGGCAGAGTTTCAAGGCAATCCACAGAGATAGTACAATGAGGGCTGGCTGAGCTGGAACAGAGTGACTCAAATATTTCCTTTTGCTTCCTTTTGCTTATCTGGCTGAGGGATTATTTATTTATTTATGTATTTTTGGCATGGAATTATAACTGTTGCTCATGTGTATCAAGTGATTTTTTTTAAAAGAAAAATTAATGTTTGATTTATTGTAAATTACAAAGATTGTCAAGCCTCTTGAGAAAGATACAAGACCACAAGATCAATGTGGGCTCTCAGCTTCCTTTCTTTTTGTTTAATGTATATTTACAGGTACGAGTCACTTGTAGCAAAGATTGGGGCATTTAAAAGTTTGTGCAGTTCCTGGCATGGCTTCTTGAACGTTGTAAAAGCTTGTAGAATGAATGCTGTAAGCTTTGGTACAGTGTTCCGTAGTGTTCTGTGTTTTGTTTTGTTGTTTTATTTTGTTTTTTCCTTTTTTTTGGTGTGATCTGTTCTTTGGACTTTTAGATCTTTTATTCTCTTTCCAATTACCACTCCCCAGATCTTTCTGAAAATTCTTGTATAAGCATTCTTTCCCCTTAAATCACCTATTACAACACTCTGCTCATTGCCTGGCTGCTCTCAAAAAGGAAAACAATATTACTTTGTACACAAGAGTAATGACTGCTTTTGGCAAGCAGGATGATGACTGCTTAGTGTCAGCATTGCATTAGCCAGACTCATGGATTCAGTAGCCTTTTAATAGCTATTTGGCTGCCAGTTTCCCATATAGGAGATAAAATATAGCATAAGTACATCTGTGCTTGCTTCAGCTTATCATAACATAAGCTTATCATAAGCATCATAGCTAGGGCAACATGAAATTCTGTGCAGGTTTTCAGACTTCTCAACATAGTTAAATTCAAAGGCTTGTAGCCTCTGTCCAAGGTCCACTGTGCTCTACAGAAGGTAAATATTTTGTCTCTTCATGATTTTGATCAGCCATTTGTATATAAAATCATACTGTTGTTGTCTGATGTTGGATTCTGTTTTATGCCTGATTCAGCAAACCTGTCATCAATATTCTGATCTTTAAAGTGTGTCTCTGAATCAAAGTCTTATAATGTTTATAAGTCTATAATGTCTTATAACGTCTTATAATGTCTTATAATGGTAAGAAAACATTTTTTCTCCATTTTTCAAAAATAGTTTTGAAAAAAGTATTTTTGAAAAAAAGACCAGAGAGCAGTGTGTGGTCTAGTGCACAGGTAACTCTAGTTAGCCTGTCAAAAAACAAACAAACAAACAAACAAACGAAAAAAAACCTTTGTCAATCTCCTTATACTGTCTGCTCAGATAATGCAAAAAGCTGGAGCAGTAGTGTGGTGGTGTGGTATGTGCATGTAAAACATATAGAGTGATTATTCACTGATGGGAGGCTGCTTATCAGAGCAAGGTGCCTTTTTAGGGGATATGTTGTCACTGTTCAGATTGGGGATAACAACTGTAATTTGAGTTCAAGAGAGAGGTTTTGGTTTGATGGCATTTTGATAAACTTTCTCTGAGAAACTTGAAAAGTAGGAGTATTTTTTCAAGACATAAGCTGAATCATAAAATTGAGGTTTTTGACTTGGGTGACATTTTCAGTCTCCATATGAGAAGACCCAGACATTTGGTTTCAAGTGCCAGAAATGGGTAGGAAGAAATGAGAAGCTGTGACAGGGTTCCAAGTGCAGCAAGAGCAGAGTGGTTATGGGAACAGGTGGTTTGCTCCAGCCAGATTCAAGTCATTAATTTACCGATTCAATTTTCTTGGTCTAGCTGAAGCTTTAGTAATTATAATAGCACCCAGGTAGGGGTAGAATTAGCTGAAGTAAATCAAGTAAAATGTTCACTTATTAGATGTCTGTGTATGGATAAAGCAAGTTTTACATGTAGATTGAAGGCATAGCTATCAGTAATGATATTCTTTATATTATCACTATAATTATATTCTATAGTGATATTATATATATATTATATATATAACTCTGCTCACCCAGAGGCCCATCCAGCATTGCTCCCTGGCTCAACTCTGCCCAGCGGCCAGTGGCAGGTCCCTTTTGGAGCTGGCTGGAGCTGGCTCTGATCTGACATGGGGCAATTTCTGGGCTCTGCTCACCAAACTCTTGCAATGTAAACCCAGTACAAATATAGTTTCCTTAAATATGAAAATATCTTATTTTTACTTACCGGCTTTTGCAGGCTGAATTTGTTTTGAAAAGGTCACAGGGATTTCTTCACAGGGATATTTCATATTTCAGGTGCCAATCTTCTGGACAGTATAAACAAACAAATGAAAAATCTTATGAAAACAAGCAGATGATTTGGATGGAACTTACTTATTTTACTTTTGAACTTGGAGATAATTGAACATGATGGTAGATGTCCATAAGTTATATTATTTTTAAGGTCTAGGACAACATGCAACAAATTTCCAATGGCATCAGGATTTGAAAAAAATTGTTGAATGCCTCCTTGTATTTAAAAAAAAATATATATATATAAAAAAATCTTGTTTCGGTTGGTGTCTCTTTGGCTTCATAAATCCGGTGTTTTTAACTGCAAATCAGCAAAACTTCAGTGGTTGGGAAATAAAATGTCCATTCAGCACAAGCTTGTCTTTAGCCCTATGTCTGGGCATGGGAAGCATCTGTCCCTCTGGAGACCAGAGCAAGCGTATGAGCAGGCAGAGCCTCAGGAGGAGAGATTTCAGCGACATTACTGCTGTAGTAGCACAGCATCTGATGTCTGAGGAAATTTTACCAGTAGAAATTTATGTGCTTAAGACGTTAAGTGCTGGTTTTGTGGCTTGGACTCTTCAGCATTTTAAATTCTACTTAAGGTGTCTAAGTGCTTTTGGAAATCCCAACCTTAAAATTGGCATCTGTATGCCTCTGGATTAGAGGATATATTTGTCCTTCTGACCAGTTTTACTGCAAAGGTACTTTAGGTCCAGGGAATTTTTTTCAGGTGAACTTGAACTTTGGCAAATAATCCTAGCAAATAAAAAATAAAAATGTTTTCATTGTTTTCTAAGCAGTATGGCAGTGTTTTTAGTCAAATGGAGTACTTGCAAATTATACACATTTTTACACATCAAAATGTGTAAAAATACCATTTTGAAAGGTAACTTTAAAGACCTATTATTCATAGCTGAGAATAATTTGTGAGTATATATTGTTACTGAAACTAAGTTTTTTTAATATTTGGCTGCAGATAGTACTCATGAACATATGTATGTATATATATTTTGAGACAGCTATTTATACTGTATATTAAAAATCATAGAATCATAGAATATCCCAAGCTGGAAGGGACCCACAAGGAACATAGAGTCCAACCCCTAAAAGAAAATTGTAAGTCTGATGTATTTAAAAAGCTTGTCTATTTAGTTTATTAACACTGGTATGTGCCTGTGTGATTTGTTTGAATTTTCTCTTTGGTGGTTTGGGAAATATCGCATCATTTTTAACTTATAAAATAGGGATTATACCTCTTTGCAGTTAAACACAAAACAAAACCAAACTGAAAAACAAAACAAAACAAAAACAAGAAAACAAGAAAAAAAAAAAAAAGAAAAAAGAAACAATACCACAGAGTCACCCTATGAGAGGTTCTTAAGTTTCTTTTGGGTGCTGGCTGCCAGCAGTAGTTGCTCATTTCTGTCCTTTGTCTTCTTAGTTGGTTTGTGGAATTAGTTGAAAAATAAACAAGGGAAAAACATATGTGGCTTCACTCTGAATCATTTCCCTTTGTGTGCTGTGATACCTGTGAACAATGGTAATAGCCCCAGTGAAGAGGTGGCCTGGAAAGGAGCAAGAGGAAAGAAACTCCATCGTCCACTGCTGCCACTGAGGGAAGCTGTTAACTGGTCCATGAGGCTGTTCTTTGTCACCAAAATAGTCCTGACCTCAGGGAAAACCTTAAAAATAAGCCAGCTTTGGAAAACAACTTGGAGAGCCATGTTCAGGCAGAGAGAGGGATGGGAATCATAAGTGGCACTGCTGAGGATTTCCTTGCTAAAGAGGTCTCATCCTGTGTTGATGAGACTCATCACTTCCTCATGCCTGCTGCCCTCACCTGGGAACAGCAAATTTATTGCTTTGGAAATGTCTACAGCTTTGACTCCTAAATTCATTTTTAATTAATACTATTCCCAGTTATTATGCTCGGTATTTTTTATGTGGATATTTGAAAACATCTGCATATTTTAAAATGCAGGTTGATGTTTAAATTAACCTTTCAGCTGTATTTCTACTATTTTCATTCTATTTTTTTCAAGAATAATCAAATGTTTTGACTTTTCCTCTTTTGTTGCATATGAACGTTGTTGAAAGCATTTTTCTTTCTGTTTGAACACCAGTAAGATTCATTGAGAGCTCAAGACTCAATGAGAGCATTGGGGCCCAAGTGATATTTATATCATCTTAGTTGGTTTGTAACTGGTAAGGAGCGATGAAAACAAGTTGAAATATGTTCAAAATGGAAACATCAGACTGAACTACAACTTTAAAATGGCATTAAACTGTGAAGGCTGCAGTAGCAGAGTGTATTCTATCAGATACCTTCACTTATATTCAGAAATTAACTTTTTTGCCTTAGGAATAACATGTAAAAACAATTTTTATCTAGCTTTCATACTTTTTTTTTCTGGTATTTTTAGGACTTTGTTAAAGTGAAGAAATAATTACAGAAATATAAAAGAAAAAAGAAGAAAAAATGTTTTTAATTAATTGTTGACTTAGTAGTGGCAATGTTAGAAGTGCAAGAAAGGGTGCATGATTTAAGACAAATGTCATCTCCTGAGAGACTATTGTAATGTAGAAAAACTAACAAAGACGTACAAGACTAGTAACACTGATTTGGAAACTTCAGACACATCTACAGTTTTCAGGAATTGAGAGGTAAAATGAGGTGTATGTTGATTCCACTACGAATTGTGGAATATGATAAAAACATATACAATGTAATATTTCTTATTAATATTTATTCTTTTGATACATTCTGTAACATGGGTTGTTTCCTGATGATTAGGAAACATGAGTGGGAAATGAGCAGTAGTGGAAAATGACAAGTGACTCTAAAATTCTTTTAAAGATTTTTTTCGTTGTTATTATTAGAATTTTGATATAGGTGTTAGAATGGACCTAGCAAGAAGAAAATCCTTTTAGATTTTCTCAGAGATTCCCATTCCTAAAACTGCTCCATTGGGTGTTTTACAGTTAAAAGTCTTTTTCCAGTGCTCTTTATAGGCAGAAAACAACTTCTCTCCTCCTCAGCGGGAGGAATGCACAGATTCCTGTGCTGAGGTTGTCTGCACTGATGAGGAATGAGGAGATAAATACTGGGAGGAGGCCTAACACAGCCTCAACACTTCTGGTTCTTGCTCAGAGTTTGCCTGGCCAGGAGCAGGAGGAGTGGGAGGCAGAACATGAAAGTTGCTAACTTATCTACTCTGGCAGCCTGTCATTAGCCTCAGGAAGCAGACAATTCAATCCCAAGAGCTGCAGCTTTCTCAGTGAGCTGACCTGCAATTTTCCATTAAGTGGAACGAAGAGCAGTCGCTTTGTCAGGTACCAGGAAGACAGGCTGCAGCCAAGTGACAGAATACCTGCATTTGTTTTTCTGATCTTAATGCTTTTCATAGGAATAGTAAAATGTCTTTTGTTTCCATAACAACAAGCATCCGGATAAATTCTAACACCTCTGAGTCTGTTTGAACACAATACGACTATCACTATGTTAGAAATTACTGGAAAGTACTTAACAGTTGGAAATATGTTCTGATAAAATCTGCCTTTTAGGGAGGGAGAGTGACGCATGGATTTATGATGAATGAAGCCTTTTGAGTTAGATTTAGATGTTAGGTTTAGTTGCAGTGATCCCTTCAGTTTTCCCCATCCTTTGGCTTGATATGGATCTTGTATTAAAAGACTTTGAATTGAAGGAGGCAAAATAGACATTCTTTAGGAAAGTCATTGGCATTGTAGATACAGAACATTATTTGCTGGTATAATGACTATAATGCAAGATCACAGGACTGCATCAGTGAAACTGCCTTCCCTGATGAAAGACAAGTGCAGAAAATGCACTGACAGGAAAAATGACACTTTGTGCTCATATTTTGCTCATCTTTGTTAGTCTTTATGAATTACTGAAAAAAATATGACGCATGAACTTCATTCCTTAACTCCTTTGGATGTACTTTAAGAAAAAATAATCAATGCTGTATTTCACTTACAGCTTTTTAATTTGAGTGAATGGAATCTGAAGATAAACCCATTCAAGCTGGAAGGAAGGTCAGATTGTCCCATTTTTAACAGTGAACAAAGTTAACTACCAGAATGACTTACTTTAGGTTCTCACTTGATTCATAGTCTTTTTGAATCACAATTTTATATTTTTCTCAAAGGCGTAGTTCAGCGCTATCAGAAACAATTGTCTTAAGACAGGAACTTCTCTACTGTTCTGGGACATGTCCTGTGTGGGAACTCAGAGGATGATAATGCTTCTTTTTGGCTTTCAGTTCTTTCCTCTGAGAATACCAGTATTTCATAGATGAAGAATTTCAACTTAAGCATCTTTGCGAGGAAGAAAAGTGCAAAAACATTATTTTGCACAATGGTAGATATCAGAACTAATGCTCATATATGATCATAACATAAAAGCACTATTTTTGTGGATTTTTCACTGTAATAACTTAGATGACTATTAACTACAAAACTATATTGCAGCACTTGTGTCAGTGATTCCTGCTATGCCATACACTTCCCTCTTTGTTGCCTTCTGTAGTGTACTGTAGAAAAGAAACTTTTTTCCTTTTTTAATTGAGAAGTACATTTGAAACAGGGTAAATATTGAGAAAGAAACTGAAAAGCTCTCTATCTAATTCTCTATTTTTTTTTCAATGTATCAATATTTCTTTGCAATACTGATTCTGCCAACCATCAGTTCATTCTTCACTTGATCCAAGACCTTATCCATCTAGTGTGTATTTTAATGCAGCATCATGCACAGATATTCTGGCCAATTTTATTGGGCATGGCATAAGCACAGGGCAAGAAAATAGCCCTTTCCTGAGGATATTTGTGTCAAAAATAATCAGCTGTGAGTCATGACTGTAGTATCAATAACCTTTTTAATTGTTTGGTTTTAGAAACAGTGACCCCTGAGAGCACTAAAATTAGATTTTGCCTTGTTATTTTTTCAGGATGCACAAACAACATTACCTCTAGCCATACCCCTAAATCTCTCACACTCTTTATGTCTCTCTCTTTTTCCTTAAATATAGCATGAGAATTAGAAACAATTACAAAATAAAACTTATACATTCAAAATACAGTGTTTCTGCAGCAGATGGATTTTGGAAAACTCTGAAAGTAGATAAGACAAAGATCACACCAAGTAAAATTTCCACATGTAATTCATGTCAGTTAAGCCTATGTGCCTAAAACTTTGAACCAGCAAATCCCACTTGAGTCTTATTAATGGTACTGCATAGCTGGTTGGAAAAATTGGCAACAAAGGCAGCAAAGGGATCTACAGACTTAGTAAGACAATACTGCATTGCGTTTCACTGAGTTCACATTTAAATGTTTTCCTTTCAACTCTAATGGCAAAATAATTGTTAGTTAAAACAAATCCTCAGCTCTTAGAGAAGGCTTGGAGATCATAAGCTTTACATTCACCAAAACTGCACCTGATATTTTTTAAGACTTATAAATTGAAAGTCCCTTTCAACAAATCTTACATATTTGACCCAATCAGGCATTATTTAAATAATAATAATATCATCCAGATTTTTAAAAAATATTTTGTAAGCATGGTTTTATTATCAAGGTGAGTACTGCCAAATCTTCTCTGTCCAATTCTACAAATTTCAACATATTTATGATCCAGCCATTCACTTTTCTTACTAGAATTATGGTATACTAAAATAAATATAAATAAATATAATTGATATAATAAATATAAATAAATAAATAATATTGACTGTAATAGATACTTACCATGCAAGAATTATGTTTTACTTTTCCATATAAAAGTTCAGTGGCTTTATCTAATGTGCTGAATGGTGATGTACAGATAATAAAATCTCCCAATGCAAATTAGAGAAAATCATGTACTATATGTAGTAATTAGACTGGGGTAGAATTCATCCAGAAAAGGGATTGCCAAGAAAAGGAGAACAATATAATTTTGTTTCTAAAAGAATCACTAAGGTCAAATCTTAAAACCAGGCAAAAAAAAAAAAAAAAGTCTTGGTTCTTCTGGTATTCTAGAAAATGGCATGTTGCTCATAGGGAGGATTAATATAAGTAGTGCTATAGCTGAAAGTGGGTTTGGGTTTTATTTTTTTAAAGTGGAGGACTTCTCTTTGTTTGTTCAACAAAGTGACACATTTTTTTACAGGGCAGTAGTTAAAGCAGCATTAAAGTGCCATTGACATCATCCAGTTACTGCTCTGACTTGATTATATAACCTCTTTTGTGCAATTTTCATGCTCTGCTCTGTTTGAATGTTTTTACTATGCTGATGGCTGTTTTTCATTTCCTGCTGGGATGACCTTGAATAAAAAAAGAATAAGAATAAAGTAGACATAAGCAATGTAGTCTTGCTGGCATTTGCAATTCTTTTGTTCTGTGTTGAGAAACATAGTAGTTTGGCATTTATGGTATAGGTTATTTCTGCTGGGTTGTAACTAATCTTCAACTATTAGAAAAAAAAAATAATGTTTCTCTTGAAACATTCTTTTGAATTTGCCACTGGTGACATGATCCCCTTATGACAATTCCTACCTTTTCAAAACATCTAAAGGGAGGTAAACAAATGATCAATGCAATAGTCACTCTTTAAATAAAATTATTAATTTAACCTATCAAACCAAATAGATATAACAATTTAATATTTATTTCATTTATTAAATTGTTTCCTCTTTCAGTAAAGGAGAAAGAAAATAACTGGTTTGCACTTTTTTTCTTGATTCAGTGTATATTATGCAGCTGATGGAATTATTATTTTTCTGTTTTGGCTTTTATTATTTTTCTGTTTTGGCTTTTATTATTGGTGCTGTTTAGCTACCCTTAACAGATGAGCAAGTGAATACATGGGCTTTCACACCTAGATCTCTTTCAGACTTTTTATATCTCTGAGTTTCAGAGAGATTATAGTAACAAGGACACCATCGTTTGAAATCATTTTGCATTATTCCTGTTGATTCTTATCAAACCAAAGCCACCACCTCCTTTTAATTTCTCAGATTTAAGTGATAAACATATTAGTATGCAGTTTACAAACCCTTTAGCTTTAAATGATTTTCACTGGAGATTTTCACTCTGGGTGGGGTTTTGGTATAGGGCTTGTACTTTTATGGTCTAAACTTTGCATTTGAGAGCTTCCAGGTTTTAAGATATTTAGGAGAGTAGGATTTTTCTAGATATTTCCATTTTGCTGCTGTGGTGATTCTGTTTCTCTTGAACTGAGGAAATATCTCATATTTCAGGAAAATATCTCAGGAAAATACCTGGCAGGGATTTGAATTTAAAAACTTTCATATCCTAAATCAATGCTAAAATACCATCTAATCTGTGAAATGATGTATGTGATGAGGTACTTACCTTCACTGCTAATGAAGATTCAAGATTTAATTTCATTTCAGTGTTTTGTTGTTGTTTTGTTTGGTTTGGTTTGGTTTCTAATGAAGATAATAGAAGTCATTAATGTGTCATCATCATGTTTCAAACAGCAGCTGTTCTTGCAGAAACCTAGTAGTTCTACGTTTGTTTGGAACTTATGTTTTTGATTGTTTGTTTGTTTCACTTAATCCAATTGCTATGCAGTGTTTCTTAAAGTAAAGTAATATTTTTTCATTTTTGGACAAGAAAAAATTATGAAAAATGCTGGTAGATTCCAAATGATTAAAGGAATCTTCTACAGGTTGGTAGTATAGGTGATGTGGAACAGCAGGTGTACCAAAAAGTATTAAAAAAGGAAGTGTCTCATGTCACAGAATTATTTGAAGCTAGTACAAGCCATGCTTGGTTAGCCACAACACTAAACAATAACAAATAAATGTATTATTCAAAAAATATCCTCTCATCTGCAGGGGAAGCAGGGCTTGTAGTGTAGGTTTACATTCATCTTTACCAAATTCAGGAGAGCTGTAAACAGATGGTGAAATTACATACCATGTCTAAAAGTTTCCACTTAAATATAGAGAAGTACTGTCAAGCACTCTGTAACAGTAGAACAAAAAGTGACCAAAGTAAACTCAGTTTTATCACTTCCATTAGTCTAATATTCTGAAGACATCATTGATTGAGAGGTATATTGGTGATTCCAGTTATTAAAATTGGAATCTATATTTATTTATGTTATGTTTTGTAAGTCTTACTGTTATATCTAGCAATGAGCCTTCAGTTTAATTTTTGCTTTGGTTTCCATCTTGCACCCTTGAAGATGCACTACCAAAGTTCTGAATGTTTTCTGTCTTTGCTGTTATGAAATATTTTATTTAATGATAATGTTCTAAGGCTTTTGTATTGAGGTTTAAGTGCAATGTAATTAATTCATAGAACACTGTATAGAAAAGTTGTGTATAACCTATAACAATGGAAAGAATGCCTGTAGTTGTGATACAAGATTTGAAATCTTTCTAATCTCACCATTTCTCTCAGATGTGAATGTGAGATGTAGAGTTCTTTGCTAATGCCCTGATGGTGGATTGCATACATACACTATGCCACAAGATATGTTTTAAAGTAAATCATCACATGATACATTGTTTATATATCCATAAGTTGGATAAAAATTGGCCAAATATGTTTGTATATATATTGAGAGAGAGATCTATGAATGAAACAATAGTTTAACAGGTTATTTTTTACTTTTCCTTTCTTATTAAAGATCTTAATATGGTTTTGCATCATGATCACTTTATTTCTGACATGAATTAAAACTGAAAAACATAAAAAGTCTTTTCCAATATACTCTGTATAAAGCTGTTAAGGGATTTTAAGGAAATCCCTTGTGGAAAGTGAAGTGCCAGGGTAGCTAGTCTGTAGGCTGAGATGAGAAGGTCATGGCAGGGGTGGAGCAGGAGGAGAAGTCCTGGTGCTCTCCTCTGCACTTAATGAGGAATTAGCCTGTTTGCCCCATTTGGGGACACGGCTTTTGTATGAGCTGCTGCTTAGTGAGTGCTTATTACCTGGCAGCAAATAGCTTACCACCAGCAACTGGAGGGGGGGGACTTGTTTTGACATTGGATATACGCAACTGGATGCCCGGGCTACCACATTTTGAGGTGTATGATGGGAGTATGTGACATGTTGACAGCCTAGCCAGTTTTATTTAGAACAGTTCTTTTTGTTGTTGTTGTTGTTTTAGTTTGAGGATAAAACAGCACCTTTAAAAGTCAAATATATACCAAAAAGAATCTGTAGTAGGATTATTGAAGTACACCAAGTCTCTTCTTTTATAAAACTAATGAAATGTAGAGCCTTAACTCTCTTCTTAGGACGTTGTTTTGCAATAATTAGAAAAGGATAAACAAAAACAGTGTAGATTTTGTGTTTAAAAAAAAATAAATAAAAAGTTATTTAAAAATAAAATTTGTTCTGAATAAAAGCACTTCTTTTGTAGGGAGGGATTCCTGTATTTCAGAGTATAATAACAAACTTTTTAAATTGGCTTTTCTTGTAAGTTGCTTGATTTTTAAGTTCAGTATATTCCAAAGCTGTATAGTTCACTGTATATTCGATTGTGTGATTTTCATGCTCCAAATAGTCATTAATGCATTTCAGTATATATTGATGTATTCTATAAAATACTTTTTATAAACTTGCAATGCATTTACATGCCTGAATGTTGTCTTGCTCATTAGAATGTGTTAACAGAGAGCTCAGTTTTCATTACTGTGTACTGCCAGGGCAAACTTAAGTTTATTGTGGAGTGCTAAGAGCTGCCATGGGAAAACTAGTTTATGTATGACAGTAGGAGCTGCATAATATTCTTTATATATTTAGAAGTTTTCATCTTGTTTAATTATATAAAAATACTGTTAAAAGTTATTTTTGATCGCTAATTTGGAAATATTATTAGTCTACTGTTGTTAAAAATAGTTTCCTTCAAATAAGGAATTTATTAGAGTTTATTTTCATCCAGACAAAACGTATCTGCAGCCCAACTCATTTGCTTACTAATACAAGCTCTTTGTCACACAAAAAAGAAAAATACTTGGTGTTAAAATTTAACATATCACAAAGAAAGTGCAAACCTGAGGCATCATTTCAGATAGTTCAGCAAATTTTGAAGTTAGATATACAGCATTCACCATTTTGTGTCATATGAAACCAACTTTTTATTTAGAGCTATTATTTCATTTTGCATTTGTTTACATGCTATACAACTAGATCTTAGAGATCTGCATTAAAACACGGGCAAAGGAAGCCTGCTAAGCAGCTGCTTGTTGCTCTCCCTTTGCTGCGTGCTGCTTGGCATCTGCAAGCTGTGGGACCCAGACTGCTTGCAGGCACTGGAGCGCGCCTCTAAGGGTGTCCAAGTGCTAAATTGTCAGTGTGCTCCCTGGCACGTTCTTGGCCCCCGCAACCTCACGCTTGCCCGATCATTTCCTGCTCGTGCTCCATGACTTAGCACGGAGCAGATGACACAGGGCCAGGAAAGTAATCCTGGGAGTTGTTGGTTTACGATGCATAGTTGACACTGTTTGTAAATGAGAGCAAAGAAATAACAATATTAGGAAAGCATTTAGGGAGGTCAGGCAGAATTGCTCTGAAGGAAGATGCTTAGGTACTGGAACAGAAGCCCAGATAATTCAATATAAGAAAGTTGCAGTAGCCTCCTTTTCCCTAAAAGTATTTCTGTGTTGTCTAGGTATGATTTAAAAGAATAAATATTTTCACTGTAAATATGTAATAAAGGCAATAACTTGAATTAGGAGGCAGGTATACTAAATTTGTTCATATCCTCTATGTACAAGAAATGAATATATAACAGTTTTAGATATTTATTCAAAAAATATTATAGTATTCTAAAATCCCATGCTGTCACCATAAGTGCATTATTTTTATTGACAGTTTCATTTATTGTTTTCCTTTCAGTAATAATTGGTAACTGATGAGGAAGGGAAAAAAAAAAAAGATAGTCAAAAACTGAGGTGGACTGCCTCAGGCTTCCACTATCCATTGCTATCTGGCAGGTAGCAGGATTTGGATGTCAGGAATGCTGAGCATACAGAAGGGATTCAGTTGGTTTGTAAAGACAAAATGAGGAAAACCCATAAAGGTGAAAGAGAAGCAAATGGACAGGGAACAAGCTTTGGGGAGTAACAGGAAAGTAGGCAACATGGTTGGGCAGAAAAAAAGGGGCAAAGAACCTCATCCTGCAGATTAACCACATGATTTCAGCAACACAAAATATACTTGTTCTGGAGATCTGTATCATAATGGTCTTGCTTAGGCTACCAAATTGTTATTCAGGTGTCTAACACAGCCTTTATTTCTGCCATCCGAGGGATCAGGTCCCTTGCTTTTTGCTCCTGTCGCCTGAAAAGCAGTTTTCAGAGCTGATCTTGAACATGACCTATGGGAGGATGATACTTCAGGCCTGAGAAACAATGCTCCTGTTTTGTGTTGTACATGCTTTTTTTTCCACTCTGGTACAGCATTGCTGGTTGAGGCTGGTTGTTGTTGTTTATGCAAGCCTTTATTGACTTGAAAATCTAGTGGCTCTCTGGTAGTTCCCTGTCTCACTGCTGTTCAGTTAATTATTTCCACTTCTCAGGGATTTATAACTTCAGGCTTGTTTCTCATCTCAAACATCCTCCAAAATATTTTTAGTCACTCCAAACTTGTCAGCATCTGTATGAACCTTACTTTTAACCTTACTTTTTCCTTCTACCATCATTGTCTTGAAATATTTAATACCTTATGTCAGACTTCTGCCTAGTCCTACTTGATACGGCTTTTCTGTTCAGTAACTAATCTTATTCTCTATCTTATTTCCTGCCAATTTTGTTTTACACTTGTTTTATAGAAATTTCCTCCAAGCCATATTTATCTGGTTTGTTTATATAAATGGCCTGTATCAAAACCCCAAACTAACGTGCATAATGTATACTCTTATTTCCTTGTTCATGGTTTATTATCCTGTTAGATATGGAAATTAAGACAGTTTGAAAAAAACAGTTCTTGAGAAATCTACAGTGGTCATGAATTTGCTTTTTTTGTTCTCTGTGTACAAGAAATAGCTCATGAAGCATAATTATAACAATTTAGAGAACAAAAAAGGGGAGTATTCTTTATATTTTTTATCTGAAGCAATTGGTAATGTTCTAAAAATAACAGTGCAATAAGCATGATGGTTGTGATCTTTCAGATTTTACATACTTCAATTTGCTTCCCTTCTGTTTGCTTGCCAGAGATGACATGGTCCTTCTTTATGCACATCCATCATCAGGTGCTAGGGAAGATGGCAGACCAGATCAGGTCCTCTTCTTTCCTTGCAGTCCCTCTCTCACTTTTGTGACCTTCCAGGAAGCCAATCCAATTTGCTAATCAGGCAGAAAATTATTTCCTGGTTTTCTTTTTCTTTTTCTTTTGCATGGGTCTGTTGATCATCAAAATGAGTTGATTGAATCTGTTTCTGAGCTCCATGTCACTGCTTTCTCTTCAGCATCTCACTTGAAAAATTGGAGTTTGCTTCTTGGAGAAACTCTCATTAAGCTATAAGCTAAATTCTCATAGCTGGAAGCTGAAGGTGTTGAAGACATATTAAAAGTTAGGAGAAAGTATAATTAAATAAGAAAACAAATTCAAGCAACTGGATTTACAGGTTTGCAGGCCAACAGAAGGCACCTATGCCTCCTTATCCAGAACAGAAGAGTAGAGTAGCTTAGAAGTCTTGAAAGCTGTTTTTTTTCTTTTTCTTTTTCTTTTTCTTTTTCTTTTTCTTTTTCTTTTTCTTTTTCTTTTTCTTTTTCTTTTTCTTTTTCTTTTTCTTTTCCTTTTCCTTTTCCTTTTCCTTTTTCTGATCTTTTTTTTTTTTTTCTTTCTAGAGTTTTACTCTGTTATTTACAAGCAGCTTTCAGAATATGAAGACAATTCCACTGAGTGAAATAAAAGCCAACATCCCATTACAAGATGCTTCATTGTGGAAGAGAATATCCTTCATGAATAGCCTAGATGCAGCCTTAAGCATTGACTGCTGAGGCTGTATTTGGTGAATCCTCTGCTAAACACTGTCAAACTAGAATTGTTTTGCTTCTGCCTTTATCCATATTTAAGGTTTATGGATGGAGACTGGTCACAGTGGTCCCCAAAGCCTTGTGCTTAGTTCAGTTTTTCTTATGAAAAAATACATCATTTTTGTTTGTTTGCTTTACTCTAAATAACATGATTTTTTTTTCTTTATTCTACAGAGATCTAAGATTTAATAGGATTAAAGAAATCCAGCCTGGAGAATTTAGACGGCTTAAAAACTTGAACACACTGTAAGTTATTTTTCAACCCTAAGGCCCTTTTCCCTTTTGATTTAATATGGTTAACTTGATACTGTGCCAAATTTACTCACATTTCACAGGTAAGTAGTCTAACAAATTTCAGCTGTAGTATTTACACAGGTGAGGGAAATAACGTTTAAGTCCAAAGTATTTGAAAGCAACACCAGGCATATGTCTGTTAAAATAAAAAAGGAAAGTATTTGCATCCTAATATTTTATTAACATTAAAACATTCTTTAATTGCAAATACAAAAAAAAAAAAAAAAAACCACCACACAACTTTACTATATCATTGTTTCTAAATTGTGATAAATATTTTAGTTGTAATATCACATATGATGTAATATGTAGTCACAACAAAGCTGTTCAAAGGTTCAGGTGTTCAAATGTGTTGCAGTTAAAAAATATTTGATAAGCTCTGTTTCTAATGTTTTGAACTTTCTTATTCTAATACCAGCCAGGATGGCAGAATTTGGAAAGTTTTATTCCTACTGAGCTTCCTTTTGAGATCTCGGTTACTGTGTATGTATGTAAAGAGAAGACCATGTTTTGTAAAAGACATTTTTTACACATCCATAACACTATATGGGCATTATAGTTTTTTTTTTTTTTACTTAGTATTTCCTTTGTATTTCCTTCAAACATCACTTTTGAAATGGCTGCAAGCATGTTTCTGATAGGTGATTGCACATTTGTGAATGCAGACAGTTGTGTTCGTGTGTGATGTGAAGACCTTAGTACATAGAAGAATAGTAAGAAATATTCAGGGAAAGTCACTTAAATGCACCTGCTAATGACAATTCTTTGATAATGTCAATTTTATCAAATTCAGCCCTCTGTGTAATTGTGGCACCAGGATTTTATTTTCCTTCATCTAAGGAATGTTATTTCAGTTTTTAGATTTTTTTTCTTTATTTTGTCTAGACTTTTCTCTTGCAAGGCAGTGACTGAGGATTTGTAAACACTTAGTAGTTTTTCTTCTAGCAGTTACTGTTAGCAAAAAAGTCTTTTGTTTTGTTATTTCTTTTATGTTTTCATGCTACATTTACACCATTACACATTTTTTCATACTGTTCTTGTATGCTAAAATATTTTTTTCTTTATTTCTTTTCATAGGCTTCTAAACAACAATCAAATTAAAAGAATACCTAGTGGGGCATTTGGAGACCTTGAAAATCTGAAATATCTGTAAGTTAAATGAATATCACTTTTTTGTATCAATACATAACTGAACTTCTTTATTGGGAAGCGTTTTAATCTGATATTGAGTTTTAATCTGATTTACTATCTAAGGTGATAAACTGCTTTGAAAATTAGTGAAATTAATTTATGGGGCAGGGACAACTGTGAACCCATTTCTGTAAGTAAGTGATTTGAAATTTTCTAGACTTCAACATCTGTTTGTATGCAGTAGATTTTGAAAGACTTACTAGTTGCTATTAACTATATGTAACTTAGAAATAAGAGAAAAGTCAAACAAAATGAAAAACTACCTATATGATTGACCACAAGGTTTATGTCTTCAGGCAACCTGTTTATTTTGAGAATAAAATATTAAATAAATAAATGATTTTAACAGACTTATCAAGTGTATTAATTATCCAGATAAGCAAAGAGCACCCCAAATTTCCTGGTCTCATTTTTATATGTGTTGTCTTGCAGTAATAAAGCTGTGTACTCTCCATAGAAATGGAGGAAAGAGGATATTGAACAGAGCATCCCTAATAAATTACTAAAGTTCATGATGATCCGTTATTTTTACAAGACACGTTTGTGTGGTGAATCTGGTGCTTTGTAAGTTGAGATACAAATTATCTAGTAGTGGAGTACTTAAAGTCTCCTAATTCAGGATGTCTAGGTTTCTTTCCATAGCCAGCAGCTATGCAGAAGTAGCTGTTCTAATTATTAGAATAATCTGTTCAAACTAGTTCATTATTTTCACATGCTTGTTTTTGCAAAGCTGTAGTAAATCTGAGATAAAACTGAACTATGCTCTCCATTCAGTTTAATAAAAGACTGAAAAGAGTTAACTATATTATAATATGCTTGATTTCATATACTTATAATACTGTGTATTAAATGATACCTACATTGCTAAGAGGAAGATTTCTTCTCTTCCTCTTCACTGTAAGATTTGAAAACAAAGTTAAATGTGGTAGTTCACTGAATTACAGTGAGCTCTTCTTTAAATCATTGCCCATTTTTAAAAAATAGACTTTAAGAGTATGTTTTTGCCTATTTTGTTGGCTGTGATATAAATGGACTGTACAGCTGTAGCATTATAAAAGTGCTGGTACTGAACAGATATCAGCACAGAAGGCTCAAATGTATGAAATGAATACAGTTTAGCTGTGAAAAGTTCAGTTGAGTAAGCACATGCTAAGTGTATTCTATGGAACAAAGGAAACAAAACAGACTTTTTCCCAATACAATCAACTGAAGTAGAAATTAGGGGGAGAGACTATATTATTTCCACAAAGTTATAATATTGTTTGGAATCTAATATTATGTAGCCAAATCATCCAGAATAATTGTGGGTTTGGGTAGCATGATCCTATGAATATTTGTATAAGAACACAACTTGTATTCTTCTATTTCATAAAATGATATTATTAGCCCATGGTGTTACATGTGTCTTTATGAGAACTGAAGTACTGGGTGGCAGATGGTTTTGAAAATTTGGGCTTCACAGGCTCTAAAAAGTCTGTCATTTCTCAATGGTTTTGATTTAGTGAAATATATTTATTAACACTTACATACATTTATATAAGTATGTATAAAATAGTTGCAAATATATACTGCTATATAAAATATGCAAGTATAAAACATAATACAGCATATATAATAAAAATTTAGTAAGCCAATCTATAAGAGACATCAGGGCCCATTCCTGTGTGTTTACTGCAGATCAGTTTTAGCTTTCAGACAAAACTTTTCCAAGGAAATCTCAAATAAGCCTCAGAATTGTCAACTGCTTTTTTGTACTATTCATTTCTAAAACTGAGCTTATAGCTTTATGAGGTGTGCCTATTTTCAGAATTATCTGTCTGAAGAAAAAATTGTAAAAGTTGGTCTTTAAATTATAAAAACAAAACTATTTACATACGATTTTGGATGCTTATTTTTTTAGGATTATTTGCTTTCTTTTTCTTGATGTACTTGAATTTTTTACAGTTATATAAACATGTTCTGAAGTTCTATAAGCCTAAGTTTTTCATGATCTTGCTGTGCTGTTTGTGGTAATAATTTGTCTGAATCCATATACACGAAGTTGGAAAGTAATATATGTCATTATCCTTGTTTTGCTATGAAACCAAGAGGTTTGTTTCTGCCTTTCTGCCATTCTTATTTCATTTACCTTAGTATTGGCAATCTGGTTCCTTAGAAAGAATGAAAAAAGCATTATTAGCTTGGACCTCATCCATAATATAGTTTTTTTCTGCACTTTAGTAATTCTGTATAATGTTTTCATTCCCCCTTCTGCAAAGGACAATGTAAACACTACTGTATAAAATAAACTTCTATAAAGTTGTATTAATATGAGCAAAACAATTGGTAATGTTTGTAATTTGTTGCTGCTACATATACAAGCATGTTGTTCCATGATGTATACGGTACACTGAATATATTTAATTGACTTCCTCTGACTTGTTCAGTTTACTGAACAACTTTATGCTTATTCAGTTAACTGAGTTAGTTATTATTGGAAGAGGAGAAAGAAAAATTACCCAGCCTTTTAACATAGCTATAGGCAGGTTTATGGAAACTGTGTAAGATCCTTCATGATCCTGAAAGTCAACAGCTTATTCTCCAAGACAGGGGACAATTGGGAATTGAAGGAATATGCTTTTGACGTATGAGATGTTAGAAGATCTGCAATCAGTAGTGGTAAGAGTGAGGTTAAGACAAAAAAAGGAAATGATTTGGGGAGGAGATATGGAAAAATGTAAAATATAGGTTAGCAATTACAAAGAACTTTTCAGGTAAAGAGAATGTATTTTACTGAGCAGTAAACTAGAAGCTAGTGTGAAGGAAGTGATAGAAATCATAGAATCATAGAATGGTTTGAGTTGGAAAGGACCTTAAAGATCACTTGGTTCCAACCCTCTGCTATGGGCATAGACACCTTGAACACTAGACCAGGCTGCTCAAAGCCCTATCCAACCTGGCCTTGAACACTTCCAGGGATGGGGCATCCACAGCTCCTCTGGGCAACCTGTTCCAGTGTCTCACCACCCTCACAGTAAAGGATTTCTTCCTAATTATCTAATCTAAAACTACCCTCTTTTAGTTTAGAACCATCACCCCTTGTCCTATCACTACAATCCCTGAAAAAGAGCCCCTCCCCAGCTTTCCTGTAGGCCTCACTTAAGTACTGGAAGGCCACTATAAGGCCTCCCCCAAGCCTTCCCTTCCCCTGAAAAACCCCAACTCCCTCAGCCCTTCTTCATAGGAGAGGTTCTCCAGCTGTCTAATCGTCTTTGTGGCCCTTCTCCAGACTCCTAATACTTCCTTGTCCTTCTTATGCTGGAGGTCCCAGAGCTGGGTGCAGGACTCCAAGAGCAGAGTGTGTGTGGGGGAATCACCTCTCTCACCCTGCTGGCCACAGTTCTTTTGATGTAGCCCAGGATACACTTGGATTTCTGGGCTGCAAGCACACGCTGCTGGCTCATGTTGAGCTTCTCATCAGTCAACATCCCCAGGTCCTTCTCATCCGGGCTGTTCTCAGTCCATTCTCAAGTTGTATTTGTGCTTGGGATTTCCCCAGTCCAGATGCAGGACCTTGCACTTGGCCTTGTTGAACCTCATGAAGTTTGCACAGGCCCACCTCTCAAGCCTGTCCAGGTCCCTCTGGATGTCATCCCTTCCCTCCAGCACGTTGACAGTTTGGTGTCATCAGTAAACTTGCTGAGGGTGCACTCAATTTCACTGTCAATGTCACTGACAAATATGTTAAACAGCATCTGTTCCAGTACTAACCCCCGAGGAACACCACTCCTCACTGATCTCCACCTGGACACTAAGCTGTTGACCACAACTCTTTGACTTGACCATCCAGCCAATTTCTTACCCACATAGTGGTCCATCTGTCAAGTCCATGTCTCTCCAATTTAGAGATAAGGATATCATGGGGGACAGTTTCAAAAATAAAAATGGAGAATAAAAACTATTTTGGCAACAATGTTGAGGCATGTTCATTTAATAAAAAATGAAAAGGTCAGAAATCAGACATGACAAAGTTGCACTATGCAAATAGTAAATGGGAGTTGAGACTGCATGGAACATATCAGTTTTGGAAATACCAAGAGGGAACATGCAGTGAGATTTGTTTTGCGTTTGGTGAATGAAGCAATAGTGCAAAATAGAAGATCCATTGTAGGATTGCCAAACTGCAGATTCGCTTACCTCACCCTTCCCAAAATCACACTACGTCACATGTGCTTCTGTGCCTTCTGCCATTTTTGCTGTCACGGTCGTGTACTTTTTCTCTTCAACACCTCCTGTTATTTGTGATCTCATTTCTCTGCATTTCATGCTGACATGACTTTTTAGATAGTCCATAAAAAATATTTTTTTCTCATAAATCTAACAGATTTAAACAAACAAACAAAAGCACTATTTTTTTTTCTAATTTTTTGATAACTGATTACCTATTTGTTTGTTCATTTCCCAAGTCTATGACCAGTAATTAGCCACTATCAGCCTTGTTTGAATTTCTGTAAAGAGCTATTTTTTTGTGAACCCTTCTGAAAATACTAGTAATTGCCAGAAAATAATTTAATATCCATATAGAAGATATTCCCTTGTCATCTTAATTCACTGTTTGTTCATCCTCTAAAGAACTCCAATGATTTAGTTGTATTAGTCAATCTTTTAGGTAAATCAAATAATAAATGACTTTGTGCCTAATATTACTTTAGATCACTTTTCTGCTAGTGTGATAAAAAAATAATAATAATACATTTTATTTTATTTTATTTTTGAATTAAAATTAGTGCAATGTTTGCAAAGTTTCCTGCTTAGACAAAGCAGCATTTTAGAAAGACAAATATTTTTTGAGTTGCATTTTGTTTTCTGCCACCTCTCTCCTCATTTCCTCATTAGGTTAGTCTATTTTTTGTCTTTCTGTTAATACTTTCAGGGAAACATATACACAACTAAATCAAAGTGTGGTTATTGTATGTCACAGGACATAGATACTTTTTTGTAGCCTTGGTGTTGCTGAGGTTTCTCTGTGGTTGGGGAACATGCTGGACTGAGGTCAGTTGACCGTCCTGAATTTGAGGGTTTTCTGATCAACATGGAAAAAAAAAGTAGTTTAAAGCTGAATCCTGAATAAAGTCCCACCACTAGGGCTTGGTAAGAGCTCCAAATGTGGACAAAAAAGTTCCCGACACTGTGGTGCTAAATGTCTGAAAAACTGCAAAGCCATTTTCTCAGTCTTTCACTAACTGCCCCTTATTCTTCACTCTGCCTTACTTGGTCTCCAGAAAAATAAATAAAAATTGCAGCAGTGATTCTAATAAAAGTTTTTTTTGTTTTGTTTTGTTTTGTTTTGTTTTGTTTTTGGGGGGGGGGAGGGATTCAGTTTCATTCTATTTCTTGAATAAAATTTGTCAAATTCAAATGCAAAATGCAAATGTCAAGATGCCTTAAGATGTCAAGGCATCTAAAATAAGTCTTGTTCCTGTTTCTGATCAGAAGTTTAGGACTCAGAGGAATAAGGAATTTCCAAACTGCTAGACAGAGTGTATTATGAACGGTAAATAGCACTTCGGCTGTTCAGTCATTGAAATTTTCTAATCGGTGAGAAGAAATTGTGTATTTAACATACTCACTGGAGAAAAAGGTAGGAATTTAATATTGAATAGACAGGAAAATTAAACAGATACAAAATCATAATGACTATGCAATATTACTGACACTCAGATGAGTTGGTAAATCTCACACTAGTCTAAACGCACATTTGAATGAAAGGTTATGAAAGATTTTTGGTTTAGTTTCTCTGCGTTTTTTTTTTTTTTTTTCCCAAATAGAAGAAAAACTAATCCCACATCCAAAATAAGCCTGATACACTTATTCTCTTTCTTTTCAAATTATTTTTTATTTTTTATAGGCATTTCAGTTGATGGTATTATTTTTTCTGGTTTAATTTGTTCTGAATTTTGGACATTTTTAAAACCTCACAATTTTTTGCTTGATAGTTATTCTGTCATTGGAGGAGCTGTACTTTTTTTGTTAAGGTGCATGTCTATGGTAATGGAGAACTCTTGAATTCTTGAGGACTATTGATTTATTATTGTGTTCAGACCTTGTCAAGTGGAAAACTTAAGACTCAAGGGAAAGACACTATATCATCCCCCAAAGTTGTCTTGAGGTACCATCAGATGCCTACAACTTTATTTCTTGTTAAGGACTATTGTAAAGTTTTGGCCTTCAAGTCGGTGTAAAAGCTGTCACCAGCTCCAGCAGGGCAAGTATTTTATCTGTTGCTTTAATCATAGAATGGCTTGAGTTGGAAGGGACCTTAAAGATCATCTAGTTCCAAAGAAGTTTTCGGTGTTTCTAGTAAGTAACCAAAAGCCAAACAATAGAAAAGCCAAACACACTACTAATAAAGCTAATAAAGCCATTTGTGGTACCAAGTCTCGTCATCCCTTTTTCATAGACATCCATGCCTGATTAACTCAATTTCAAACCATTTGTTTGAATTGTGAGGAAGTTCTTACTGAGAACCTGTTCTTAACCTAACACAAAAAGAGAGTGGCAGAAACTCCCCATGCAGAAACTGAAGTTATCAGCTAAACTGTGTGATTTTTCTCAAACATATTCGCTAAACCATCTGTCCTTAATGTTAAAAGCTTAATGAACTTCAGCACATACACTGATCCATCCAGAACCAGTGGACTTTTTCTGTGGAAAAATTATGGATATCACTTGTGAACATACTGGTACTCTGCATATGTTTATTCTGTTTATATTATCAATGGCAACCTAAAGTCCATCTTTTATAAATGATAAAACAAATATGCAATCCTGTTTTATTGATGCAATAGCAATCTTCTGAATTGTACTTTTTTCTTTTGTAATTATTCAAAAGGTGACACAGATGGAGTTATCGAAATTCTCACTGTTCTCTAAATTGAGTCAAAAGACAAATTCCATCATAACATGAATATTTGTACCAGTACTCATATGAAATGTTTTAAAGAAAACAAGAGGCCAGTGGCAACCCTGGTGTGTTTTGGAAAAGGCAGCCTGATGCAATTCTGCCCCATTAAATTTAATTTATTTTGACTTTTGGCAAGCCTACCAAGAAACTGAGGGGCAAAGAAGCAGTAAGTAATAACAGTGAGAACTGGGAAGCCAAAGACCATGTGGGTGACAGCCTACAAGGCCCCAGACTTTTGTTTTTCCTGGCAAACATTTGGGATGAATTCTCAAGGACAAAGTATTTTTATGTGTATGTGTTTAGTTTTTGTTTTGTATTTTTTTTCCTAATATGTAGTGGAAAAACTGTCTTCATGTGTCAACTTAATTCTTCTTTTCCACCTTCATGTAGCTCTTGTTTGTGTACTAATATTACTGATTGTTTCTTGTTTCAGCTATTTGTACAAGAATGAAATCCAGTCAATTGACAGGCAAGCATTTAAAGGACTTGCCTCTCTAGAACAACTGTAAGTGCCTTTTCTATTCTGTGCTGTCATCTCCATGGTTCCCCTGCAGAGGAAAAGTGCACGTTCTGATCCATACATCCTGCCTGCATGCTTTGCATGTCTGCCTTCAATGGGTTGTTAGTCAGAGAGCCCCGTAATCACCTGCATGTGGACATGTGGAAAAACAAAATTGATCTCTGTGTCAAATTCCTCATTTCTGTGTTTGTCTTTTTTTTTTTTTTTGGGGGATTTGCATTCCCTGTGTCCCTATACATTATGAAATAGCTTTGACAAAGAAAGAGCACAATTGTGGAAAATGTTGAAAACTAATGTGTATTGCTTAGAGAAAGATTTTCATTTCATTTCTGTAGGTTTTTTAACATTGCAATTCCTTTGACTACAGCAGTTACTTTGTTTTTTACTGTAACTAAAGCTGAATTGGTCTATTGAAGTTTATCTCAGTATTGTTGTATTTTATAAACAATTAGAGATTTTAAGATTAAGACCTTACTATTATTGATACATGTTAATGATTGCCATATACAGATGTTTAGAAAGTAAGAAAGTTCATTGTTTGTAATGCAGTTGTTTCAGTAATCTTTGTCTTCTAGCTTGATTAGTCTTACACTTTTTCCTCTATAATGACTGAAGATAAATCTCTGCTGAAAATGAAAATGCAGGCAGTAGCATTACAAGAACTGACTGTATTGGTTCTGTTAGGTTTAACTATGTTTTGTTTTATAAACAGAAAGCATTAGTATGCATGATGGTAATGTTTAGAAAAACAGAAGGAGACAGAAATGCATCGCTATTTCAGAATCCGACTGCCAAATAACAATTCTAAACTGACGAGTCTTGTAGCACGTGAATTTTGGGGGCTGAAAATCTCTTCTACTATGATATGTACCAGTTTCCTTCGTAGTATAAACCTCTAACAGACGTTAGTGGACATAGTGTGTAAAATAATACTTCAGATGGTGTACAAATCATGGAAGCTCATTTTAGAAGGCAGTTGATGCCTTTTGAAGGAAGAGCATCTGCACAAAACAAAAGTGATGATTATAAAACATATATAAATGTCATTTGTTCCCTTAACGCCTTTCTCTTCCTCCTGCTCTAGAAATGATTACTACAGCATATTGACAGCAACTGGTAGGGCTTAGTTGCATGCTAATAGCAATTCTTGTTTTCTGTGTAGAATTTTAAACACTGAGGTATATTTATTGAATCACTTCAATGTTACTCTACATAAAATCAAATTTTAAACAAAGTTAGAGTCTCGTAAATAGGTCCTGGCTGTACAAGATCTGCTTTATCACATTATCTTTGGAAAGATACTGTGTTCACAAGACCAAACAACACCTTCCCAATTTCTCCAGCTTCACCTTGGGACTGTGTCAGTTCTTCAGTATGACATTTCCAAGTTGCAGGCTACTGTGACCTGCACAAAAAATGTCAAAAGACATTTTGCAACCTGCATGCACTGGCTCAGCCAAACGTTCTTTTCCTTTCTTGCTCAGGTTCTCAGAGGAGAGGTTGTGGCTCCACACCTCAGGAGAACACACTTGTTTCACAGTAATTTCCTGTGCTCCAATGAAACAGAATGAAACTGACCGTTGATTTTTTTTAATTAATATAATTATACTTTTTTTTTCATTCTTCAGTAGTAATACTGGAGAGAAACTGTATGTACAGTTTGATTTAAGAGGACTGTTGCATGTATAAGGGAAGAAAAAGAAAAGCGGCCGCAAATACTGCTGCTGGCAGTATCCCACTAAACCTCCACGACAGAATTCTTTGCTGCTGATGTAGTAGAAATATCTTTTTCCTTGGAAATTTCTGCCAGGACAATAAGATCTTTGAATCAGACCTTGAAATTCACTTGTGGTAGAATAAATTTTGAGAACACTTGGCATTTTTTTGGGTGCTTGAACACACTGAGAACTTGAGCCATGCATATTTTGTTGCCTAACTCTTCAGCCATTGCAGAGTGTGGAGGGAGAAAGACATTTGTTTAAAAGTGATTACTTAGGACCAGTTTAGACCCTTCTCAACCTGCAGGATGTATGTTTGGGTCTGAAAAATATGACATAAACTTGCAGGAAATCTGTATTTTTTGGAGCAGCAGAATGAAGTCAGCCAGGGTGCCTGAAAGGAAACCAAAGCTGCCTCTCTATGCCTACATCACTAGTGCATAGACCTCTAGTCATAGACCACTGATTCCCACCTGAAACGTCACAAATACCTGCCTTGGGAGGTTATGAGTTTTTGGTATTGGATTGTAAATTTGAGCTCTAAGTTCAGTCTGTTCCCAAATGCATGTACTTGTTAGTTGGCTTTCCTGCTATACTTTCAATATCTCATTTAAGACATTTTCATGATACAACATGCTTTCTCTGCAGTCCTCAGCTAGTGGGAGTCCCAGATATTCACAGAATTATTTAAATGTTTATTCTTAGTGGAATATTAATTTCTCATTTTCTTTTAACTTTTACATTAACATACTATTTTTGTTCTTTGTAAGATGTTGCTAGAATTATGCTGCAGATTGTATTCATATATACATGTCTTTGGGGAAATTAACATATAAAATTGTTATCTTACATGCAGTGATGCAGCTTCTTCTATTTATTTTATGTATTTCCCTCAATTCAATTTTCAGTTGGTGTCAAAAGCTGCTATGATTTTTTAAAAGTTTTATATTACAACAAGTTCCTGCTTGTTGCATAAACGTGAGGTTTTATGTAGATTTAACACAGTGGAGCTTGATTAATGTCTTGATGTACTGCTAAAATGCTTATGGTAGGGAAAACGAGATAAATAAAGTAAAATAAAATAATTTGAGAGAGGGTTATGTGAAGTACAGTAACTATTATTCTACAATAAGATTAGCTGGGGTCATGCATTGTAAATGGCTGGATTCTTGCCTTATTTTGAATGTCTTTAAGTAACAGATTCAATAATCTCCTTAAGCATTCTGTTTGAGTACTTTATACCATTATTGTAATGTCTAATCTGAATCTCTGTCCTTGTGGTTTAAGCTGTTAATTCTTGTCATATGCCTGAGAGGGGCAAGAAAATCTGTTTGTTCATTCTCTTTCAAATAATCAAAATGGCAAACAAGCTGTTTATTTAGAACATAATTGATATGTTACTGATGAGTTTTAAGTACTTTCCAAAGAAGTGGCTATACTATTGGAAATGAACAGTTGGCATATATGGTAAAAGTAATCCTCTACAATAATATTATGAAGGAAGATAGGATCTGAAATTTACTCCTATGGAAGAAGAGAAATGCCACCAATATTGAATTTAAAGTACAGTTCATCCTCCAAGGTTAATGATAACAAAGAAAAAAAAAAAATCTGTGCTGTGCTTATTTGATCAAATCTTTATTTTCCTCTAGGTGTTTCTTTTTTTTTTTTTCTTTAAATATTTTCTTTCCTTCTGTTTCCTACTTGATAACAAATTCAGAATTAAAAAAAAAAAAAAAGGAAAACACAAAAATCTTTAAAAACTAGTCTTGCATGCTTTTTCTTTTAATTTGCAGTATGAAAGCATTTTAATACCAAATTCATTCCATCATACTGCTTTTTTTTCAAGTGCTTGTTACACTTTGAATATAAAAGATGTCTATAAAGACATGACAATGTGAGATTATTTCTTGAATATGATTACATTCTGGATGAATTTCCAGTCCCAAGAAATTCTTATATTAATTAAAAAATAAAATCCATTAAAAAAAAAAAAGCATTACTGTGGTTCATACAAAAAAAGAATGTAAGTAAACTAAATGATAAAATGTGAGTTAAGAGTAGATCATGCAGCCAGGAATTTTTTTTTTCTTTTTTATTGTACTTATAATGTGTGACCTATAATACAGTCTAGTTTCTGCCACTATTTTTTTGCAGTTACATTTGTTGTCTACATACTTAACACCTCATTCTGTTCATAAATAGCCTGAGACCTCAAAAAAGGCTGAGACCTTTAAAAGCTTGCAAAGCCCTGCTTAAGTAGGCATATAAGCAGTTCAGAGCATTCCCTAGCTGAGCTTCATTATTTGATTTTTGTGCTACTGCAGTCAGCATGGTTTCTGATGAGGTAAAGTTGACGGTTACAATGTGTTCCAGTGCCTTGATCACTGCAATTGTATCTGTGATGATCTGAGGGTATAAACAAGGCAAGGTTTGTAACAGAGGTATTGTTTTAATTAAACTGATTAATTTGGTTGGAAAAAATAAATGAGTTTTCATGCACAAAAGCTATCCTTTACATCTTTAATTATTGTTGACTGGAATACTGAACAGCAGTTAGGAGGTGTTGCTTTGGGTTTAATTAAATATGTGTCACTTAAACAGTCTGAGAGAGGTGCCCTCTCTTTTTCTGTCTTTGCTAATATCACTTCTGATTTGTAGACCTGGGGAAGGTACTGGGTGCTTCAGTGTGCCTGTTTTCCCCACCTTTATTAGTTAGTTCTAGTTAGAGGTATTGCTCATGCATACAAATCTTGCTTTGTTAGTGCCAAAGAAATACAAGAGATACTTGAATGATAAAAATGCAGAGACAATTAACTATGTTAAAACAGGGGGAAAAAAAAAGAAAAACAAAACAAAACAAAACACAAAAAAACAAACAAACGAACAAAAACAAACAAACAAACAAACAAAAAAAAACCACCCTGCTCTCTGTACAGGAAAAAAATGGTGCCTGGAATATTTTTTTTTTTTTTTTTTTTTTATCCAAAAGCAAAGCTGCTTTAGAAGAAGCCACAACTCCTGCTGCTGTCTAGCTGTGAGCTGCTGGTGCGGTGGAGGTGGGAGAGCAGTGCCTTGAGGCTTAGGCACCGTCCCTGTCCCATCAGCCTTTCTGCAGGACTGGAACTAGCCAGGGTCACTCTTCTCTCCACTCTTGACTTGAATGAAGTTTGCAGGAGGTCGCTGCCTTTGAGATGTCTGTCTTTTTAATTTAGATGAAGCTGGCCAGTATTTTCAAAACAGAGCTGAAGACTGGCAGGCACAGCATGATTACACATTTCTTGTTTCTTTATGCAAACAGGATCAAAATCTGTCGATGATCCGTGGCCACACGTTGCACTGGCAGTAAGCAGGCTTGACACTCCGATGTGTCTGATCACATCCGTGCCGCTTTATTGGCTTTTTTATTTTATTTTTCCTGCCATCCCCATTCACTGCTACCTGGCATCGCTCACTGGCTTGTGCTCTGGCCGTGCTGCTGGCAGGGAGCTGGGAGGCTGCCAGGCACGTGCCTGGCGTCAGCATGCCACGCGTCTTCCAGCCTGTACCGGAACGAGAGCATCCACGGCCATCTCCTCCGGGCCTTGCACTGTGCAGCCGTGCAGCTCAGGTCAGGGAGCAGAGCAGTACAAGGGAGCTCGCATGGCCGCCTTCTTCCTACTTTTTGTGCTGTGGGATTGTTTATTTATTTATTTTTCAGAAGATTGGGTGGTCTGAGGTTTTCTCTCTGTTTTGAAGTGATGGGCTTTATCATTCTTTAGCCAATGGTGATTGCTACGTATACAATCTCTCCAGATGTTCCAAGTTTGTCAGAGGTAGCAGTCAGACAGGAAACTTTTAGAGGATACATTTGGTTATAATAAGGATCCGAAGTCTATAAATCATTTTCACAATTCCATCAATTCATTTTTGTTCTCTCCTCTGCAAAGCTGTGGGGTATCTACACAGCTCAGTCCTCACAGCCAGGACTGGTATGAGCCTGCCTTTGAAGTCCTTTTTGCCATACCAGTTGTAGGTTAATAATCTGGTTGATTACCCCATTCCATTAAACTCTTTCCATGTTATCAGATTAATAGCTGTATGTATTGATTGCTGTATAATATTAAGAGCTTACATGAGCATCAACAGAGCATCAACCAGAGCACAGCTGTGGTGGTTAATTGTACACTAGTTGCTAGGAACCCTTTCTCTAGGACTGATTCAGGTTTTATGCTATGATTTATTTATTTTTTTTTTTGTCTTTTGAGCTGTTGAGAGACCTAGTAGCTTTAAATGCTTTAAATTCATAGCATTCTCACCATCTTGAAATTTTCAATGTATTCTTTATTATTGAAATTTATACATTATTCTACTGGAAACTGTAAATATCTTTAAAAAGAATATGCAACATTTCCCTATTAAAATACTATTTTCTTCATATATGCAAGGATGCATAGTCATGCATACCAGACTTTGCAAAAGAGTGCTCAAAGTAGTATATCCAAAATCTCCAAAGTAAAAGTCATCAGACAGTTTTTTTGCAAGTATATGTGCACACACACACATGATATATAGCAGTGTTTAAACTTTCTTGCTAGTGTCTTCCTGTATTTTTCATTTTCTAGTACAGAGTTCAGGTGATATCAAAAGAAGGTTAGGCCACTGCATCATGGTCATCATTTAGATGTGTAAAACATGTAAACAGTAGCAAAATGCTTTATAATATTTTGCCTTTGTTAAGGAAACTGTTTCAGCATTTTTCTTTTTATTTGACATATTTTCAGGTATCTGCACTTTAATCAAATAGAAACGTTGGAACCTGAGTCCTTTACCCATCTTCCAAAACTTGAAAGGCTGTAAGTTTGTTTACCTTGGGGTAAGATGCAGAAGAGTCACCTTGCTTCTTTGAATAAAATCAAATGTTCAAAATCAGAAAATAATGTTCTTATCATCCTGTAAATTATTTCTAGGCTAAAAATTTTATTTTAACTGTTAAGTAACTTTTTTCCAATAAAATCTTTTCAGGCTTACCTTAGCAGAATGACTTTTTTTTTTTTTTTTTTTTTTGAGTTGCTCATTTGAATGCTTTTGAACTCCATATTAGTTTTTTAGTTCTTTTATCATTCTATGGCTTCTTTTCTCCCATATGGGAGAAATATACCTTAGAAATTAGGTAAAAATTAGCAGTCAGTGAATTGCTGGAAAAGGTTTTAAAAAAAATTCTAAAATTATTTTCCATTAATTAACTTTAAGAATAATATAAATAAAATGTGTACATGTCAAAATCTGAATTATTACATGCATATTTCTTTGTTTTTTTTTGACAGATTTTTGCATAACAACAGAATAGCTCATTTGATTCCTGGAACATTTAGTCACTTAGAATCTATGAAGAGACTGTAAGTAAATTGAACTATTATCAAACTAAAGAAAGTTTGAATAATCTAATTATAGCGTATCTCATCTTGCAAAGTTTATCTTTTTTGACAAGGTTTTTTGTTATGGAAGTATTTTAAATATTAAATCATTTTTCCTAAACAGTGCTGCAGTTGTTTACTTACATAGAGTGAGACCATTGCTTCATATCCTGCCATCTCTAGTGACTAATTCCTTTTGTTTGTTTACTGTCTTCAAATTATGTGTAGACGTATGGTCTTGTTCACTATCAGAACTTTGTTATGTAGACTAAATAATATACAAAACAGCTCCTTCCTTTTTACCCTCTTGTCTATGTCTTACTAGGTTATCCTTACATGATGTATCTGATTATTTGGATATTTTCTTTTGATTGCTTTTCTAATATATTATTAAATATAATATAATCTTTATGTTTATATATTTATACAGTACAAATATATATTATATATATAATATTACATATATATTTATAAATATATTATAAATACATATATATATGTATATTATAATATATATTATATATTTATAATATAGTGAAAATATATTAGTCAATATATTAGTCAAAATAATCAAAAAGGTAACTACCCCCAAATATACACTAAAGTCACTTTGTCATGCAATTTTTATTCCAGTGTTTACATATTTAATGGTACATATATTTAATGGTACAGATTACCATACTTGTGGTTTTTTTTTTTTTTTTTTTTTTTTTTTTTTTCCTACAGGGCCTTCCACTAGAAAACACAATGTCCCACATAGTAACTAGAAAAAGTCAACAGAATTTATGGATCTTGTTATAGGCTCCTGTTGCAGGAGGTTACTAACTGAACTCAATGAGCAACTTATTAAGCTTAGCACTTAAATAAAACTGTGGGTCTTTGTCTCAGTTACATTACCAACAAAATGGAAAGTTGTAAAAAAGTCAAGTTAACTGATCCTTTTGCATGAATAAGTATTAAGCAGGAAGAAAATGGGGGGAGAATTGTATATGCTGCTTATTTTAGGAAGGTTTGTACAACATCTGAATAAGTTCAGTTTTTTTCACTGAATGTGGAGTTAGAAAAGAAGTCTTGTTCATATGCTTGCTAGGTTGAACACAGTTCTACCCGTGCAGTAAAAATTATATGCACTTTTGTAATAAAGACTGCCAGAATGCATACAAGCGAGTGACCACCAACTGCATTCAAGATTGCCTTCTGTCTGTAAATAGCCCAAGCTTGCTAATAAGATCGGTGGCCACTTCTTGTTTTATGCAGGCGTTTGGATTCAAACGCTCTTCACTGCGACTGTGAAATCCTGTGGCTAGCGGAGCTGCTGAAGACGTATGCGGAGTCAGGAAATGCCCAGGCAGCCGCTACCTGCGAGTATCCACGAAGGATCCAGGGACGATCAGTGGCCACGATAACACCAGAGGAACTTAACTGTGGTGGGTTTGCCACTTCGTGCTGACTTCTTTAATGTGTTAAACACACCCAGACTTAGAATTTGTTCTTCTGTTCTCTTTGGTAACACTGACTACTTCTGGTTAATATTGAGTATTTCCAGAACTCTCTCTGTGTTCCTTCCCGGTCTTTTGTCTTCTTCCTACAGAATTGGTCATTTTTATCCCTGAGCCTATATTTAATGAAACAAGTATAATGAAACATGTGTTTGGAGTTTGTCATTAAGAAACTAAATGTGACTATCCAGAAGAAGTTTATTTTTCCTTTTTATATTTCAGATTTGATTGTCAACTAGCGTCTTTGGTATTATGTTAAAGTTGTCGGTGTCCCATATTCACTTTTACATAAAGGAGAAGGAATGAAAACAAATATAATTGCTTCTAATTTCAGAGAATTTATTGTTAAAACTCTTGCTGACTTTGTTAGGTTAGGTCACTGGATTTCTTTTACAATCGTCTGTATTTATTGGGTTATATGCCCTATATGGGCACTGAAATCCTCTGTCACTGCAGGATTAATGGACACCCCAGGGCTCAGGCCTCAGCACCTCTCCTTTTCTGAATCCATAAAGCAGGTTTTCCACCGTGCAATGGGTGTTTGCCTCAGAAGATATAAAATAACTAATTGACCTTTTATTTATATGTTGGGTATAATTCTGATCAGGGGAATTATAATCATAAGTGTCTACAGTGTTCTTGGAAAATATAGTAAAAGGGGATTTGGTGCGAGAATAATTCACATGGCATCCTCCCAACTCTCTGCACATCTAAGCAGCCTGAATATGGAAACTGCAGGAAGCAAGCTGGACGAATTATTCTGTAGGAGGTAGGTTAGGCACTGATACTAATCTAGAGGAAGTTATTTTAAATGGCACTTGTGCTTGCTGCTTTAAAGTTTGTTCCTCATAAGCAAATTGAGCCTTTGTTCAAATAAATAAAACAGCTACTTTAGAACCTGATACAAATTTGCACAATCTATTTCCAGTCTGCTAAAAGTTCCTAGGAAACAATGGAGGTCAGAAAGGCAGCCGTCACTTTTACATGAAGAAAACTCTGTTTAATCCTGATTAAGCTTATAAATATTTTAATTTAAAACATTTGTGGAAAATATTTTTCTACAAGGTATATAGAAAAAAATATTTATTTACCATTCTTTAGTAGTGTTGAAACAAGTAAGGATTCCTTATACATTTTATTTTTGATACAGAGAGGCCAAGAATTACATCAGAGCCTCAGGATGTGGACGTTACCTCAGGGAATACAGTGTACTTCACTTGCAGAGCTGAAGGCAATCCTAAACCAGAAATTATCTGGCTTCGAAACAAGTAAGTTTAAAAGAGGAATAGAGAAACTTGATGTAAGTATGTTTGTCCGTGTGTGTGTACATTTCTGGGTGCATGGCCATATACATTACATGCTAACATATGGAATAGTAACAGCAGAAACATATTATAATAAAAAGAAGTATATGGAGTAATAATGGCCCAGATCTGTTTTATTAGTAATTCTAAACTCTTAAGAACTGATGATTTTAGAAAGTCCTAATTTATGACTACTTATATATAATACTATTGGTAAGTTTTTCAACTGTAGTTATACATACAAAGTTGCTCACAACTGTAAAACTGTAAATCACTTACATGTAAGTACCAGAGAATCCAACAAGGAGTTGTCACACATGTGGTTTGTGGGCTTAGCTGGTGTTTGCATATGCTGCCTAGGTCTGTTTATATTACATTTTGAGGCAGAGCGATAGCTGCTTTTTTAAAGGGCTCCAGCTGGAGAAGAGTTAGATTTCAGAGGCTTCCTTGAACCCCACCTCCAAAGCAGTAAACTTTCATCTGAGCTGTAGCTCATCCTACAAAAGGGGATATCAGTCCCAAGGCAGGCAAGTGCCTATGTCACAGGATTATTTGGGGTAATTCTGGTTAGAGGGAACCTCAGCAGATTTCTAGTGCAGCCTTCTGCTCAAGGCAAGGACAGCTACAAGAACACCCCAGGTTGCTCAGGGCTATATCATTTGGGTCTTAAAAACCACCAAGGCTGGAGATGGCACAAGTTCATTGGGCAACCTGCTCAAATGCTTCTCCTTGTTTAGGAGGGTAGGGTCTATAAAGGATGTGTGTCCCTTGGGAGCCAATGAGCCACCCTGGCTGCTTGAGCAAGCAGATCCCAGCTTGCTCCAGCAGAGCCACGCACATCATAGCTGAACTAGCCACACAGCAGCACATCATCTCCCCAAAACTGACCTGAATTTACAGCGGGCACATTATTTGTGAGTTTACCACCAGCTTAATCAGACTTTGGCTGAGTAATTCTCTTACACAAATGAAGAACTTGATCTGGAAAACAAATTCTTTAACGTTATATATTAATAAGGGAACCATTTTAGTTTGTTAGTTGTTGATAGAATGGAACAACATAGAGTCCTGTTTCTGTAGCTTTAGGCTGATTTCAGTAAGATCCCTGCGTGAGGCAAGGGTAGAGCATTTATGGAGTATGCAAAGAACAGAGCCTTAAACTTGGATGGTGTAATTATTTCATTAAAATTTTCTTTGGCTTATGTACTTTTTATAATAAACAAGGAAAACTTATTCGGAATACACATATGAAAGAGTTTTAAGAGGAAATTTGAGCTTGGGGTGTGGGATTATTGATTCTGGCTTGTTTCCTGGCTGCATGAATGAGAGAAAACTCTTTGCAAGGTAGTTGAATATGGCAAGATCAGTCAAAAGGCATTAACCTATTGAGCAATTGCTGAATGCTGAGTAGATCAGCAATCACACAGAATCACAGAATCATTAAGGTTGGAAAAGACCTCCAAGATCATCTGGTCCAACTATCACCCTATCACCAATAATACCCACTAAATCACATCCCTAATCACGACTTCCAACCTTTCCTTTAACACCACCAGGGACCAGAGACTCCACCACCTCCCTGGGCAACCTGTTCCAATTTCTAGCCACTCTTTCTGAGAAGAAATATCTCCTAATTTCCAACCTGAACCTCCCCTAGCACAACTGGAGGCCATTCCCTCTAGTCCTATCACTAGTTACCTGTGAGAGGAGGCCAACCCCCAGCTCCCCACAACTATTTTCAGGTAGTTGTAGAGAGCAATAAGGTCTCCCCTGAGCCTCCTCTTCCCCAGTCTAAACAAGCCCAATTCCATCAGCCACTCCTCATAGGACTTGTGTTCCAGGCCCTTCACCAGCTTCGTAGCCCTTCTCTGGACACGCTCCAGGGCCTCGATGTCCTTCTTGTACTGAGGAGCCCAAAGCTGAACACAAGTACTCAAGGTGCGGCCTCACCAGAGCTGAGTACAGGGAGATGATCACCTCCCCGGTCCTGCTGGATACACTATTCCTGATACAAGCCAGGATGCCGTTGGCCTTTTTGGCCACCTGGGCACACTGCTGGCTCATGTTCAAGCAAGCATCAACCAACACCCCCAGATCCTTTTCCTCTTCACAGCTTTCCAGCCAGTCTGCCTCAAGCCTGTAGCATTGCATGGGGTAGTTGTGTACAAATTGCAGGACCTGGCTTTTAGCCACATTGGACTTCATCCCATTGGCCTCTGCCCATCAAAAAACTTTTCCCTGACCGGGAATCGAACCCGGGCCGCGGCGGTGAGAGCGCCGAATCCTAACCACTAGACCACCAGGGAGGGATGGGGTGCATAAATAATTGCTCAACATTTTGTACACAAAGAGTGAGCTCCTCATCCCACTTCTGTGCTTTCCTCATCATGTGAGGGATGAAGTGAGAAACATTTCCTTCAATAAAATGCACTAAATATACTTACATCGTATCACAGAAATGTTGTACCCATGATATAGCACAATGAGCTAATTTTAATTTACATTTCAAGCCAAAGCAAATTACAATCATGTTCGTAAGTGCTCCTTGAAAAATCCAGAGAGACCTTGGCACCAGAAATTTAAGCAACTAACTCCTCTTCTAGTAGAATGTATTTTGAGTATTGAACTTAGTATACTTCCAGTGGAAACATTTGAAATCAATTTACTGGTTAGAACAGCTTGTATTCTTAAAAGAGAATGAGACCAGGTATTTTGTCTTTTTTTTTTCCCCATAAGCTTTTACTCATAAAAATATTTTGGCTTTTCATTTTGAAGGTGTAATACTTGCATAAGCAAAATCGATTCATTTTTTGTTTGTACTCTTCTTCTCTTTAGGAGAAAACTAAAAATTCTATTATTTTACATAACACGGTAAAGCTTACTTTTTTCCCATATATTTTGGGTAATATATTTAAGTTTTTATTATTTTACAGTTTTCTGTGCTCATGATTTAAAGGTTTAACTCCAGCAGATTCTTTTCTTCACAGTAATGAGCTCAGTATGAAAGAAGATTCCCGTCTAAACTTGCTAGATGATGGCACCTTAATGATTCAGAATACTCAAGAAACAGACCAGGGCATTTACCAGTGCATGGCAAAAAATGTGGCTGGAGAAGTGAAAACTCAGGAAGTTACTCTTAGATACTTTGGATCACCAGGTAAAAAAAAAAACAAAGTCTGGATTTTGCATTTCTAAAGAGAATTGTTTTCTTAATAAGATTGCTAAAAATAAGATGTATTGCTTCTTGTATCTTCTTGACATTGACAAATTTTGTTTGTATACTCACCACCAGGCGAACTTAAAATGTCATTTAAATGTATACATGCCGTTGGGAAAAAATACTTAGTAATTTCTTTCTTTTTGAGCACCCCATAGCACCTTTTAGCCAGATTGTTTTCTGGGTCTCAGTGTCTACGTCTCTAAACATCAGTAAATGAGGATATGATTAATAATTGTTTTAAAGGGGGGGCGGGGGTAAGGAAAAAAGATTAGGATTAAAGCAAGCAGAGTTTGCACCAAGATTAGAGGTACATTGGAACAGAGCTATTATTAAAATAGAAAACCAAAACAACTTGGTTCCCCAAACTATTGCAATATTCAGCCAAATTAGTACTCTCAGCTAAAAGTCATATTTAGGCATTGTTATTTTCTCACAGCCAGGCCAAGTTTTGTGATTCACCCACAAAATACAGAGGTATTAGTTGGAGAGAGTGTTACCTTGGAGTGCAGTGCAACTGGGCACCCTCAGCCACGAATTACATGGACCAAAGGTGACAGAACCCCTTTACCAAGTGACCCTCGCATCACGATAACTCCATCAGGAGGACTTTACATACAAAATGTGAAGCAGGAGGACAGCGGAGAGTATACCTGTTTTGCAACTAACAGCATAGATAATATCCATGCAACTGCATACATCATAGTCCAAGGTGAGTATTACTTGCAGTGACATGCTGTAAAACATATTATGAAGAGTATATTACTTCAAGTATTAATTTTTTTTTTTTGGAATTGCCATAGCCAAACTAAAACCGTAAGGATTTTTTCTTTTAATTACACTATATAACCATAGTAATGTTGCTGTATATTTCACCCAGAGTAAGACAATATTCTGAAAGTTAAATTCCATTGATTATTTACTGAAGTTAACATTTGTGTTTTGAAATGCTTATAGTTTTGTTTGCTGGTATGAATAAAACATGCAATGTTTTAATTTTTTTGCCAGTTTGCTGGTATGAATAAAACATGCAATCTCCAGTTTGTGTACTTTTTTTCTGTAACAAGTAGCAGTCCTAGAGTTTAGGATTTATACCAGGAGTACTAGACTGGAGTTTCGAGTATAGATCCATGGTACCTTTCCCTTGTAGATAGCCAGGTGAATGTGGGCACATTTTCTGAGTTTCATGGAAACAGTCACTCTACCAGCTGAGGCGTTTCTGCGAAGTGAAAGTCAGAGAATTCCTAATGAATTGTGACCACAATAACTTTGGTATTGCATGTCAGTAGTAAGAATATAAGGTGTTTTAAGGACAAAGTATCAAAAAACCTTCTATGCATATATGTGGAGAATATTTCTTTTGCAAACATTTTAGTGCTGGAACTTTTATTTGCAAAACGTTTTGAGCAATTTAAATTAATTTCTGTTTTAAGACATTAAGATCTCTGACAAACAGTTCAGGTTGCAAATGCTTTGTAAATTAGTTCAGTTTTTAAAGCTACACAAAATAACTTGTCCATGTGTTTTGTTCATTTATCATTCACCAGTGGATTATTGTGTTTTGAGAGCTGAACAAATTCCTTCTCACACTGATAATGTCATGATGCAGAAATTGTCCTGCACTCCACTTACTGTTTTCCTTCTGAATAAAGACAAACAAAACAGCTAAGGAGGATTTTGACTATGTTACATTTTCTTCATAATTTAGCTGAGGAATTTTTGAAAGATAGAAAAAGAAGAAAGTATTTTTAATCTAGGGAACACTCCATGTTACAGTCTTTAAGTCTTACTGTGTATCTTATACAGCAATAGATACCAGAGACCTTCACTGACACCAGGGCACAATGTGATTGATGGGGATGTTCCTATTGCATAAGGGATTACCCTAAATCTCAGCTCTACATTAAATAGAATGTAAAAACACCAGCATCCCATTTCCCACCAATATGAGCTTTTCACATAATGCAGGAAATTGTATGCAATTTCATACAGTCATATATTTTTCAGTTTTTTTTTTTTTTTTTTTTTTTACCAGTTTATTTTCTCTTCTGTAGCTCTACCTCAGTTTACTGTCACTCCTCAAGACAAAACAGTGATTGAGGGACAAACTGTTGACTTCCCTTGTGAAGCACAAGGCTATCCCCAGCCCGTTATTGCCTGGACAAAAGGAGGTAAATTTGTTCTGGACGTACTTTTAATCTGCTAGAATAGATTTTGTAATGACACTTGAATTGAAAGGAAATTCATGTATTTGTTCAGACACTTCAGTCCTGAAGGAAATGGGGTTCATCTTTTTCTGCTTTAGCTAGAAAAGGCAAAATATCCAGCAGAAGCTAGTTGTCCAAGTGTTCTTCAGTATTGAGTAAAAAGGAGTCTCTAAAATGTATGTCTCCATCACAATTTCCTGCTAATAAAGGTTTAAGAAATGCAAGCCAAATCACATGTGGCAATATTTATTACTGACAATTTACTACTGAAATCGAGGTGACCATCACTGATGAGATCTAAAATAAGTCTGGATGTGCCCTCTTCAGAAACCAGAACAGTCCATCCTGGCATCAGTACAAATTCTGTGTACTGTGTTTCTGTCACTTAACGGGGATTGACAGGAACACTGGGATTCACTCTGCTGACTGCTGTATCAGGTTGGGGTTGTAAAGGCATTGAGCCCAATGCAGTGGGAAGAAATACTCCAGTGGATGTTGTATGTAAGTAGGTATGCCAGTTGAGTCAAGTGAAGCAGCTCTAGAAGGAAAAGCATCTCCTAAGGAATTCTAAATTATGGTACATAAAGCAGATTTTTAACAAACTCTTGATCATTTTAATGCTGATAATGTCCCTGTTTCTCCCTCTGCCAAGGTTGCTCCAATCAAATGAAATGTCCAGAAAGGAAGAACAGGGTACAGACACTGTTGTGCCTTTCATTTCATTTGTATTGTATTGTATTATATTCCATTTTTTCAGAGCTGTATGTATTTTTCTATTGGTTGTCTAGGTGGTCTAGGCAGATGAATTGTGAGTGTCTTTCATACTTAACAATAATATGAAATTAACAGTAATACCTGTTGCCATTCTTCTGGTGCCTTCTTGTTAAGATGCTTTGTCGTGCTCCTTAAATGGAAATACGTCTCTCTGCCACAAATGGAGAAGGGGAAGAGATCAGGATTATGACTGTGTGCATACATATATTTGTGTGTTCGTATTCTGTGAATTCAAGGTTTCACCAGTTCTGTCTTTTTAAGAAACTTTTGTTTCCAATGTTTTATCAAATTTGAATACTTCCAGATTTCCCTTTTTCTGAAACAAAGAGACTTTGTTCTGTACTGCTGTAAAAAACAAAATGCTATTGCTCTGTGTTTCAGGAGGCCAGTTGTCTGTTGACAGAAGACATTTAGTTCTATCTTCTGGTACCCTAAGGATTTCCAGGGTAGCCCTGCATGACCAGGGACAGTATGAATGCCAAGCTGTCAACATTATTGGATCTCAAAGGATTGTTGTATACCTGACTGTGCAGCCTAGAGGTATGTTCTCCATATTTGATTTATTCTTCTCTTTTTCTAAAATGTAAGAATCAGAATTAATCATTTTTGATGGCATAGTATGGCATGTATGTGAATGTGAAGTAGGTTAAATTTATCTTAGTTTAGAAGTAAAAAAGCTTTTGAAGCAGAGCTTAAATAAACCCAGTGCTTGGGTTTTTCTTTAGAACTTTTACTGAATATTACAGTAATTCTAGGTTGCTGGATTTGCACTATAAGGTGTCTTATTAGCTCTTATAAATTGAGCATGTGGGTCAGTGTGCCCAGACAGACTTAGTTCGAAGTCATCTGGAGAATACATAGCCTTGTAATTAAGCTTGGCCTTTTTTGATAAGAGCTTGTTAAAACATGACTATTATCTTTTGTTATTTAGAAAACTTGTTGTTCAGGGTGTTGCACATATTTCACATTTCTGATCATTATTTCTAAGCATATCTTTTTTTTTTTAAAAAAAAAGTTTGTGGGTATTTTTTAATAAATAACGTATGGATACTTATTAGGATTTGAACAGAGTATCATTTCTTTAGAACAAACTGTATTCTGTGAAACAGGTTCATCTGATCTACTTTTGTTTTTAAAGAATGGAGATTTGCTTTGTGGATGACTGTATTCCTGTGCTTGTGAAAGTATTTTTTCTTGTGAAAATGTTGTCTTTTTTCTGTGTGCATGTTAGACTAACTTCTTATAAGACTCTATGCTGCTAACTAAATAGTGTTATTAACATAATGTTTTAATGTCCAGAAACAAAACGGTTCATTTTACAACACCAGAATGACTTTCACAATGAAGTGCCATTGCTTATACCTAAAATAAGCTAACACAGAAAAAAACCCCTACAATTTCCTTTTTTTTCTTCAAGTAAATTCTAAGTAAGCTACTTCCATAATTAGAATCATATTAATATTTATAATTTAGTTAAGTACTTTGGTGTTAAATTACATTGAAGGAGATTAAACAGTTAATTAAAAGACTTTCTTGGTAATGACCATATCTAAAACAGTTTTTCAGTAAAAGAGTATTGTAGTTTTCCTAAACTAAGACATCTGTCCAAAAAAAAAAAAAAAACCATTGATTTTTCTTAGTTAAAAATAATAACGGGAGATTGATTTGTCAAAGTACAGATTTTGTTCACCTACATAAAATTGCTGGCTAAAATTCAACAAAACAAAACTATTTTAAAAAGTTTTATGGGTTTCCAGGGTTTCCAGTTGTGTTAAACTTCACTGAACTTAAGTTTAATAAAATTAATTTTGTGCAACTCAGATTGCAAAATCCAGTCATCAAAAGATAGTAGATACAAGATTGAAGGCTACATATATGTTCCTGAAATTGGAGCTCTCCATACATTCATTGCAATGATATTTTTAATTGTGCAACAAGAGAAAACGTTTTCCTTTGGGCTTATAACAAAGGGACTTTTCATCTCAGGAATGTCTAGTCAGTGCTCACTGTGGCTAAATCTGTATTAATGAATACAGATTAAAGGTTCAAGACTGTTTGTCCTCAACAAGACATACCGCACATCCTCCTAGACACTTACATCCCAGTGCAGACAATTTATTTGAAATTGTCTCCACTCCTTAATAACCATGCTTCGTTTGCAAGAGACCGTACAAACAATTTAACACCAAGGCCAGATTTGTTTGGTAGCAGGCTGTGTGGCCAAATGCTTCTTGGTAGAACCATAGACCCATTCCTCCTCCCTGCAAAGTGCTGATATGTTCCAGTAGAAATACAGTTGTAAGCATCTTCATAATCTTGTACATGCTTCTCATGAAATTCATCTGAGTGCTGGATCTACATCCATCTGGATTTGAAGGAAATTAGGATTAAAAATGCATTAATTTTCTTCACCATGGAATCAGGTTGTTGTGCACCCTCTGCCCTTAAAATCAAAGGTCAGTTGATGTTTAAGGCCCAGGGCTCATTGGTTTCAGATGCACAGCAGTTTTGTGAAGGTTTAACACCCCAGCAGATCAAGTTGGGGCTCTTAGAGTTGAGTGAGTTCTGGAAAGTTTTGCTTTTAATCATCTGAGAAATCTCTGTTGTTGCTATTTAAAACTTGAAAGTTTAAAATTATGGCAGAAGCTGATGGGGAATTTCCTATTATTCTGGTGATTTTGTTCAAAGTTACCTATTTACAGATTTTTTTTCAGAGCTATTAGCTTACAGAACGTAGTGTTTTTGGCAACTACTAGCCTGTTTTGTTACAAGTTAAGAGCACTTAAAAATCAGCCTGAAGCAGATACTAAAAATAAGCAACATTGTCTTTAAGGTATTGTTATAATCAGGTAAAACTTGCAAGCAGAATAGGATTATAAATGAAGAAATGTTGGATAACTGAAAGAAATAAACAATGATGACCTCTTTTTAGATCATCTTTTGTAGAAGTTGTATTTCATACCTTATCAATGTGTCATTTGTTTTTTTAGTGACTCCTGTATTTGCCAGTGTTCCCAGTGACATGACGGTAGAAGTTGGCACAAATGTGCAGATCCCATGCAGTGCTCAAGGAGAGCCAGAGCCAGTAATTACATGGAATAAGGTAATAGATATTTCTTTGGTTGTTTCATAAAGGCGGTGGCCTCTCCATCTCTTCATAACTAACTGCTTAAGGTGCAAATTAACACAATGATCACTTTGATTCTGAAAACATTACCTTCAGTCTGATCAGCAAATCAGCTGTAATACAGAGTATGTATATAGATACCAAACCTGAATTTTAGATGTGTGTGTGTGTGTGTGTATACACAGACATATATATGGTTACGCAAATTTTTGGAAACATTATACAGACCAGAATCAGTAATATAGATATTAATAGTCCTATATATTTCAGTGACAGCTCTTGGTTTGACTTCCGTCAGTGCAACAATTGTTAAATTAAACATTTATAAAGGTAGAATTACTGGTGTATTAAAGGGTTTCTAATATTAATCTTCAGTCTTCTTGATTATCTTCAATTAGTGATCATTAAAATAAATGTACCTTAATGTATCTTAAATGCACAGTATATGAAGAATTGACATGCGTTCTGGAGATCTTTAAAAAGATTGACAAATTTTGAGTAAGATAATGTGTACATATTCTCAAGAGGTGCTATCTTATTTTGGGGGCTTATGTTCTATGTGGTGAAGGCCTAAAACTATTAAAAATACTTTCATTTATAATAATGAGTGCTTTTAAAAGTAAACTATTACACTGTATGATTTAGATCTACATGCAAGTCCTCCTGTCACACATGACAACCATGTGTTGAATTTTATATAAATTTATATACTTCACTATTGTTTTTTGTTTACTAACTCACTCTTAGAGGAAAAAGAGAACAGAAATTCAGGTTTGGAAACTAGGATTGGATATATCAGAATGAAAAAAACACTGTTCTTTACTGCAGGATGGAGTACAGGTAACTGAGAGTGGAAAATTTCACGTTAGTCCAGAGGGATTTCTTACTATTCGTGATGTTGGAACTGCTGATGAAGGTCGATATGAATGTGTTGCCCGGAATACCATAGGATACTCCTCTGTTAGCATGGTGCTTAGTGTTAACGGTAAGGTATATGAATCAGTTGGAAGTATGAACTAGATTACTTTTAGAATTTGGCTTATTTGTAAGATGCAAAAAGTTCATCAAATGCTAAATTCTTTCTTTTATCCATTTTTTTTTAACCTTTCCCTTAAACCTCCCTTATTTATTTATTTATTTATTTATTTATTTATTTATTTTTAATTCAGGCAATTATCCACACAGATGTGAGTAAGATTGGAATATGACAGCCAAAATGTCTCTAGGACTTAAGCTTCAAAACAAACAATGTTTTGGGCTCCTGTTAGTCATGCTATTTTCCTCCTGATTTTTATTTTGGACCAGTTCAAATTTTCTTGTTGAATACACAGTCTAATTTTAGGGATAACTTGACTGAAACTCCAATGACATCTTTCAAAGGACTTTTACAGCTATTGGTTAAAAACTGGGCTGCAACCACTATGACAGAGTTCAGGAAAGTTGTAATACTCTTAAGAATTTAAAGGAGAAAATAGAGAGGAAAAAAACTACAACAACAAAAACAGAAAATATGAATTTATAATAATTATTTGAAAGTAATAATGATGAATAATAAATATCAACTATTATACGTAATTGTTTGTAATAAAGCAGTCAAAAAAACTAAGGAAACAGCTTTGTTACATAGACTGATCCCAGTGTTTTCCTGACTCATCATACAAACAGATTTTCCAGTCTTATTTTGATTGAAAATCTTAAGGAAATCATGTGATTTTTTTTTTCTTTCAGTAGAAACTGAAATAACATGATATTTCTGTATCATTGAAAATGACTATTGAGCATGATTTCTTTAACATATTGGATATTGTTTCCCAGTGTTATGTCTAATGTTCTGTATTTTGCTTACTATATTAATGAATAAATATCAGTGATTTTTTTAAATGTACTGATTATCATGAGATATCAATCACCTGGTATCTTGAGTTCTGAGAGAAAAATTGCAGGGCTGGGAATCATTCACTGATGAGTTTTCATCTCCATTTATAGTGTGCGAATGTATGAATGTAGTAAAGTCCATAAAATTTCAGTTCATCTTTGCCATTCTGGAGATGCAAAGAAAGAAAAGGATGGGTAGTTTGATTCATCTGCAATCAATCTGTAACTGTAAATGATGTTTCTTCTAAAAATTAGTGGGATATCAGATACTGCTTCTCTGGTTTTGCCATTAAAAATGAAGCTGTCAGAGAATCAAGGAGACAAATGGGCAGATTATCAGTACTGGGTACTTGCTATCTGGATCGTATTAATAATGATGTAGCCAGGAGCATGTAAAAACTTGCATATCAATATTTCTTTTATAAAAAGTTATTGTTTTATAGATATTTCTAATACATAGGTATATTTTCTTACCATTGAGATGGAAAAAATCAAATGCATATAAGCTGCAGGGCAGTTTTTGCTGGCTACATTTAATTACGTTTTAAATATGTTTTTCTTTTGTCATTTTCTTCTGACCTTATCTGCTGATGTTTTGTAAAAGCCTCTAGGTTAAGTTTAGGACAGGGTGTGTGTAGATTATGTTTTTGTTGCTTAAAAACTGTTAGTTTGCTTTTAACAGACAAAGTGCCATTTTTCTTTTCCCCTGAAAAAAAAGCAAGGCCTGAAAGGCTTGCATGTAACTTTAACTTTTAATATTTCTTAGTCTAAAAACTGAGCTACTGGCAGCAAATAGTTCATACAAAAATAAGGGTTTGTATAGTTAACATCTGACCAAGGTTTCTGATTCAGCCCGCATGCACCATTAATTAGAAAGATAACCCTGTGGGAGACGTATCTAAGGTGAACGCTGAGATTACACATAGTGTAAGCAGCCACAGGGAAGGTAAACAGCCACTGGATTTTTATATGTATAATGTTGAAATGCTAAAAAGGTTCGTGGCATGCAAGCACTCTCTGAAACAATTCAAACAAAGGTAGCAAAGCTGTAAATATTTCTTAAAATAGGTGGTTTATCTCATTACGTGTCTATGTGGCTGTTATGCAAATGAAGCTCTCAAGCAAGAAGGGCAGTTGGTAATTAGCATGGATCGAGGATTATTGCCATTAGGTCAGACCATTTTGGATGCTGAGAGTGTATTCTCAACAGCCTAAGGCAGCTGGCCTCAGAGCAGAGCAAGGGGCACCAAATCCACCTATACAGTGCCAGCGACCGTTTTATTTGATTTTTTTTTTTTTTTTTTATAGGTGGCAGAGTTGGATTGCCCAGATCTAGTCTCTGAAACTTATATAGATATAACCTAAGCTGCCAGTAATGAAGGATTAATGAAATCTTGCCTAGAAAAGAGAGAGAAAAGAAAAAAAAAAAAAAAAAAAAAAGGTCATGAAAAGCTTGTAAACAACAATTTTTTTGTCAGCTGATTTTGTACATCTGCTGATTTTATTTCAGTGTATTTGCTTTGGATGTTTTCCCTACTTTACCCTTCTTCCTGTGTGGGTTTTCCAATCTAAACACACTCTGGAAATTGTTAGCTGTTGCCCCTGGATCTGGTAGTTCTTAGGTTAGGCTGAATGGAAGGTTATTAGTCTTAGATACGCTATACAAACATCCAGCTGCAATAGAGCAGCACATAAAAAAGCAGATGAATAGGCCCATGCTTCAACGTTCCTGTACTATGAGTAGAAGAGCTGTAAATAGAATCATAGAAGCATGTGATTTTTAATGTAGTGTTATAACATTAGATAATTTTTAAATGGAAAACAAAGTAGTGATCAAAATGAAATTTTTATGTGTTGCTTATCAGAGTAAAATCATGACAGGAGCAGTGGTAATTATTGTAGCTGTTTGGGAACATATGCACATCTGTATTCCCCCTTCCCTCCCTTTTTTTTTTCCAATTTAATTTTCAGTGTTTTATATGTTTTCATGAAATCTCTTCCATTTTTTGTGATTTATATATTCTAAAAGGAAAAAATAAGTCTATATAAGTATATAAGTATTATAAGTATTTTATACTATATTATTACTATTACTATATTACTATTATATCGATATAAGTATTTTCCTCTCATAAGACATTCATTTTAACCCCTTAAATTCTTGCATTAATGCTTTAAGAACAGAAGTTTATTTTACACACCTGAAATGATATCGTGTCTACACCCTGTCTTATAGAAGTATCTTTTTGTGTGTGGTCATTTTTGCAATAACACCTTAATTCCTCTTCCTGTAGTCCCTAATGTCAGCCGAAATGGAGATCCTTTTGTACAAACATCAATTGTGGAAGCAATTGCAACTGTTGACAGAGCTATAAATTCAACACGTACACACCTGTTTGACAGGTATCCCCTTCTTTTTTAACTGAGAAGTCAAAATTAATATATATAGTAGGAATAATGAAACATTTAGTAAGCAAGAAGCCATTTTATTATTGAAATGACAATGTTAACACATCTGGTTAGTTCTGGGAATAGTAGTCATTTAGCATGGAAAGATCCCTATTACTTAAACACTAAGTTGCTGAGAACAAATTTTTTATCTGTTGAGATCTCTATTCACCGAAGTAGTTTTTCTGGGGAAACAGTGTGTTATAAAAGTCTAGTAAATGTTTACTTCCATATTCTTTTATTAAACATATATGTTTGTTTTTGTTTGCCTTCCATTTTGAGATGAGTGACCAAGGTATGTTCTAATCATGTTGAACTTTTATAGTATGCAGTGTTATGTTGCAACTCCTGTGTGCACTTACTGTTTGTTTGTTTGTTTTCCAAATTATCTATTAGTCGTCCTCGTTCTCCAAATGATTTGCTCGCCTTATTTCGATACCCAAGGGATCCATACACGGTTGAGCAAGCAAGAGCTGGGGAAATATTTGAAAGGACATTACAGCTTATTCAAGATCATGTACAGGATGGTCTAATGGTTGACCTGAATGGAACAAGTCAGTATTCTTTCCTTATTTTTCAGTGATGAAGTTTCTTAAGTCATCTTCAAAAGAGATTTTTCAGAATCTGGGTCCCAATTGCAGAACCCTTACGTTGAAATCAGTGGAGTATGATTTCACAAAACAAGGAGAAATATGTTTATGTTATTCAGTCTTTGTTTTGCACACTGCTACATTATGGTCAAGCTTGATTTGATTGAGCTCTCCTAGTAGAGTGCTTCTACTTTTCATCACATTGACATATTAGGGAAAAAGTCGTGTTCAGATTCTTCTTCTGATCATATTTGGTATAATGGATTTGTCTAATGTATCCTGTGTGTTAATTCATTAGGATCATTATTTCATTGCAAACCTCTGTTATGTATTAAGAATCAGTACTTGCTATTTCTTTAAGTAAAAATTTGGTATCATCTTGCAGAAAAAAAAAAAAAATAATAATGATACAATGAGAAGGATTTATGTTATTTATGAAACAGTGCTTCCACAATTGCCTCAGTAGTATTCAAAGAATTATTTGCTACTCATTCTTTAAGTACTGTATCAAATTAAGCTAATTGTTTGCTTTAACTCTGATCTCATGTATTGAAAACCACATTTCTTTTGCTGCTTTTTTAAAAACAGTGCAAGAATGCAGTATTTAGTATTTCTACCTTTTAGGTATTGAACTCCCAAGTACAAATTCATGAAGTCCAGATGGAGCATATACAACTAGCATGTGTGTGTAGATATGTGTGAGGAAATGCTTGAAACGTAGGACTGAAGTATTTGGAAATAATGATGGAGTTTTAGGAGAGCTTTTGAGACTTGAAACATAGCCAAAAGCGACACTGAAAATCTAGAGGAAATATTTTTTCTTATTATATTTCTTTTGATGTTTATAATTGAGTATTTATTGTAACTTCCGAAAATGTTAACTCTGACTGACCCTGAACTAGTCAAGTATTTATAAGACCAAAGACTGCAGGCTTTGTGGAGTACTGTAACAGTTGATAGTAAAAGAAGCTTGTTACTCATTATTAGAGCTGAGTAAATAATTTGTGATAAAGTTAACCACAAAAACTTATACTAAATTCTTTAAAGGTTTGTGTTTTATAAGAGCACACAATTTAATTTGCCTATCTGATTAGGTGGGTGTGCAAACATATCAAATATAATACTGACACAGTGCATTGTAACAGTAAGGATATCTAAAATCTGATAGCTTGACTGCTTTTCACTAGTATTTGTAATAGAGGAAATCAATCACCTACGGCTTACATCACCTTAAAAATTATCATTAAAGCATGCAAATACAAAGTAATGAACACAAAATCATGCAACTTTCTGGGAATTCTGCAAACTGCAAATTCTGTTCACAACCAAAACTTACTTCTCAGCCCTACAAAATCTATAGAATCTGGCTTTTAGAGAAACTTGAATAATAAAATAAATCTGTTTTCATTTAAACAGCCTAATATTCAGATTTTGGTATTCATATTTGTCCTTACTTGGTTTTATTTCAAAATGCAGGGCCCAATGAAATGTGTTATTTAGCACGTTTGCATTGGGAATAGTTGAGAAATTCGACAATTTCCTATTCAGAGACTTTTATGAAAAATCTTGGACTATTGCAAGGAAAGACGATGGAGCCAAATTCTCCTCCACAGTGCCAGACAATATAACAAGGGAAATGGCCACAAATTGCTGCTTGGGAGGTTCAGCTTGGATGGTAGGAAACGCTTTCTCACCAGGAGGCCAATGCAGAACTGGAGCTACTTATACAGAAAGGCTGAGTAGTCTCAGTCTTTGGAGGTTTTCAAGACCGCTAGACAAGGTACAGCTGAGCTGGCCTGATGCTAGAGACAGCCTTGTTTCAAGCAGGAGCCGTTGAATCTAACCTATAGATGAGATGTCACCTCCCACTTGAATTTGAACTTGAAGCAATATATATGTCATAGTCCCAAAGGTGAATAGTATGGATCCCAGAGGAAATCTGTGTCAAGTGTTACGCAAACAATAATTTTCTTTACAGTGGACTGCTCTGAATAACGTGAGTGCAGATTACTCCATATCATTTGTCTAAGAGACCACTCCTCTGTTTATCTAAGTTGGTCATAATTTTTTATGTGTTTTTTTGTTCTTTTTTTTTTTTTAATTTCTTGCAATTCTTCAACTTTATTTTTATTGTGATAAATCAAAACAAAATAGCAATATGCTCACTGAATTAGCAAGTCTCAAAAGAGAGTCTTGATATCTGTATAAGTGTTGCTGAGTTTTCAGAATGTTTTTATTGACATGGAGAAATTTTTCCATTCTTTACAATATGAGGCTGTTATTTCTGAAAACATCCCTACTTTCTTAGGTGGCCAAATAAGAAATGAGTTCTTTTTGTGAATATTTTATAACAGTTCTGCTTGAATTGTCATTTTACAAAATCACCTTTTGACCTAATATTAGTCATTGCTCAAATGACCTAATGCTCTAATATATGTATGTGATTATTCTTTTTTTTTCCTTTTTTTTTTTTTTTTTTTTTTTCTGAACAGTAAGGGTATTAATCATGTTGACAATACAGTATTATAAAATAACTTTCCAAAGAAACACATGATCTTTGGCGACTATGAGTCTATGAATCTTTGATTTTCTTTCTTTTTTCTTCTGGTTTCAGGTTACCACTATAATGACCTTGTATCCCCACAGTACTTGAATTTGATAGCTAATCTCTCAGGCTGTACAGCCCACCGACGAGTGAACAATTGCTCAGATATGTGCTTTCACCAGAAGTACAGGACACACGATGGAACATGCAACAACCTGCAGCATCCTATGTGGGGCGCTTCTCTGACAGCCTTTGAACGTCTGTTAAAATCAGTCTATGAAAATGGATTTAATTTGCCTCGGGGAATCGAACCCAGGAGGCTCTCTAATGGATATGCACTCCCAATGCCTCGATTGGTTTCAACTACTCTGATTGGAACTGAAACTGTAACTCCTGATGACCAGTACACTCACATGCTCATGCAGTGGGGTCAGTTTCTTGATCATGACCTTGACCTCACCGTTGCTGCCCTAAGTGAGGCCAGGTTTTCAGATGGTCAGCATTGCAGTTCAGTTTGCACAAATGATCCTCCATGCTTTTCGATCATGATTCCACCAAATGATCCCAGAGTTAGAAATGGTGCACGCTGCATGTTTTTTGTACGCTCCAGTCCAGTTTGTGGAAGTGGCATGACATCTCTCTTGATGAATTCTGTGTACCCACGAGAACAGATCAACCAGCTGACTTCATATATTGATGCATCCAATGTGTATGGCAGTTCAGACCATGAAGCACTAGAAATCAGAGACTTGGCAAGTCAAAGGGGTCTTCTGAGACAGGGCATCGTACAAAGATCTGGCAAACCCCTTCTTCCATTTGCTACTGGCCCACCAACAGAATGTATGAGGGATGAAAATGAGAGCCCAATTCCCTGCTTCTTAGCTGGTGATCAGCGTTCTAATGAACAGCTGGGTCTTACCAGTATCCACACCTTGTGGTTTAGAGAACACAACAGAATTGCCACAGAGCTACTGAAACTCAATCCACACTGGGATGGTGACACAATATATCATGAAACACGCAAAATTGTTGGTGCAGAAATGCAACACATAACATTTAGCCACTGGCTACCTAAGATCTTTGGAGAGGTAGGCATGAAGATGCTTGGCGAATATAAAGGTTATGATCCCAGTGTTAATTCTGGCATAACTAATGAGTTTGCAACTGCCGCTTTTAGGTTTGGTCACACACTCATTAATCCTTTTCTGTATCGACTGGATGAAAATTTTGAACCTATTCCACAAGGCCATCTACCTCTTCATAAGGCATTCTTCTCTCCATTTCGGATTGTAAATGAAGGAGGCATTGATCCACTTCTAAGGGGATTGTTTGGTGTTGCTGGTAAGATGCGTGTCCCATCACAATTACTCAATACAGAGTTAACAGAAAGACTCTTCTCCATGGCACGTACTGTGGCTTTAGATCTGGCAGCTATGAATATTCAGAGAGGCAGAGATCATGGAATTCCTCCCTACCATGATTTTAGAGTTTACTGTAATCTTTCTTCAGCTCAGACTTTTGAAGATCTGAAAAATGAAATTAAGAATCCTGAAATCAGGGAGAAACTTAGCAGGTGAGCCTGAGGTGAAGAAAAATAATCCATTATCTAAGTGTGCATGTGAAATTAGTAGCTAAATGTCTTATCTGGAAGAAAATATTTGTTAAGAAAGTGGTAAAGAGATTTTTTTAAAGAAACTTCTGACCATATCAGGAAACAGATGTGGAAAATTCCCACATGCATTTAATTACTCCACTTCTAGAGCCCAGTGAACAATATGAAGTTGCATGCATTCATGAAAGTATTGATTTGAAACAACTTTTTATAACTGCTGCTAAATATGAATGTTATTTTAAGGTAAGGTCATATTTAATGCCAATCTCATGCAAAGATTTACATGCTCTGTTTCATCCATTCCATACTAAACAAGAACTAAACTAAGACAGGAATATCAATCACTGTATTTTCACTGTATTTTCATGTGTACATCCTTCACCACAAGTAATCTGGTCTTCTTTAGAAGGATCAAAGTCTGAAACTAAGCCTTCAGCTACCTTCCATCTCTTGCTTATCTACACAAAATAAAAGAGAATAAGTCTTTGGTAGCATAAAAGGAAAAGTGTTCAGAGGGGCAGGAAAGAGAAGCTATTGAAAAGGGAAGTTATTAGGAATCAAAAGAAATCTACTGCGAGAAATGGAAATTGTGGAGTAGACATACAGTCCCCCATGCTACTGCTCATGTACATGCAATGTACATTGCTGGATTTCAGTACACCAGAACATAGGTTCTTCACAAAAAATGTAGCACTACCACTGTCATTTTTTATTGTGTGTTATTCATATATTTTCCCCTTAGTTTTCTTACTTACTGTTGTTTTGTTTTTGTAAATGAATAATATTTGGTACTAAATCTTCATGTTATTCTTTTTTAGGCTGTATGGTTCCCCACTGAACATAGACCTATTTCCTGCTTTAATGGTAGAAGACTTAGTTCCAGGGAGCCGACTGGGGCCGACTTTGATGTGTCTGTTAAGCACCCAGTTCAGGCGTATTCGGGATGGAGACAGGTAAATTGAAATACCATGGAAACCAAAAGTAATTTTAAATAGAGGACGCTTAACAGTAGTTGAATGTCTTGTTTCAAGATCAAACCACATTTCTTATTTTCGTTGGAAAGGTGAAGAAATGAGGTTTAAAACTTTGTTACAAGCTGTGATTAATTCATTTTTTAAATCTATTACTTTTTATGATGAATGTATCCAAGCTCCAAAAAACACCACAGCCAACATATGCTGATCAAGCATGGTTCTGTAAGCTAGAAGTTCATTCATGATTTTCCTGTTACTAGTTATTCAAGTCACTTAAGTTTCTGCAAAGTGGGTGTTACTTGTCTTTTATTAGTGTTTAATTATTTTATTTGCAGAGAAATTGGGATAGTTGAGACCCCTTGGTCACCTCCGCTGCTAAGCCTAGGTTAAAAAAGTACTTTTCTGTGTATATGACCACACCATATATTTCAGTAGAAGCAGAAGCAGTATGTGCACTTAAAGTGCATTAAAAGCAGGTTGTCCCGAAATACACAATTGAATAATTGTTCTTTGCTCTTTTGTTCTTAAATTACTTTACATGCAAATTATGAACAATTTCTCATTGTGAGTTTCTACAGTACCAGGAATTAAAAATAAATAAATAAATAAATAAATAAATAAATAAATAAATAATCATTGCTTTTGTTACCGCAGCCAAACTCCTCTGGGTAAATTCAACATACACATGTGGAATTTGAAAGTCATTTTCCTCATTTTGACATCATTTGTGACCTACAATCCTGTTTTTTACATGGCATGATGGTTGAAAGACTTGTACTGATTAGTTCTGTCCTAGTTGAAAAAGAAATAGAGGATGAATTAGGAAATTAGATGTGATTTACTTTATCTAATATTATTTGCTTTACATTAGTTATATAATTACTACTTAAGGTAGTATAAAGGCTTTTTTTATTTCTGTAGTCAATACCAAAAGTCTTTTTGTATGCTTTTTTTTTTTTTTTTTTTTTTTTTTTTTTTTTTGTAAAAACAACTTTCTTACATAAAATCTGTTTTAACGTTAAACTGTAAAACATAAAAATCTCATGCCTGGAGGCAGAAAGAGTAAAAGTAGATATACATGTATTATGTATTCCAGATTGCTGGTGACAAGTACCTATTTGTGTCACAACAGGATAATAATACTGCTTTTTTGTGTCTGTGTGCACTTTTCCAGAAAAAGATTTCTCTCCCCCTCCCTGAAACAATATTTAGTAACTATAGGAAAACATTTAATATTTAGGAAATGGGATTCTGCTGTCCAAAGAATACAAATATTTTGAAGCAACCTGCCAGCAAATAGTAAAATATTATTAGACATAGTGAAAGCAACTCTCACTGTGAAAAACCCTCACAATGGGCAGAGGATCAAAGCTGTCAGCACCACGCAAAACAAATGTGCCTGTGCAGGGAAAAGGAGTAATGTTTGAAGTGAGCCTAATTTGATGTCAAGATGGAGATTCCTTAATCTGTTTTTCTGATTCTGGTGCTTGGAATTACATTGGCTACTATCCAACACCTTATGAAAATGATACAATAAATTTCTGTAGTAAATTTAACAATCTCAGTTATCTTAATCTTAAAATATGTGTAGATTAGCCATTATCTTCTCAGCAATTCTCTCTCTATATAATATATTATGTAATATACTATATATAATAATATATTGTTACATTATATTATTATATTATATTATTATATTATATTATATTATAATACTAATCTATCTATCTATCTATATATGTATGTATGTATATTTTTTTTACCTATAGGAAAGCTGTCTGGGAAAAAAATCTATGGTAATCTAAAACTACCCTAAAAGAACCTTGAACCTGGTAGTCTAGATGACATCTAAATCTATGCATTTTAGATGTCTGAAGGTATCCAAGACATTAAAATGGAGCAAGAAAATATGTCAAAGATTTTGTTGACAAAATTGGTCCCTTTCAGAGTTTCAACCCAAAACAAAGTGGGGCTGAAGTGACACCAAATGCTTACCTTTAGGTATCTGGATCATACCCTCAGATACATTCCACTATGTGCCCATTATGGCCAAAGAACCAAGGAGCATAGGCTCAGGCTAATGCAAACCCAAAGAGTTATATATGGCATCGCCTTAAATGTTGTGTGTGTTTCTGGGCTCCAAAATATAAGAAAGATGTTAAGATACTTGAAAGCATCCAGATTAGGTCAACAAAGCTGGTAATAGGGCTGGAAGGCATGTCCTGTGAGGAGAGGCTGAGGACCCTGGGGTTGTCCAGTCTGGAGAAGAGGAGGCTGAGAGGCGGCATCAGTGATCTTTGCAGCTCCCTGAGGAGGGGACGCATAGAGGTGCTGGTCTCTGCTCCCTGGTCACCGATGACAGGACATGAGGGAACGGCACAGAGCTGTGCCAGGAGAGGGTTAGACTGGGCATTAGGAAAAATCTCCATACACTGAGAGTGGTCAAACACTGGAAAAGGCTTCCTAGAGAGGTGACTGATGCCTCAGGCCTGTCAGTGTTCAAGAGGCATTTGGACAATGCCCTCATTAATATACTTTACCTTTTGGTTAGTCCTGAAGAAGTCAGACAGTGGACTAGATGATATTTGAAGGTCCCTTCCAACTGAACTATTCTATTCTAATGTAAAGATATCTGGTAACTGAACCTATAGAATAATTAATTTAATTCTGAATACAGTATTGCAAAATCTGTGCATGTTTTGTATTTTTTTTTTCACTAGAAAACCTGTCTTTTCTGTGAGATTACAGGTTATGGTATGAGAACCCGGGTGTGTTCACGCCTGCTCAACTCACTCAGATCAAGCAGACATCTCTTGCCAGAGTTTTGTGTGACAATGGTGACAACATAACCCGGGTACAACATGATGTCTTTAAGGTGGCTGAATTCCCGCATGGATATAGTAGCTGTGAAGATATTCCTAAACTGGATCTCAGGATGTGGCAAGATTGTTGTGAAGGTCAGTACACAGGTGGATTTTAGTGTATTAATGTATGCTTTGTTTGGTGTTGGTTCGTTTTATTTTAAGAAGATATTTGATTCATATTCACTTTTTGTTAAGATATATTGCATGGTTACAAACTCAGATTTGGAGCACATTGCTATTTAACTTCCTAAGAGAAAAAAGAAAAAGAGTGGGGAAGATTCTTTTTTACTGAAGTGTCCTCTTTAAGGAGTTGTCTATTCATCTGACATTCTACCAATGGATGGATTCTCTCTTGCTACTGATCAGCTTTCATGCTGAACAATCTCTTTGAGATCACCTTTTTATCTCTTGTAACTGCAAAGCTTTAAAGGAAATAAGTGTAATAATGTTCCTTCCTTGTTAATAATGAAATAAGATAAAAAACGTGACACCCATCTACAAGGGCTGGAGGGCAGACCTGGGGAACTATAGGCCTGACAGTTTGACCTCAGTGCCAGGGAAGCTCATGGAGCAGATCCTCCTGAGAGTCATCACGCAGCACTTGCAGGGCAAGCAGGCGATCAGGCCCAGTCAGCATGGGTTTATGAAAGGCAGGTCCTGCTTGACGAACCTGATCTCCTTCTATGACAAAGTGACGCGCTTGGTGGATGAGGGAAAGGCTGTGGATGTGGTCTACCTTGACTTCAGCAAGGCTTTTGACACCGTCTCCCACAGCATTCTCCTCAAGAAACTGGCTGCTCTTGGCTTGGACTGGCATACACTTCATTGGGTTAGAAACTGGCTGGATTGCTGGGCCCAAAGAGTCGTGGTGAATGGAGTCAAGTCCAGTTGGAGGCCAGTCGCTAGTGGCGTTCCCCAGGGCTTGGTGCTGGGGCTGGTCCTCTTTAATATCTTCATCAGTGATCTGGATGAGGGCATTGAGTGCACCCTCAGTAAGTTTGCAGATGGCATCAAGCTAGGTGCGTGTGTCGATCTGCTTGAGGGTAGGAAGGCTCTGCAGGAGGATCTGGATAGGCTGCACCGATGGGCTGAGGTCAACTGCATGAAGTTCAACAAGGCCAAGTGCCTGGTCCTGCACCTGGGGCGCAATAACCGCAAGCAGAGCTACAGGCTGGGAGAGGGGTGGTTGGAAAGCTGCCTGGCAGAGAAGGACCTGGGAGTATTGGTGGATAGTTGGCTGAATATGAGCCAGCAGTATGCTCAGGTGGCCAAGAAGGCCAACAGCATCCTGGCTTGTATAAGAAGCAGTGTGGCCAGCAGGTCTAGGGAAGTGATAGAGTGATAGTCCCCCTATATTCGGCTCTGGTGAGGGGGAATGGGCTAAAGTTGCACCAGGTTTAGGTTGGATATTAGGAAGAACTTCTTTACTGAGAGGGTTGTGATGCATTGGAATGGGGTGCCCAGGGAAGTGGTGGGGTCACCACCCCTGGAGGTCTTTAAGAGACATTTAGATGTTGAACTTAGTGATATGTTTTAGTGGAGGACTTGTTAGTGTTAGGTCAGAGGTTGAACTCGATGATCTTGAGGTCTCTTCCAACCTAGACAATTCTGTGATTCTGTGAAAACAGCTAAACAGCTACCACCAGCCTTGTGTAATGAGTGATCATTCATATATTAAACTGCACACGGTAAACATAGATTTGAGCAGTGTATGTTGTAGATAACTGCTTTCCTGTCTTCCTCTTTTTGTGGACAAACATTCCTATTCATTTTCATCTCCTTCAGCTGTTAGGACAGTGGGAAAACTTTTTCTTCAGCAATAGGTGGAGTTTTCCCCAGAAACAGAGTTTACTTAGCACTGTTGTCATGTAGCAAAAGAAATCGAGAATCCCATGATGCTTGGTAGCCAAAATATTGGCCTCTAACCCATGTTGCATACAGATTTTCAGAATGACCTCTGTTTAAGCATCAGCACATCAGATGTTACTGCATCTTTCACACAGTTAGAAGATCCCTTCCCAAGAGTATCTTCTGCATCATACAGATTTACGGAATGATTTGCAGTAGCATCAACAACAACATTCTTCAGAGGACGATGACATCTCTCTGTTGAGCTCTCCTTGACAGTATTATCTTCTCATGATGAAACTTGATTGTTATCTTCATGGCTGAAAAAGTAGATTCACGAATTCATAGAATAGAATTATTTAGGTTGGAAAAGACACTTAAGATCATTGAGTCCAACCATCAACCTAACAATACCAAGTTCACTGCTAAACCACATCTCTAAATGCATCTTTTAACAACATCTTTTAAGTACCTCCAGAGGTAGCAACTCCACTTCACTGGACAGCCTGTTCTGATACCTAACCACCCTTTACAAGAATAAATTCTTCCTCGTATCCAATCTAAACTTCCCCTGGTACAACTTGAGGCTGTTTTCCTCATATCATTTCTCACCTGAGAAAAGAGACTGACAACTTTGCCACTTCTAACTCTTTTCAAGTAGCTGTAGAGAGCTATGAGGTCTCCACACAAGATCCTTTCTTCTGGAATAAACTAAGTTCCCTGAGCCCAGTTCCCCGATCTGCTCCTCATGTCCTGTTTTCTAGTCCCTTTACCAGCTTCATTGCTCTTCTGTGAATGCATTCCAGCAACTCAGTGTCTTTCTTGCAGTGAATGAACCAAAACTGAACACAGTACTCAATGTGCGGTATCACCAGTGCATGTAGAAGGGTACAGTCACATCTCTAGTCCTTCTGACCACACTATTTCTGATGCCATTGGCCTTCTTGATCCCCTGGGCACACTGCTGGCTCATGTTCAGCTGGTTGTTGACCAGCACTCCCAGGTCCTTTTCTGTCAGGCAGTATTCCAGCTGCCACACTTCCCCAAGCCTATACCACTGCATGGGATTTGTGTAACACCTGTCAGGAAGTTTTCTGTGGAACTCTGCTCATCTAGAAATTACCATCAAACAAATTACTAACTGTAAAAAAATAAATAAATAATTTTACAAAGGATAATGGTATTATCTGTTCATGATTATTAGTATCTTAAAATTTACTGAGTAAAAACCTCACTTTCAATACAAGTAGTATGTGGAAACACTGATGAGAGGTACCTGGATCTGAGATATTCTGATCTGAGATATTCATCTTTTCTTCTGCTGATTGTTTTGGATTTACTGCTGCTGAATAAGCTAGTAAAATTCAGTGAAAAGATGTGTATGGATGAAGAACCAGTGGACTGTACTTCTGAGAAAGCAGTCACACTCACAGCAGTCACACAGTCACACAGTAGTGTATGTTTAATTCCTTTGGGGGAAAAAAGAAAAAAAAAAAAAAAAAAAAAAGTAAGTATCCTGAGGAACAGAGAGTCTTTTAGTGATGTATCTCAGAATTCAAGAATTTTACAGTTTAACTGTAAAATGTAAACTGATGGAGGATGTCCCTTCAACCTAGTACAGACACAGTTACTAATGAAGAATTGTTCTATTATGTCTTTACCATGACAACAATCTTGTGTCATTAAAAGTGTAAAACAAATGAACCAGCAAAAAGATTTAATGTTGCAGTTTGGCTTTTAAACTGATGATTTTCCAGTACTGTTTCTTTGATTTTATTACTATTGTTTGTTTATTTAGATGAAAAAAATTAAACCATATTCATTTTCCATATTTAAAATACTACTTATTTTATAATTAAAATTCTTCTAGAGTGTACTGAGTTAAATATATCATTGCACTTTATGTATGTTTAATAAGTGACCCATATGTTCAGCTGTGTTAGTTTGGTTAAAAAACATCTGTTTTTGTTATCCTTCCTGTTTTGTTAATGTCAAAATACTTTTCCACATGAAGAATAGAACTTCTTAGTTACAAAAAGCTACATCTTAGATTTCTTGAGTAAAGCCAGTGTTTGTTTCTTATAAAGCAGAACATTATTCCTTTTTATAATAACAATACCAGATTACCTTTACATTTCAGTTAACAAATCATACAACAGAATTGCTAGTTTATGGTGTGGAAAAAAAACCACATGAATTCCACTGAAGTACACAAGACTTTCTTCTGGTTTCCTTCACTTTCTATCTTTCTTTATGTTGTTGGAAAATATTGTTGGAGACAGAAGTTACTGAAGAATTATTGCAGCTCTTTGTTTCAGCAAAGAGCATCCAAACTTCAGATTTTCCAAAGAAGCACTTTTAGTGCTTTATTTCAGGCTTAGTGTAAAAAGGACTTTTTAAAAAGTACTCAGTATAGTTTCTGTGATTACTGTTACTGACTTTTTATTTCCACTTTTTTTATCTCTTCCCTCAAAGATGAGCATATTATTCTGAACATGACAAATGTTTCTGAGATGACTTACATGAAAAAAAAAAGAAGAACGGAGATTATGTGCAAACAGAGTGGCTCAAATGGAAACATGGTTTTACTCAAAATATGTAAAGTGGAAATGTTGTCCATTGTGAGTCTTTAAAAGTTTTGCACAATTTGTATAAATCATAATGAAAAATATCTTTAATCTTTCTTTCTTTTTTTTTTTTTTTAATGTCAAATAATAACCCAGTAGGAAGTGATTCAGTCAAGGCACAATTTACCCCCCTAAGTATAAACTGGTTTAGGAAGACAATTTTCCTTAGCAGTTTGTCAGTTAGCAACCAACATATCTTCTGAATCAGATAATGATCTTTTTGGATTAATTCTGGAAGACACTGTTATAAAAATTAGGATTAAACATATTTAAATCCCACCGGTTAAGACACATACTTCCTCTGAGACCATTTATATATGGTCTTCCAGTGGGATAGACCTAAATTTATGGATTCTTGCATTTTAAAACCAGACAATGAATTATGTCATAGTTTATGTTTGCATTGACCACATTCATCTCTTTAATTTAAGCATGTCTTTCAGGAAGGCATCAACTATTTGTTTTAACTATTGTGCTTTATTCCAAGCTACAGCTTGTCTGACTTTTACTTCTAATATTATATCTTATTACGTTCTTCTTATTATGCCCTTTTGTCTTCAATGAAAATACCAACTAACACTGGGCTAGGCACTAAATGTTGTGGAAGACTTTACAAATTTTGAAATGTTAACAGCAGTCTCAAGGTGAGAATGCAAGTTCTTTTGTAACATTGAAAATTGTTTACCAAGAGATCTTCAAAATATCAAAATACAATTCATGCCTGGCCATGTTTTCTTTTCACAGAGATCTTGAGGTTTGCTTTTGTCATATCTTATTTATATGTGTCTTCTATGGTTAAATGTATCTTCTTACATTTAAATGTACATTTAAAGACAGTGTCTATTAGCCTCAGAAAACTTCTAAGTATATCAGACTACTAAAATGAAGTTCCGTGGTCTGAGATTTAAAGACCTTTTAAGACCATTTAAAAACCTTATTTTTTCTTTGAACAGAATTTTGTTTATTATAGTCCATCATATCTGCATGATAACACATTTTATTAAGAGAATCAATGTATATATTTTTTTAATATTTCATCCAATCAAGAAAATTATTTTTTCTACCTATGGTGAGTAGCATACAGTTCTACAATTCTGTCCTCTGACAGTACTGCATCTTTGCTAGCAGGATTCTCATGCCAGTAGTTCCTGTAGCTAGTGAAAAGCAAGGGGAAGCAGTAGGCTGACATTTATTCCATTTAAACACTCCAGAACCCCAGAGGTAAGACCCCAGTCTCTTGAAGTCAACTGCAGGCAGTATAGAAAGAGGTGTTTCTACAGGACAATTCAGGCTGCAATCTCCTTTTTACTTTGCCTTTTTTTTACTCTGCCCATTGACTGTAAAAGAAGCATTTGTAGGAAAGCATCTTAATGTAGGTGTCTCAGTGATTTGTAACAAAACAAGGCAGTCTGAGTCTCTTTATTTGTGAACTGTTACTATCTTTCTCAGACACTTATACCATCACAGTCTTATGTACAGATCAGTTATTGGCAAATTTCTTGCTTTGCAAATTTCTATTTAGCCCATGTATTATCTGTCTGTCTGAATCCACCTTTTCTGATTGTTCTTTGTAGTCCAAAGATATGTGGTTTTAATCTGCATAACTTTCTAAAACTATTTTTTTTTAATTTTTCTTCTGAGAAGATTATATTTGCCTTTTTTTTTTTTTTCCTTATTTCAATAACCTAAGGTTCTCCTTTATTTTCCTGTTCATTTTTTGTACAGAAAATGAATTGGTCTGCTTATAGCTAATTTGGGCAAATTTTAGGTAGACTGAAAAAAAAAAAAAAAAAAAAAGCAGAACTTAAGCAGAACTTTAGGCTGATTTTTAGGCTGATTTTTCTAATTTGCCAGTACTGATAAGATGTTCATATACATATATAATACATATATATACACACACATATATATATACACACATATATATAATACATATATATACATACATATATATATATGTGTGTATATATATATATATATATATATATATATATATACACACACACATAAACTTCTTGTTTAAGGCTTTCTGAAAGCTAAAGCATTTTGTCCTGCACCTCTTAGCAATAACAATTTTCTCCTTTATTCCTCTGAAATGGAAACCAAGAACTAGAGTTGTTCATTTGGCAACTTGACACTTTTAAGTCCTTAAAAACTACAGAAATGTCAGGTCTGGGTACTTGAAGTTGCCCCTGAACATATGTTTCTCATATTTATCAGTGTAAGGCGCTAAATCCTTCCCAGGATTTTGGTGCTTTGATTGTAAACACCAGTTTAGGATGAGAAATAAAGAATAGGCCATTGTGCTTTTGTACCAAAGAAAAATCTAGAGAAGACCTTAGCAACTATTAAAGAAAGGTGATTTTTTTTTTTTTTTTTTTCAGAAATGACTTCCAAAAGAAGCTAAAATTTCTATGGCATTCAGGAAAATTTTAAGCAACAGATTGCTTTAAGAAAAAAATTCTTCTGACCAAAACTAGTTCTTTTTCCAGTGACCCTTCAAAGTGACCCTTTTCTCATCACACTAAATATAGAAGTATCTAGGGGTAATCAAAAATGTCTTCATGGCAAGTATCTTACAGACACAGCAGTCTGTTCCCATCTGAAAGAGCTTAGTTTCTGAGTGAGCAGCAAGACGTTTGTGTGAGAAGCAGCAGAACACACAAGAAGAATGAACAATATGTTGGCAGCCAATATCATGTAGTTCTTTAGTCCTGCATTTATTATAGGAGGAAGGGAATAAATTTAATCAAGGAGGGAACATGCTGAAAGGAAGGAAAAGAGAAGGAGAACTGATAAACTGGATAAACTGTTCAAGAATGATTTGCAGGTACTGCTTTCAAATTGAAAATTAATCAGGGCTTTTTTTTCCCCCCGTCTTCATTAATATCAAACCATGAACAAACTTTTTTAAAGTAACAGAGAGATTATGTCTTATTTAAATATAAGTCAAAAACAATAAAAATAATCTAAGATACATATTTTCATATAAGCACAGAGCAACCAATATATTACCAGTGATAGGACCTGCAGGAAAGGTGTTAAGCTGAGGCAGAGGAAGTTTAGGCTGGACATCAGGAAGAGGTTCTTCACCGAGAGGGTGGTCGCACACTGAAACAGGCTCCCCAGGGACGTAGTCACTGCACCAAGCCTGTCTGAATTTAAGAAGCGATTGGACTGTGCACTTAGTCACATGGTCTAACTTTTGGGTACACCTGTGTGGTGCCAGGAGTTGGACTTGATGATCCTTGTGGGTCCCTTCCAACTAGGGATATTCTATGATTTCTTTAATTTACATGGAACAAGAATTTTACATTTGTTTTTCACATTGCTCAGTTCAACAGTGTTTTGAGACTCTTTCTTGACTTGAAACTTGTGCAATGATTTGTGTTAATACTTTAAGTATTTGGTATAGGTACTGCTAAATTCGAAAAGAGTATTTGCTAAGATGTTACTGCCTTTTTGAACCAAACTTGTTCTGCTGCATGTTAAGAGAAACATCAAAGAAAATATCTTCTTCCCCTATTCAGTTGCTTTCATTGCTCATTCTGCTAATACCAGGCTTAACTGGGATAATACATCCATGGGATCCTGTTATTCAGCTTTCCATTTTGTTTTGTTAGCATACTCTTTGGTTCTAATAGTTGAATGTGCTGTTGGTTTGTGAAACATCCTGGCCTGCGATGACTTTTTGTTTTTAAAGCTTCTGCAAACAGAAATAAGAAAACTTCTATTTTCTTATTCTCTCCTCTCCAAAGTGCTGTTCCATTTATTTATTTATTTATTTATTTTTAAATGGGACTCCTTTCAAATACTCACTGTTTTTGGAAGGCTAAATAATAACTGGAAAGACATACTTCATCCTGTGAAGTCATCCTCTTTGGATCTTAGGAGAAAATTTCTGTTATAATTGTCCTCAGGCTTGAGACTTCTACTCTACTGAATAAAGTGTTTTAGTTCTTAGTGACTGGTGATACCTTCAAATCTCTTACCTTTGTACATAGGGCTGGTCAACCAATAAAGAATGCAGATGTTCTTCAGGATTTAATTAAATATTCTCTTTCAAATGCCAAATATAACAAACCTGGAATAGATGAGAAAGCAACAGGCTGTTTTTTCTATTATTGTTTTCCTCCATATGTAACTATCTCATTCCAAAAGAAGAAAATAGTTAAAAGCCAAAAGAGTGGAAATTTTGGATATGAAAAGGACAGTTAAAGTAGTAGTGATACATTTGTGGAAAAAAAAAAAAATCTTTATTCCTTTGTTTCATAGCAAAAAAAGCTGGTCTGTGAATAATAAAATTTTCTACTTCCAGCTGACTTAAGTATTGCATTCCTCAGAGATATTCAGTTGCCTTCAAGCTGATTCCATAGGGATATGCCTTTGCCAATTCAGAAGATACTGTGAAAATATATTAACTGATGATAGTATGGTTTGTAATGTTTAATTTCTTGCTTAATTTCAGACTGTAGAACTAGAGGACAGTTTAATGCATTTTCATATCACTTTCGGGGAAGACGTTCTCTTGACTACAGCTTTCAAGAGGACAAGCCCTTGAAGAAAATGAAAATTTCCAAAACAGTAAGGTGAGAGGGTTTTTGCTTTGTTTTGTTTTTAAAGTAAGAGAAAGCATTTGTTTTCAAAATGGAATGAAACTGATGTATTTCTTTATAAGTGCATACCGCTTTTTTTTCCAGTCTCTGCTTTCTTCAGTTTATCATTGATGTATTTCATTCTGACACTTATGCATGCATAGCCACTACAAGCTCAAAATTGTTTAAGTCTCTTTGTGTGTGACACAGTGTAGTACTTCTTCCTGTGCTGTACAGGAAAAAAAGCTAGTATTAAGTGTAATTTGAGGGATTTGGAATTCCACAGCCCTGCTGTGCCTGTAGCAACCAGACTGTATTGTTTCCTTTTCTGCTCAGAGCTGCCAGGTCCTCCTACAGTAAGAGGAAACCAAGTGTAGATAAAACGAACATAAACATTTATTATAGAGATTAATAGAATTAATAGAGATTGCTTCTAGTACCTCAAAGAAGCAGTGGAGGGCAGGGGTGCTGCAGAGAGACAATGCTGTTTATAACTCTATGGTCCTCAAAATTCAAGCAAGGTCCTCAAAATTCAATCCTCAAGCAAGGAAGTAAACCACAATGTCACAAATAATCTACATAGTGTCCCTACAGTTTCCAAGGAACCAAAACTTATCTTTGATTTAGTGTGATGAAATGAGTCCTGCTTGGACACTTTATAAAGAAAATAAATGGAGATCCTTCACTCTCTTATTTAACCGAACATTCTTCATTGTTTCCATATATATGTGTTCTTTTAGCAAATAAAATTATCTGCTTGACTGAGAAGAACATTGGTTCATATTCAGCCAGAGTCTACCCACTCAAGGCAAGGAAAGTATCTGGATAGATATTTAGAAAGTTATGTTTATTTCAGCAGTTTCAAATATTCAATTGAATGTACTGAAGATACACCAGCATTATAGTTCAATTAATTGGTAGGAAGTTGTTCTGAAGAAACAGAGCCCTTAGATGTTAAGAGTAAAAGGTTTCTAATCTTAAACAAGAAAAGGCAGTAGCTAAGTCTAAGCTTACTTAGAGACAATAGAAGAAGAAAAGAAAGACTCATTGGAAGGAACCCTTGAATGAGGATGTTTCATGTGGTTATGCAAGTGAACAGTTAGAAGCCATTGAATTTACAAATTAATGTAATTCATTTTTTTAAAAAATTAGTCCCATAATTATATAAAGCTGCAGAAGGGTTAAATTGCATAAAAACGTAAGCAAGAAAATATAAACATATAAACATGTATCTGAGAAACAGTTCGTTTTTGTTAACACACTGTTAACTTTTTCAGAAATGAAGTTCATAGATCTACAACAGTCAAAGTGTTAATTAGGACTACAAAATTGTAAAGTTACAATACTTTATTTAAAGCATAAAAAAAGCTAGAGCAACAACATTCTTTTAACATTCTTGTCAATTCTTATGTATTTAAATTACATTTCTGGTGAGATCTTTTTTTCTTTTTTTCCTCCTCATTTTCAGTAACATAAGCAGGTGGGGAAGATTAAACATTTAGTTACAAAATAGCAGCTGGTTTACTTGAACTTTGGCATGTTATGTTGTTTTGAGTTCTTTTTCTTTAATTTAGATGAAAAAGTATGGGAAACTAAGTAGCTTGAACACCTGCCAATAAGTGCAGTTTTAATTTATACAGGAAGATAAATCATGAGTCCTAATATAGAAAAGAGTACTTTGCCTGTTCATTCTTTGGGTATCCCTTAGCTCTGGGGAAGACATGCTAACAGAATAGGAATGCTTGTATGGATTCAGAGATCTTAATGTGTAATTAGTGTTTTCCTGGTTTTGAATACATTAGTTTTTTTAAATCTTGCCAAATAATGTATTATATATTATAGACGGTTCCTTTCATAACTGTATACATTTTTCCCATCAACAGAGAGAATCAAGTAACACAAGTTAGTGTTGTATGACGCTTATCAGGAAAATGCTAGAAGTGCTATAGTCAGAATACTCTAGACTTTGTCTATGATAAACAGCATTCATTTCAAATGTTAATCACGTTGGACACAGGAACGTGTCTATATCTAAAAGCGCTTTTTCCCACCTGTTTATGAAAACCAACTTATTTTTAAAGACATTTCTTTAAATACATTGTTTGCTAATGAGTAAATAGGAAAAAAAACTATGAATCTTAATGTGAAAGGTGAATTTCATGTTTTGAAGTAACACTTTTTAAAGCTCTTTCAGTTTAGTCTGCTTTTCTATTTAAGGCTCAAGAGATTCTAAGGCTCTTTTCCCAATGATTTAAGGTGATGCTCTACAGTGTCACAAATGACAACTTAGTGTTTCCCCATGCATTGTGTACATACATTATTCTTCTCAGCAGAAGAAATTCATTGTCACTAGTGACATCAACAGTAATTCATAACTCACCTGACCTGAGGCTGTCATCAGCACTGGTGGGTCTGGTGTACTGTTGTGGCTCACTGGTGTTCAGTGTGGCCAACTGCCTACACTTGTTGGTTCCTCTTTACATTTGTGCTAAGTGTTCTAAAATATCAAGACAGAGAAATGAGCTAGGTGAATTGACATGGCATCAATTTCTTGCAGTTCTATGAAACAGAGTAAATATTTTCGTAATGCCACCTCAGCATCTGATGAAAATGCAAACATGCCCATAGTGAATGACTTCAAAGAATTTGTTTTGGAAATGCAAAAAACTATTTCAAGCCTCAGAAACCAGGTAAGGTGCTATACAGAATAGTTTCTAACTCTAGATTTAATTTACAATGTTCTCCTAACATCACTTGTCTTATGTTTTTAATATTTAGACATCCACTGCAGCCAAAAACCACCACATAGTATCTCAAACAAAACACAACACAGAACATGGTGTGTGATTATTCTTTATTTCTATATTCTTCTGAAATCATATTAAAATATTATTTGATCTATTCTATAGATCTTTTTGACTTTTGAACCTGAAGCTCTCTGTAAACATTGAATTCTAAACATGAGATTAATCTTGCCCTAAAAATTTGTGTGTAGTTGAAAAAAAATCTCTTTTTTAAATCTGAAATGCAATGCATAGTGCATAGAATCAGTGCTCTAAGTCTATACTCTAAATTTAAGTCTATGCTCAGGGAATAGAATCTAAGTAAAACTATGATTAAAATGTGGAGTCCATAAGAAATCATATGCCAGATTGCCATAGTTAAAATCTAGATCACTTACTTTTACGATGCAGCATAGCTTCCTTATTCAGAATAACTCAGACATAATGACTCAATATCAAAATAATATAAGAACTTGGTTTCAAAAATGGATACTGTATAGGACAGATAAATCCAAAATAGGCCAAAGATTTTGCCTAGAAAAGTAAGCTCTAGCTTTTCAATGTAATTTATAAATATACATCGTGTATTTATTTACATAGCAGATTGCTTCCATCTTTGATGGCATTATTTAATCTTTGTTACACTCATCATCAATGAGTGCTCTGACAGTGGAAATGCTTTGGTAGGCCAAGTTAAGTCTTATTACATTTCATTCTGTTTTTCTGTCTTTTTTGGATGTCAAAAGGACAAGGGATTTTTAAAGATGGTTCCTTTACTGTTCTCAAATGGCACACAACCTAACTAACAATTAGCTATACTAATCATATAACCCCTATTTTTCATCATTAAGAAAAAAAAATACAGTCAAAGATCCAAGATAACTTTTTAAATTAAGGTTATGGGGGTTTTTAGCTCCTTCTCATTCAGACTTTTTGGAAAGTTTATATTTGCCTTAGTATATATATACGTCAGATGTAGTTTGCATGTCTTTGTATGTTCAAGATGTATATTCCAATGGTAGGAAAGATGTATCCTTTGTTAGGTTTCCTTTGAAAGTCTGTTTACATATTCATTACACATTTCCAGGTTTTTAGCATTATGCAAACTAGATAGTCAGAAGAAAAACCCAGACAAGTATTTATCATACATGGCATAGCATAAGAGAGAAGACAGAATACCTTGCACAAATAAAAACTTTGCTTTTACTCATTTTTTTAATACTTACAGATAAAAAAACTTGAATCACGCCTCAGTAAAACTGATTGCACTGATGAAAAGGGTAAATCATATTCCAGCAATGAAACCTGGAAAAGGGACCCTTGTACTGTGTGTGAATGCAAAGTAAGTATGTACTTCAGTTATTTGGTGCAAAAAGAGATTCTGTTCTCATATCCCTGCCCATTACAATGTTTTTAAATCCACCTCTTGTTTACATTTATTATATTTCCATTTATTAAATATTAAATATTTTAATATTTATTATATTTCCATTTTTATGGATGGTACTGGCAAAATTAGCTACAAAATTAATTGCACTTCTTGAAAAAGTCTATTAAAATCCTTGAAAAACAATAAAAGCATATCTAGCTTATTGCTAAATTTTCATTTTCTTTTATTATGTTAGCATTTTAAAAAATGTAGTCAAAGAAATATGGGGGCACTTGGCATCCCAGTTTCATGCCTGAATGTTAAATAAGATGACATACTGTTCAGGTATAATGTAGAAGGTACTATAAGGCATAATAAGAAGGTATAATACAAAAAGCCTTCTCAATATTAATTGATACTGAAGTAAACTATATGAAGTTTTTTTTTAATAACCAAGATCTTAGAGGGGATGAATGAAAACACATGCTTCAATAATGGGAAAAAAGATACTTCTTGATTGGAAAATGTAGCTAAGTATGGTCTGGTTTCATTCCTTGTTTTCCCAACACAGGTTGGTCAGATTACCTGTTTTGTGGAGTCGTGCCCGCCAGCTGACTGTGAAGCTCCTGTGAAGATTAAAGGAGCTTGTTGTCCAGTCTGCTTAAAAGAAAATATTAATAAAAAGAAGCCATAAGTCTTCTTTTTTTTTAGATTTTAGGGTGCATACTCTTTGTATCAATGCCTGCTGATGGCAAAAACTACAGGCTTAAAACAGCAAGAAATCAAGATTACAACATTCTAATGGTGCTGTAACAGTATAACATAATGTATCATTGTATTTTCTGCCCATGAAGGTAATCACAATGCAAAAATTAATGAAAGGGAAACTAGCAAACAGGTCAAAGTTAATTGTGTGTTAAGCTTCTCAGGTTAGACAAACTAAAAACTGGTGCTACTTTAAGAGAACACTGTCAGGTAGTTTTAGGTATCCAAAATGACTGGGCTTCAGACTTAGGCTAAAATGAACACTTTTCCCCCATCTATGATTAGTAATGTTGAAAGTTCCATTTTCAGTTCCAGTCTGACTTGAAATTTAGCTCTTTATTATTACTTAGTAAATGATGGGAAAGCAAAAGGTCACTCACTGTACCCAAACCAATGCAATAGAGGACCAGTTTCTGCAAACCACATATGCATGGAAATGCTGTTGAATCACACTATCATTTCTACGTATGGACCATCAAGAAAATAAAGAAAAACAGAGTGCACCTTTCAACATTCTCTTGTTCACTGAGCAAAATTATTCAATATTTTCGAACTAGAAAGGCTGGAATTACTAGGGGAACATGAGTAAATGTAATTGGAAGATAGAAAAAGCAATTGAATGTATATTACAGGTATAATTGACAGTGTTCCTCATTTTAGGAAAACACACATGGCAGAGTAGCATTTGATCTTAACATGAACATAATCTTTATGTCAAAACATATGTAATTGCTTGGCAACTTATTTTTGTTTCATCTATTTTAAATCATTGTAACATGACCATCCAGTCCCGTTTCTAAGCATGCTTCTCTTAATCTCAGATCAGCTCACATATTTGTATGGCCCTGTTTTGAGAATGTGAAACCACGTCACATGCCATTTTATATACAAAAATACCTACTGACTTTCTGTGCATATTGTCAATAGACATATGTTCCTGATTATATTGTGGCACTGTTTGTTGAAAAAAAAAAAAAAAAAAAAAGAATCTAAATCAAGCATCATGATTAATTGTGGATTGACTACTTTTTCTGACAAGGTATTTGATTTTTATTTTTTTGTTCAATTTCATCTAATGCATATATATTTTTACCTCATATTTTTATCATTCATGTTAAAAATGGTCTGCCAATGGACTTTAGTTCCCATTTAATAAATGTTTAACATAATAGAGTATATGTCTACACTAGCATTTCAAAGTTGTATACTTTTTAGAATACAAACTGCATATTTTTGACCAGGACTTATATATTATATTCAGTGAAGGACAACTATCATACCTCATTTTACAGTTTTTTGTTTGTTTGTTTGTTTTTTGTTTATTCAGAAATTATTCTCTCCCTAATTACTTAATATTTTAGAATTTATGGCTCTGTCCTTAATTCCCAAGTTAGGACTAACATGAACCAAGCTCTTCAGGTTTTCACTGACTTCTGAATTTTTTGTTCAAACCGAGGGAGCAGAGATCTGGAATCAAAGAACTCTGCACAAAATTTAACATTCTCATCTTAAACATTTCAGATTATGCAAACAAACTGAATACTTAATTATTGCATGGTAAGTCAAATACCTGTCTAATAACTAACCTAGCACAACTAAATAAGTTCTGGTATTATATTTTGGCACATAATTTCTCTGATTACTAACATTAATAATTTCAAATTTGATAATCAGATACCATGCCACACATTCAAACTCCGGTGTATCTTTAAAGCTTGCTAAAGAAAATCATTTCATACTATAGTAAGAACAATATGTACATGTGAGTGGTGTGTTAAAGATGTGTGGTAGAAGGTACACATAGAACTGCAATTTATATTTTTTAGAATATTTTAATTGATTTTATATACAATGTTTTGACTTATGTAATTTTCTATTTTAATACTTTCAGAAATTGTGTGTGGCGAGCATGTTTGAGTATCATATCTAGAGGCTGTCATTCCTGTATTTCTTTGATACTCTGGTATTTTGTTGACTTTTACTGAGAGTCCAAACCACATGTCTCGTCCTGTAAGTCCAACTCAGATGGAACTCCCATTGACCTATAGCAGGAATTCCTCAAAGAGGAAGGATTGCGGAGCTGAACCAAATATAATTTAACTGTCTAAATAGATACATAAATCAGTAATACATCCAGCTGGTTACTACTTACATTCTTTTATTCCAATTTTATATTAAATAAACTTTCTCAAAATTTCCACGTATTGAAGAAAATAGTTTCCATTTATACATTATAAAATAGTAACATATATCCGATTGTTCATTTTCTTCAGCCTCCAGAATAAAGAGGGAGGCTTTCTTCAATGTTCACTGTTTATTCATATGGTATATAAAATGGGCTTAGGAGTCTGGATATGCTTAAATAAGTGTAATTTTGAGTTATTTTCCTCTGTCCATCTGATTATAAACCATTCAGGAAAAACACGTCTTTATGCAGTTTAAAGTGTAATCAGTCATGGATTGTGCTTGTTTTATTGTCATGTCTGCAGAATCAGCATTAATTTTAACATTTCTGAAACAGTGGCCAATGGCTAGATGACCATTTTCTCAGTATCCACTGTGAGAATATTGCTGTAATATGTTGCAAAATTTACATATTTATTTTCTTTTTTTAATGTTACCTAAAGCAAAGTCTTTGTTGTTTTTATTTTAATCAGTAAATTTACCAAAGAACTGTTTGCACTGTATAATGAATGCTTTTCAGTTAAAATAAAATGGGCCACATTTCCAAGTAAACATGATTTCTTCTTGATAGATATATTGTTTAGATTAATTGCTGAAGATTCCAGTATGAAGATTTTATTCAAAGAACTATAGCACTTCTCTTATGCAGGATAGTTACGACTCCATTTCCAAGAAAAAAAGAATGAGCTAATGAATTATGTAGATAGATTCTTTATGACACATAAATCATCTATTCACTGTTCTCTCCTAGGTGATAGGAAAAAATACATGTAGGGTCACAAAAGAATATTTAAATGTACTCTTATCTCTAAGTATAAGTTTATTTGAAAATGTTCTTAGTGTTGGACATTTTTCCCCCAAAAATTGGCCAACAGGTGAAGTATCTCTTGATGGAAATTATGTAATACTTGCATACAGCCTGGTCTTGTGCAGTTTCTTCACTTTCCTTGGCTCTTCAGATAGATCCAGTCCTGAATTGCCTTGCCATGCACTTGATTACACATTTGTTCTTTATCGACATCATTCCACAAGTTCAGGAATCCAGGTTCATGGAATACCTTGTCTGTAGTTGACTACTTCTAGACTTCTGAGACTAGACAATGCATGAAGAAGTCCCACCTTGTATCTGCTCCATTCTGTGCCTTTGAAACAAAGCAACTGTCAACTTCCTGGTGGTAATCCAAGGAAAGCAATGACAGAGCAAGATTAGGATGCTGAGAGGGTAAAGACAGTCATGAAACACATGTGCATGGTGCAGCCCTGAAATTAGTCTCCTGTACAATAGATTATTTTTTTTTAGTCATTAGAATTAAACTCTTGATCTGCTACTGATATATTTTGAGAAAGATTCAGAGACTTGAAATACTATGAGTAAATTCACTTTATTCCTTTAGGTTGAATTCAAGTAAGAATCATTTGGTTGCAATATGATTAAAGTTTTCATTACAGGGAATGACCTCCCATACTCAGTAACTTTGTTTTGTAAAATAATATTCTGCTGCCATAGTGCAAGTTGTTACATGATTTAAAATCTTTTTCCTTGTGTTTTCTTGGAGCCAAGTCCAGTTGGAGGCCAGTCACTAGTGGCGTCCCCCAGGGCTCGGTGCTGGGGCCGGTCCTCTTTAATATCTTCATCGATGATCTGGATGAGGGCATTGAGTGCACCCTCAGTAAGTTCGCAGATGACACCAAGTTAGGTGCGTGTGTCGATCTGCTTGAGGGTAGGAAAGCTCTGCAGGAGGATCTGGATAGGCTGCACCGATGGGCTGAGGTCAACTGCATGAAGTTTAACAAGGCCAAGTGCCGGGTCCTGCACCTGGGGCGCAATAACCCCAAGCAGAGCTACAGACTGGGAGAGGAATGGTTGGAAAGCTGCCAGGCAGAGAAGGACCTGGGAGTGATGGTTGATAGTCGGCTGAATATGAGCCAGCAGTGTGCTCAGGTGGCCAAGAAGGCCAACGGCATCCTGGCTTGTATTAGGAACAGCGTGACCAGCAGGGCTAGGGAGGTGATCGTCCCCCTGTACTCAGCTCTGGTGAGGCCGCACCTCGAGTACTGTGTTCAGTTTTGGGCCCCTCGCTACAAGAAGGACATCGAGGTGCTTGAGCGGGTGCAGAGAAGGGCGACGAAGCTGGTGAGGGGCCTGGAGAACAAGTCCTACGAGGAGCGGCTGAGGGAGCTGGGCTTGTTCAGCCTGGAGAAGAGGAGGCTCAGGGGTGACCTTATCGCTCTTTTTAGGTACCTCAAGGGAGGCTGTAGCGAGGTGGGGGTTGGCCTGTTCTCCCACGTGCCTGGTGACAGGACGAGGGGGAATGGGTTTAAGTTGAGCCAGGGGAGTTTTAGGTTAGATGTTAGGAAGAACTTCTTCACTGAAAGGGTTGTGAGGCACTGGAACAGGCTGCCCAGGGAAGTGGTGGAGTCACCATCCCTGGAAGTCTTCAAAAGACGTTTAGATGTAGAGCTTAGGGATATGGTTTAGTGGAGGGCTGTTAGCGTTAGGTTGGAGGTTGGACTCGATGACCTTGAGGTCTCTTCCAACCTAGGAAATTCTTTCTGATCCCCCTGTAGCATTTGCCAAATCAGTAATCTTCACAGTGAGAGTTTTAGACATTCTGGGGCTGTTCCTTGGCTTTGTGTTGGAAATTAAAATGAAGTATCAAAAGCTGGTATATTTGAGTAGTTCTATCAAAACTTACACATTATTGTATTGTACTTTTCTGGAAATACATTAAGCATTGTGCATATACAGTATAGTACGATTAGAAAATTACCATCAGGAAGAAAGACTACTGCTTTCTTATGGTCTCTCTCATCTACAATGTGGGGTTTAGCTTAGTATATTTCTGAATTCACTACACTGATTTTTATTATGTACAAGAAAAATAAGACCTGGTATGTGACAAAAGCTTGTTAGATGGAATACGTGAACAACATATATGACCATACACACATATCTCTAACACTGAAAGATTGTGAGTTTCTGTTAGGTTCCCGGTGGAAAGCAACAGTGTTATACATAATAAAACTAATGAGAAACAGTAAACTAGTAAACATGTTACTAGATTTTAGATTACTAGATGTTAATATTGCTGTAATCAGCTTTGCATTATGATGTACCTAAAGAGGAGATTGTGCTGAGTCATGAAAAGAATCATAGAATCATAGAATATCCTGAGTTGGAAGGGACCAACAAGGATCATCAAGTCCAACTCCTGGCACCGCACAAGTCTAAACCCAAAAGTTTAGACCATGTGCACAGTCCAATCACTTCTTAAATTCAGACAGGCTTGGTGCAGTGACTGCTTCACTGGGGAGCTTGTTCCAGTGTGCAACCACCCTCTCAGTGAAGAACCCCTTCCTGATGTCAAGCCTAAACTTCGCCTGCCTCAGCTTAACACCATTCCCACAGATCCTATCACTGGTATTTACAGAGAATTGGTCACCTTCCACAAGGCACGAGGAAGTTGTAGACTGTGATGAAGTCCCTCCTCAGCCTCCTCTTCTCCAGGATGAACAGGCCCAGTGACCTCAGCCGCTCCTCATATGTCAGCATTGTTGTCTGCTAATACCATATTTTAAAGCAGACAACCTAGCAATATTAAGCTTTTATTTTACAACTATCCTGGATGCCTAGTTTCATGCTATGGTTGCTTTTCTTTCCTTTCTTCACTCTTAGCCTGCTGTGACATAGCAAGGAAACCTCTCCATCTCCAACGTAGTTTTCCTTCTGTTTTCTGCCCAACATATTTGCTATCCACCCTCAGTGTTATGAATGGTCCTTTCAAGCTGATTTAGCATTCCAGCCCCATAACAGACAGAGCTGAGTACAGATCAGATATAAGTTACAAGAGAATCTGAACAGTTGTGCTTAGCAGAAAAACTATGAATTGAATATATCTGTTTACACTCAGAGATGGAACAGAACAGAAACTCCTGTGATAAAGGAATAAACCTAATTGTTGCATTCAGTAAAGATTTGTATCTGTTTGAAGCATCCCTCAGTAATACAACTTTACAATCCCACACGTCACATGCTTTAAAAATGTTGCTGTGTTGCCAAAACAAATCACATTACCTACTAATATCTTTATGACATGTTGTCTGTTGTTAACCTGGCTCACAGCCAGTCCTAGGATAAGCCCAGTAAGCACTTCTTGTCTCTTTTTATAGAGATTAGCATGAAAAAAAAGTACCCTGAGGGGGGGATAAGAATAAAAAATCAGAAGTAGTCCCAAGAAAGGAAAAGGAACTATTGCTTTGTTCTAGTGGGGAGAAAAATAAATAAATCAGCTAGTACTCTTAATTTTTTTCAGGCAGAATCTGACAGTTCATATAGGAACATATTACATATGTCATAGTAGCATTTATGCTATATTGCAATATAGCATCCCCAAGCAATGGGAATCTCCCACCACAAAGCATTGCTTCTTTTTCATTGAAAATCACCATTTCTTTTTTCTACCCCATACTTTTACAACTGAGGGACTTAAAGAAGAACTCAAGACAACAAGGCCAAAAAGTTTATTTTGGCAAATCACCAGCCCAGCCCCTCAGAATGGCAGGTCTTAGCTGGTGAATGAAGACAGGCCTGAATGGATTGCTCTGGAGAAGGATTCAGAGCCAGCTAGTCAGACAAAGGGGTACAGTGGGGTTCCTGTACTTTTCCTGTACTTGCACACTAGATTCATGGTTGATTATGAATTTCCATGATTTGGATTTCAAAGTTCCCAGGAACTCTTGAAAAAAGATACTGAGCAGAGGGCTTGCTCTTTCCTAAATCACTTTTACTGTGGAAAGCAATCATCTTGCTACAAATGGGAGGCAAATGTGACAGCTTTCATAATATGGAGAACAATTCCAGTTACTTTTTAGTAAGCCTTTTTTTTAGTTGTAGTTTTTATTTTATTTTACTGTATATTTTTTTTTCATTATGCTTTATAGGAAGGGCCTTCTTGTATGCAGTGAAACAGATTGGAGACATTGTAGGAATGGAATAAATGTTTTCTTTCAGCTGACCTGGCTCAACATGGTTGAATATAGCGTTACTTGTTGCCAGGCTATTCTCTTCTAGTGAGGGTATTTAAAGATTGCCATGGGATTATTTGGATTTTCTTTTATATCAACAATCAATTCAAGCAATAACAAACAATAGCTGCCTTGATGTCAGACCACGACAGATTGTTTCTGGTGCAGGCAAATGCTGATGTGGATTTTAAAACTGTTGTCTTATGTTCCTTTCTTTTTTTTCTCTGCGGTGGAATGCTATTATTACCACAAATCTTACCTCTCAAGCAGCAATATTTTCCATTTGAACTTTAGATGTACTCAGAAAACATGTTGCCTGACTTGTTTAAGATCAAGGACTTTGCACATTGGGAATGATAAAAAGGGGCATAACTCCTCTATTGCTTTAGATTAGTAGACTCTTAAAACCAGGGGAAGTCAGTCTAGTCTTGCCTAGCATCTGCACAGCACATTAAATTGAATTCATGCAGTGTTTCTCACATTAAAACAATATCCTGTGTTTCAACAGAATCTTAAAAAGACATGCAGTCTTGATTGAAAATTTTGAAATGTTACTTCTGCATCATCATAATATATATTTAAATAGGGGGTTACCTACTCTCAAAAAGAACATTCAAGAGTGTCTCTGTATGGGTATTTGGCTGCTGAGCTGCTCATCCTGACACCTTTGTTTCACTTTTATATGCAAAGTAGATTGTGCTCCTCCTCCTCCTCTTATTTTTTTTTTTCCATTACAAGGTTTTATGCATACACGCTTGTAGTTTAAGATGAATCTGACTCACTAAATCATACCAAGAATTCAGATTCAGCCAGATTCTAAAACTGCTTTTAGCTCTTTTATAGCTCCCAGTTTTGAAAGTAGAATTCACATTCTTTATTCCCCCATGCATGGTTTTGCATTTAACTATGTTATACTGATTGAATGAGTTCTGGCTATAAAACAATCTGGATCTGTCTATAATTACTTTAATTTTCATTAAAATTGTTTACTTATGGGTTAAGATTGTTTAATAAAATCTAAAAGTAATAAATCTAAATAAAAGTAATCTAAAAGTAATAACTCTAATAAAACTAAAGTAATTCTGATGCTGCTACAGGTTTATCCCTCTCTTACATTCCTTGCACCAAAATCAGCTAACAGTGACTGATCACACTTGAGAGACCAAGAAAGTAAAGGAGTAAAGAGAGATCCTGCTTCCTTTCTATAGTGAGAAATTGTTCACAAAGGAAAAAATGCTGATGACAGCCACCCTTGTTTTTCCCCATCTGCTGCTGTTTACTTCATTCATAATACATTACTGAAAAGTATGATAGCTTAGAGAGAGGGGCTTTGATAGAAATGTCAGGATTCAAGCTGCAGTAACATACAGTGGAGTTTTTGTGTTCCTAGTGATACTCTTGTCTCTCCTTTCCCTTTCAGGCCACAAGCTTGTCTGTATTACTGCCTATGGTTCTGTCTTTAATTTAAATTAAATGTAAGTAAGAATAGCCCTTATGAAAGAGCAGAAAAATATGGTTGGGGAAAATGTTTATATTACAAGTTTAAAGAGTTTGGGCTACATTAAGCTATAGCTGCGGTCAGGAATTTTGCATATTTTAGTATTGGATTTGTACCACTGGAAAATAATGCCTTGTTGGCCTACTGAACAGCCATGGTTCGCAGATGTGAGAGCTTCCCAGTGCCAGTGAGCTTCACCACAGCTTTGGAAATTTCAGACACAGATGAAGACCTGAGTTCATTCAGGCCTTGGTCTTGGTTTCTCCACTGAGACTAGCACTGCGGGTAAGTACCTGCAGTGGTAAGTACCTGCTGGGCTATGTGACAATTACTTGTTTAAAAGGGAGTAGAAAGGAGTAACTCTGTTCTGTGCAGAATTACTGATAATGTTTTTGCTTCTACATTAGAAAACTGCACACTGCCTTATCCATATTCTAGAAGCACTGACAGGCGCCATCAGTAAATGATGACTCTGGCCACCTTAAAACCCCAAATATGTTTTATATAGAATATTAGAGTATATGTTCACAGAAAAGTTGCTTGTATTTTCTTTTTTTTTTAATTACTGCTTTGAATGGCCAAGGTTGTCTTAAAATAGAAAAAGAAAATGCAAACAGCACAACAATCACACCTAGCTTATAAAACAAACATTAAAATGTAGACTGCTAATTACTGGATTATAAACTAACATGTTAATCCCGGACTTCATAGAAGATAATACAGTTCCACATTCCCTGATACTTACAAAGCGAACAAGATAGTAATACTAAATCTGGTTTGACGAAATCTGATGGCAATAACTGGGCCAGCTCATTTCAGCTGTATTAAAATCATATACTTTAATTTTCCTCTGAAATTACAGAAAAAAATAATAATCAATAAAGTATGACCTTGTAGAAGTGCTATAGAAATTACTTCCTTAAATGGACCATTACTTTTCAAGTTTGCCTGCCCTATCTTCATCTAGTCAGTTGACTTCTTGTCCTTCTGAAAACCCACGACAATTTGTTAACAAGAGATAAAAGATGGGGCTTGAGTTTTGTCTGTAATAAGCAAATGTGGTCCTTCCCACACTATGTGCCTGGGATGGACCCTGGTTGGGCCAGGATTTCACCCCAGATATTCTAAGAATATTCCTGTGGTTCTGGATTTTGTGTCTTACGAGGGATTAAGAATTTGGTGTCTAGGATACAAGAGATCAGTTTCAATAATGCCAGTCTACTAGAAGTCAGTGTGACAGTGCTGAACATTAAAATTGTATTCCTAAAAAAATCCTATTTGTAACATCCCAGACCTGACACTTACCTGTTAATGCACAACAGAATTGAACACACAAAAATGTTAACAATTGCAGTTCCTGAAAACAGAAGTAGCCCAAGCAACATTTATATCTAATTTCCTTACAAATCTTTCACACAAATCTTACATTAGTATATGCATATATACTATAATGATAGCATGTGACTACAGTTTAAGGGCAAGATTCCACTAAAGCTATGTCTTCTATTGGAGACCATCAGGTTTGTCATTTTAGAATAAAAATCTTGGCAACATTATCCTAGAAAATATTTTTACATTTTTCCTAGGTCATCTCTGTTATACAGGGACCATCCCTGTGAGTACCTAGATAAAAGTAAAATTGAAATCCATGTTAATTTACAGGATTTTGGCCAGATTTCAGGAAATCGTTTGCTCTTTAGAGATTACCCTTAATCCTCCCAGAACAGATACCAAATTATCCCAGGCAGCTTGCCAAACTGTCAAGATGACGGCTGCTATCTCAGATCTCAGTTAGCACATTTCAGTCTTCAGTGAAGATTCCCAAAGTTGTTACATCAGTCTTGGCAATGCACCCCAAGGAAGCATGCACAGGATCATTACTTACATTAATACAGTTTTCTCTCAGGCCCTGAACAAAAATTCTGGCAATCAGGCAGAAAAAACATACTTCCCTTTTGTCTTGTAAACTTGAGAGTCAATTAGTTAAAACATCTCTATGGAATAGATGAATTTCCAGCTGTAAGCAGGAAGGCAACTTCCACTGAATATAATACTCTTTTATTATATATATATATATATATATATATATATATATATTCATTTTATTTATGAAACATTTCATATAATTATATTTGAGATAGTTTTTTTGTGACTGTAGTCACTACATATAAGTACGTACTTCACAGATGCATATGATATTTCTTAGGCCCATCCAATAACACCTGTAGTCCACATACCTCTCTCTTATATGACATTAGTGACCCTGTGCCTAAACAATGATCTAGTCTGAAGTATTCTGTAAAGGGACTGGATCTGTGAAAGAAACATTTCTGGTACCATAGGGACTGATTTCATGGGGAAGGTCAAATGAGCTTTTGCCAAACAACCATCAGGAAGGGACCAAAAAATTCACAATTATTTTGAAGGACATATTTAGAAAAAAAGCATATGGAAGGAAAGGACTAAGAAAATTTTAAGAGAATGCAGTTTTGAAGAAAAAATGTTACTGAACATTGAGTAATTCTCTAAAATTCCTCAAACTGGAATAATCACTGAAGTAAGCTCAAGAGTTTCATCTGTTTAATTCTTGGTAAAATTTTCACAAAATATTAAGTACAGAGTGCAAAAAGATAGTAAACTGCATAATATAATCTTTATTATCAAGAATTGTAGCATATCTAAACACATCATATCTACTTTTCATTTTTATGCTGATTTCATTAATATCTAGAAAATTCCATTCTATGTGAAAGGAATACCATTGTGTAAACAGTATCTACAGTATTTTATTTTATTTTATTTTATTTTATTTTATTTTATTTTATTTTATTTTATTTTATTTTATTTTATTTTATTTATTTTATTTTATTTTAATTTTATTTTATTTTATTGTCACTGTGTTACTCGTATTTTTGTCATTGTATACTCGTTTGCTAACAATATTAATATTATCCTGATCAGGAGTCTAGCTCTCAGTATCTGATACATGTATTTAGTACTTTACATATTGATTCTGATTTTAGTTGACTATTTAGTAATTGGATTTTTTCTCTTCTATTAACATTCTGTTCCCCTGACCTGAAGGAGGCATGGATCTGTGTACTGACCGAGTGGTGTAAAAAAGCTATTTTGGAGTACTCTACATTCTGTATAGAATATCCTCTACTTTATATGTTTATGTAAATGATGTAACTAGTATCAAATTTATTTTGAAGTAAATGTCAGAGGTAGCGTTAATTGTTCAAACTAGAATAAGAAAGAGAGAAATTGGTTTTCAGCTATTCCAGTGAAGATGTAAGTTAGCTCAAGAAGTTAAATGGAATTTAGAGGAGGAGTTTTTGCAGTTAAAAACATCAAAAAGGATTGTATTTTCAATGGCAAAGTTAAAAGGATTTGTCTGCAACATGCTTGTAAAGATTGTTTATCTAAAGTACTCTAAAGAAACCATCTGGACTGATGGATGGTTAGGGAGGATGCACGGCTAACAGAGCTGCTGGCCCTCCTGTCTCCAGCAATGCTGGATTCTACGTTGACCCTTTGTGTCATCTTGATCTTAAAAAGTATTCTGGAGCAAGCCACAGAGGGGAAAGCATCTCTTAACCATTGTCTGGCTAAATCTTGAACACTTAATTGAAGGAGGGGTGGCCTTGAAGACAAGAAACAGGATGGTTTTATTCTTGGATTAGCTTTTGGCATGCTTGGGGAAATCATTTGATCTCTCAACATTTAAGCCTCTCATCTATGAAAAAAAAAAACAAACAAAGGTACAATAATGCAGGCCTGAAGTCTTTTAAATCTACTGAAGCTGGTCTTTTTTGACCAAATGTGGTCTTTTTTGTCTCAGAGAAAACCTACTGTTATTCCTTCTTCCTGTGTTATTTCCCATTCCTCTTTACTTTTCATTTTTACTGTCACTGCCTTTGTTTTGAATAGGAATTTGTTTGACCAAGTGAAGACAACACTTACATGAAACTGAAACCAGAAGGGGAAGTTGAGTTCTAGATGGCCTGTTAGAAGTTTTCCATGTCTGAGAGTGGCTGATAATGCCATTGCAGTGCCTGCACATTCCCATCAGCTGCTCTGATGGGGACATTAAAGGTTACAAGTGACATTCTCTGTCCTTTCTTCATTCCTTTCAAATACACAGAATTAGGTATGTGGAGAATTAACAACAGTGAGGCCATATATAATTATGCATGTCTCACTCCTGTCAGAGAGACTATACACATTAACATTGTTTTTACTGTGATATGAAAATTAACAACACATAGAAATTTAACAATGACATTATTTTTGGCATCTCATGAATTTACTGCTAACTAGGGATAAAGCATTACCCTCTTGTTCTTTTAGAATTCACGTCAGAATTAGATTTTGATTACAAATATCATGATTCTGGTAGCTCCATCCCACAGATGGGGCTTTCTATTGGTCTTTCTATTAACACCACAGATAGTCTTTACAGGACCCTATGCTCGTAGTCCAAGAAACAAGACTCTACATTGCAGGAGACCAGGTTAAGATGGGTTTGTTTTGTTTTGTTTTTCTTTAGATTAAATTTGTTTTAAAACACATAACTAATAGTATACAAAAGTCTTGGAGTGACATTCTAGTCTTGCTCGGTGGACATTTTAAATTTAAGTGCCCTGTGGTGAACTAAGCATGCTATTATTATAAAGGCATGTATGAAGTACAAATAGTCCAACTTTTAAATCATTTTGAATTATTACTGTTTTTCCTAATGGCTGAAATACATATCAAGTAACTGCATTTCCACAGTTCATATTTCCATGTTAAAGCATATCTTTTTATAAGTAATTCTTAAATGAAAATCTGTATTTTTGTGTCCAAATTTGCATTAGCTGTGGAGTAGTCCCCATTGGTCTTGATATAGTGCAGAATCAGCTGCACTTTATTGTTGCAATTATCATTGTAGACCTCTGTTGGGCTCTCTCCACAAGGTCCATGTCTATCTTTTGCTGGGGAGTCCAGAACGGGACACAAAACCCCAGTGTAGACTCACCAATGCTTAGTAGAGTGGAAGGATCACCTCCGTCAATCTTATCGCAGTACTTTGCCTAATACAGCCACAAATACTGTTAGCCTTCATAGCTGCAAAGGCACACTGCTTACTCATGCTCAACTTGGTGTCCACTAGGACCCCAGTGGCCTGGAAATCTGTTTTCCATCTGGGTGGTCCCCAGCATGTCCTGGTACCTGGAGTTGTTCCTCCTCAGGTTCAGGACTTTGTATTTCTTCTTCTTGAACTTCATGAGGTTCCTCACAGACCATTTCTCCATTTCTCCAGCCTGTTAGGGTCCCTCTGGATGGCAGCACAGTCCTCTGACATGTCAGCCACTCCTCACAGTTTTGTGTCATTTGCAAGCTCACTGAAGGTGCACTCTGCCCCATCATCCACATCATGATGTTAAACAGGATTCACGCATGGTCCAGCATTTATGCCCAATTTGATTAGTCGTAGTGCACTGTGATTTCTTGGCTGTGGTATATAAGTGGTCCGAACTGCAATTGTGAAGGTTCTGGGAATCTACAGAAGTTGGCACACCAGCTGGTCAATTATTTGAAAATATTCAAAATAAGACTCTTAAAATTGAATAACTCCCTTAAAAATATATTTATCTTTTAAGTATAAAATTTTTGCAAATAATAATAATAATCTGAAATGTAAGTGTTGGATATTAAGTTTAATATAATGTGTTAGGAGAATTAAGAAACTGAAAATGGAATGTTTAGACAAAAATAAAAGCTGAACAGTTAGCAACCTACACTAACCTAAAGGGACACCCTTAAGATAAGGTTATTTACTAAATATCACCCCTATCTGGACTTTATATTCCATTTACAATGGAGTCCAAAGGACCAATCCTCGTTCCAAGGGCCAGCAGTGGACATATGTTTTAGCCAGTCTTTAAAACAATCGCTTCTGTGAATTCACATTTTCCTTCATATATAACTGAGAAAAGACATGCTACTGTTAATTTTCAGTTACATGCTAACACTTAATTTAAAACTCTGCTGAGACCTTATTTTTTTCAGTGCTTTTACAGTAATTTGATGACTTGTAAAGTGACAGAGGAGTGCTTGAGAGGCTGAGAACTAGTTGTTGTCTAATGTTAAATGCCCATGGAATGAACACAGAGAAAATTCACAGCAAAATCCTGTAATGTCTTTAGAACAACTTTATACGAAGGCTCGGCTGTTCTTACAACTGATCGTAAGCCAGGGCAGTTGTGCTGCCATGCAGCTGACTCCAAGGGATTGGAATGATGAAGCTTTGTATGACAGTAAATAAAACAATGTCTGTCTCCATGCCTGCAAACTTTAGTGCTTTCTTAGAAAGATCACAGAATCACAGAATTTCTAGGTTGGAAGAGACCTCAAGATCATTGAGTCCAACCTCTGACCTAACACTAACAAGTCCTCTACTAAACCATATCACTAAGCTCTACATCTAAACATCTTTTCAAGATCTCCATGGATGGTGACTCCACCACTTCCCTGGGCACCCCATTCCAATGCATCACAACCCTCTCAGTAAAGAAGTTCTTCCTAACATCCAACCTAAAACACCCCTGGCACAACTTTAGCCCATTCCCCCTCATCCTGTCACTAGGCACGTGGGAGAACAGACCAACCCCCACCTCGCTACAGCCTCCTTTAAGGTACTTATAAGGAGCAATAAGGTCACCCCTGAGCCTCCTTTTCTCCAGGCTGAACAAACCCAGCTCCCTCAGCTGCTCCTCTTAGGACTTGTTCTCCAGACCCCTCGCCAGCTTCATCGCCCTTCTCTGGACTCTTTTGAGCACCTCCATGTCCTTCTTGTAGCGAGTGGCCCAAAACTGAACACAGTACTCGAGGTGCGGCCTCACCAGAGCCAAGTACAGGGGGACTATCACTCTATCACTTCCCTAGACCTGCTGGCCACACTGCTTCTTATACAAGCCAGGATGCTGTTGGCCTTCTTGGCCACCTGAGCATACTGCTGGCTCATATTCAGCCAACTATCCACCAATACTCCCAGGTCCTTCTCTGCCAGGCAGCTTTCCAACCACCCCTCTCCCAGCCTGTAGCTCTGCTTGCGGTTATTGCGCCCCAGGTGCAGGACCCGGCACTTGGCCTTGTTGAACTTCATACAGTTGACCTCAGCCCATTGGTCCAGCCTATCCAGATTCTCCTGCAGAGCCTTCCTACTCTCGAGCAGATCGACACATGCACCTAACTTGGTGTCATCTGCAAACTTACTGAGGGTGCACTCAATGCCCTCATCCAGATCATTGATGAAGATATTAAAGAGGACTGGCCCCAGCACCGAGCCCTGGGGAATGCCACTAGTGACCAGCCTCCAACTGGATTTGACTCCACTCACCACGACTCTTTGGGCCCGGCTATCCAGCCAGTTTCTAACCCAACGAAGCGTACGCCAGTCCAAGCCAAGAGCAGCCAGTTTCTTGAGGAGAATGCTGTGGGAAACGGTGTCAAAAGCCTTGCTGAAGTCAAGGTAGACCACATCCACAGCCTTTCCCTCATCCACCAAGCGCGTCACTTTGTCATAGAAGGAGATCAGGTTCGTCAAGCAGGACCTGCCTTTCATAAACCCATGCTGACTGGGCCTGATCGCCTGCTTGCCCTGCAAGTGCTGCGTGATGACTCTCAGGAGGATCTGCTCCATGAGCTTCCCTGGCACTGAGGTCAAACTGACAGGCCTGTAGTTTCCCGGGTCTGCCCTCCGGCCCTTCTTGTAGATGGGCGTCACGTTTGCTAGCCACCAGTCAACTGGGACTTCCCCTGATAGCCAGGACTGCTGATAAATGATGGTAAGCGGCTTGGCCAGCTCCTCTGCCAGTTCTCTCAGTACCCTCGGGTGGATCCCATCCAGCCCCATTGACTTGCACACATCCTAGTGCCGTAGCAGGTCGCCAAACATTTCCTCGCGGATAGTGAGGGTCACATTCTGCACATTTCTTGCACAGATCTTGCACATTTTCAGCTCATGACAACTATCACTTTCTAAAACGTTAGCACAATCAAGCCAATTGGTTTTAAAGGGTAGCTGTTTTTAGATATCTACAGACTTTGACGAACCAGTGGACTAGGCAGTCCCTGGAATAACTGGCAATTACCTGAGCTGCTTGAACACTGCAGTTCTATGTAGTGTTTGGCTAAGTATCCCTACTTGTATGTAGTCCATAAAATGGAGGGGGGATCTATTCATATCACTCTGTTAAAGAAAAATATAAAAGGAAAATTCAACATATTCCAGTGAATACATAAAGTATAATAAATGTTCTCAGATAACCTAGCTCCTACCATATTAGTCCATTTTCTCCAGAACTGTTTATTAATTGCTAAAGATTGACAGGTGCTTGAGATACAGACTGTCAAAATTCAAGGCAATTTTTTTTTCTAACAGCTGCAAATCCTGCAGGTTCCTGTGCTCTGCTGGCACTTCTCTGATCTGATGCCTTTTCTAGTGCATGGCCACCTTGGCTGCCTTTTTTTGTTGTTGTTCTTTTCTTTTTTGCTTTATTTTATTTTATTTATTTATTTATTTATTTTCCCTCCTTGCATCCTTAACCTCTCATCTTAATCCTTCTACTCCCATCAACTTTTTATCTTTTTACCCAAGTCTGCTCGCATCACTCCCACTTTGGCTCCAAGTTGGGCTTAGCTGGAAGAATCAAGCATGTCAACAAGCCCCAGCAGAGCAATTTTGAGACTAACATAAGCAGACATTTCCTGTAAACCTGATACCTGGATTATTTCCATGTTACAGGGATGACAAATGGCTCACTAAATAATAGTCTTCATAAATACATTATCATTTCAATGAAATGTTTCATAGCATTTCTGAAAAGGCAATAAGAAGTGAACCGTAGTGCAATTCTCTGCTGAGCTACACAGCGAGACCTATTCTAGGTTCATGTAAGATGCTGAAAAACAAACAGGGACATGATATCATCACCAGATGTTGGATATATAACTTGATATATTTCTCGTGGTTAGAGGGCTGAAGAGCTGATCGAACCATTATTCCTCTTTGTGTAAGAGCAGCAATACATCTGTTAGAAATTGCACTAGGACTTTTGGGATTTTCAAATGCAGCAACGCAGTTTTGCAGATGTTGCTAATTTTACACTGCTAGATAGTGAAGATTTAGATTTTGAGGGTGGGTGCGGGGAAGGGAATGTATTCCATATTTTACTTTCTTAGGATTATAACTTTCTATCTTATTTTGGAGAGGGTAGGCTTGAAAGCAAAGCCTTTTATTCAGTTTTATTTTTTTAAGAAGTAGCAGCTACTTCTCTTACTATTACTTTACATGACACTTGTCACATAAATGTAAATGTCACAATATTTCAAACATGAGATGAACTGACTGTGGTAAAGAGTTGATCTTGTGCAATGGCAGCACACAAGAACAATGCACAAATTTTATTAGTCATGTATAAAAATTTGTTACAAAAGAGTGTTTTAATCATTTTCTTTTGGTTTCTAATATGGAGATGTAAAAGAAGACTTCAGTTAAACTGTATTTTCTTGACAATAGCTTTAGATTATTTTCTTTGAAATTTCAGTGCAGGATATAGGACTAAAACATTGTTCTTTGGAAATCTCTGTGTATATGTCTTGGAGCTGAGCTGCAGTATGTAAAGGAATAGTGTGATTCAGGACTGTGAAGCCTGCAAGCATGCACATCTGGTCAGAAATCTGTCCCTTTTGGAACACTGTCTACCTACTAATATATCAATTTTTAGGCCAGCAGTTTAGGATGTTTGATGAGGCAACTGGTTTTTACATTTACTGATGAAATGTGCGTATCTTGGACAAAATCTCTTGTCTTTGACCAATGTTTTTTTTCTGTGCGTGCTACTCCTCCCTATTCCCAGCAGTAGTTAAGAAACACCTTACCTCATTTACCTAACAGCGATGACATTTCAGGTCAGCTTGTAAAATAAATTCAGGCAATACATTTATAATCTTAATGTGGGAAAGGTCTGGTCAGCCTGTGAAAAAAAAAAAAAAAAAAAAAAAAAAGATTCTGTTTGACCACGTGAGAAACCCTGAAGTTACCTAGATGAAAGTATTTGTGTTTGTAATTTTCAGCAACAGAAGAGAAGGCAAAGAGAAGTCAAACAGTTCCTCTCACTTGATTGTTAATCAGATATTCTGGGGATGCAATGCAGTAACTTGGCTGTTCATATCTTGTCAACGCAAAAGGAAAAAGTAGGGTAGCCAGCAGGTTCTTTCCTTTCCCTATGCCATAGACTAGGATAGTTTGCTTGAATGAAAGAAAATATTATAGCTGTGCAAGTCCAGCCTCAATCCGCTGGGGTAGTGTGCATGGGATATTTTGTGACTGAAAGTCCTTTTCTTTAATCATGATTTACTCAAAGACAGAGGAATAAGAGGAGAGAGACAAAGAAATAAGACATGTATTTGATATGTGCTATAGCAGGGGCAGAACAGAGGAGCATCAAAAGAGTGCTTTAAAGGCTTGAACTAAATATCCACTTTCTGTAGCTTGGCCTGTAACAACTCATGGCCTCTGCACATAGGAAGGCTCAGTGTGCACAGTCACTGTGAAATAACAGCTACAGTTGAGAATCTCCATCTTGAGCCAACTTTGGCATTTCTTCATTTGGAGACCACCACTGACCCTTTGAGGCCATGTAATTCCATCTGAGCAGAGCAGCAAGTCAAGCTGTGAACCATCTGCAGTTCCAGTGCTCCCTGTCTGAAGCTCTGCTCCAACTACAACCTTGCCATCAGTAGGTGAAGTTCACTCAGTCTGCTCACGGGCTCAGGGGTTCTGGACATCTGTTTCGTTTTTCAGCCTAAAGGAGTCAGATGCCTGTCTTTCAAATGAGGGAATGGGGAACACAAACTATTTGGCCACATTTAATTGTATTGAAGGGAAGCAAAGGGGGACTTCAGCAAATTATACAGCTAGTTCTGTTTGTGTATGTGAAATAGTTTGCCTGTTAATTTCAAGGAGATCTGCAACAAGCCGAACATCCCACTAACTGAATCAAATCCCATTCTCTGGGCTGCCATTTCAGCTTGGCCAGTTTTTACATAGATCTTTTGCTCTCAACCTCAGGTGTATACTTCAAGTGTATCTTTTCCCCAGTAAAAGAATTTAAGAACTTAAAACAGTCTCCTGAATTTCTTCTAACTCCTGCTAAAGCTGTCTAGTTTACACTGTACACAAGGTTTTGCACACAAGGTTTTGCTCTCTTCAGTTTCTCTATTGCAGCATAAGACTGAAAAATACATTCACGAATCCTTAATATCCCCTCAAACAGGACACCAGGCAAGCTACTGTGTGTTAATTTTAAGCCTTGCTAGTCTCTTGACATTTTGATTTCCTTGAGAGAAACCAGCAATTATATGTTTAGCCATTTGTTTTGCAATTGAAAAAAAAATCAGAAATATTTTCTGTCTTATTAACCAGACCAGTTTGTGGACACCAGGGAGTCTTTAAAAAACAGCTTTTCTCCATATTTTACTTTCTTCCAGGTGGCTGAGGAAAATAATGCATCTGTTCCAAATCTCAGTAGACCTACATATTACAGACGTCACCGGAGCCTTAAAACAAACACGTTGTATAAAGCTGGAAATGTTTCAAGAGTTCCCACAATTATGAATTCATCTGATATTCACTTGAGAAACATAACAGCTTGGAACAAATTATCTTTTCTAAACTAGCTAGCTGTAGCTACATTTTCCTCTCTGTGTGTATGTGTGTAAAGAGATAGGAAGGCAACAGGGCAGACAGATAGGTTGAACAGTGTCCTGTCCTGAGCCAAGAAGGGACAGAGGTGGTTTCTGGCAGCTGCAGTTCTATGATTGCGAATGAGGTAATGACTTACCAGTCCCAGCTTTTACTCTTCTCTGGTGGTTTGAGTTTTAGTACCCATTGATTAAACTTGTCAGCAAAAGATACATGAGGAGAGAGTAAGTTCTTAACAACTCAAAGCAGATCCCTTCTGCCAGAATTAACTCCCTTGCTTACTTTATTGAAGCTATTTATACATTATTTCATCGGGAAAATCCCCCTTGTGACACACTTCAGACTTTCAAGGAGGTCCTGGGAAATCGTGATCTCATGGTGGATATTTTAACTGTTTTCTGCTTGCCAACATCACTCAGGTTTCCTTTGACAGGGAATTTTATAAAAGTTTTTAATTGTTTAAACAACAACAACAACAAAAGTTCTCCTTAGAGATACTACGCTGTTTAATTATGGTAGTATCAATTTTTTATGTTACTTTTAAAAATTTGTTTACCCTTAAAATGGCAATGTTCAGACATTTTTGTCTCTTCTGAAGTGTCTATACTTTTGCCTTTTAATTGAGCCATAATACTGTAAAATAATTGTATCAAATAAATAGGTTGTATTCATTTAGTATTTAAAGTCTCTCCTCCTGTCAAAGTTACCACAAATTTACCAGAACAATACTGTTGGTTACAGTGTAATTTAAAAAAAAATGTTTTTAAGAAATCTGAATAATACCTTTCTGAACATGAGGAAAATTTTCTACAAGGTATAGGACCTGAGAGAAATGACAAGATGCATGAGAAAACAGGGAGAAGAAATAAAGAGAAATAGAAATTTTACTGAATAGTAGGGCTTAAGCTGTTGATACAGCCAAGGCATTTTTATGACTTCTTTTTAAAGGTGACTGTCTAAATTATTTTAGATCCCATAGCTTGAACTGATGCCAGCCTGTCTCTATTTAGACTGTTTCTAGATTTTAACTTATGTCTGTTTCCAATTTCTTTTTTTTATTGTAACCTCTTTTCAGTCTTTCTGTATTTCTTTTCCTTTATTTATATTCTTCATTAGTTCCCCTCCTATTTTTGGGCAGGAAGTGTGTGGCAGGGGAAAGCAATGATCTTCAGTCTACCTTTGGACAATTTTCTTAAGGCTCTCCCTCAGCACACGAAGGAGTGAAAAACAGCCCTTCCCTTAGATAACTAAATTGGGTGCACGGTACAAAATATTATATATATTTGCAGTCCTCATATAATTTAATAGTGAGTTTGTTTATTCCAGAGATCTTACTCTTTCTCTTCTTTTGTTATACTCTCCCAGTTGCTGGAACTGTCTGGAGAAAGAGTACAACTCTGTGAGCCCAGGACTATTTTACTGTTTAATTAATTATGTGTTCATTTGAGTATAATGGCACCATTCATTCCCTTATGAGCCTGCAAATCCAGGGACTTGTACTGATTTTATAAGGTATACTGACAAACCTCATGTCATTTAGGATGCAACCCACCAAGAGTAGCAAGAGGAGGGTTTTGATAAAAGGAAAAGGAGAAGAAGAGGTAAAAAAAAGTGCATACATCCTTGCTTCGATTTGTCAAAAATGGATCTTCTAATCACCTTCTTCCCGATGCTGCTAACAGTGTTCTTTCATGGCCATGACCTTTCTGAGACTTGTGTCTTCCTTTCTGAGAGAGAAGGGGTGTTGACAAGAACATAAATACAGCAAAATTAAGCACAGCATGCAAACAAGAAGTAAGCAGTAGGCTGTCAAGAATTAAGAGATGACCTGACAAGAATCTCATGAAGTTCAGCAAAGAGGAGTGCAAGGTTCTGTAACTGGGGGAAAACAAAACAAAACAAAACAAACAAACAAACAAACAAACAAACAAACAAAACAAAAAAAAAAAAACAGGAAATGCTGGGAGTCACCCAGCTGGAAAGCATTTTGTAGAAAAAGATGGAAAGAATCCAATGGAGGGCAATGATCAAGGGACTGGACCACATCTCCTGGGGAGAGGCTGAGAGAGCTGCGACTGTTCAGACTGGAGAAGAGAAGGCTTATCAATGTCTATAAATATCTATATGGAGGGTACAATGCAGGCAGAGCCAGGCTTGTTTCAGTGGTGATCAGTGACAGCACAAGAGGCAATGGCGATGAACTAGAACAGAAGTTCTGTCCGAATATCAGGAAAAACTCCTTTACTGTGACAATGCCCAGAGATGTTGTGGAGTCTCCTCCTGGGAAATCTTCACAAGCTACCTGGATGTGGTCCTGGGCAACCTGCCCTAGGTGTTCCTGCTTGAGCCAGCTCCCCTGAGTTGGACTAGATGACTTCCTTAATCATTCTGTGATTCTAGGGGAGGTTTGGGGAGATTTTGCATAATAACAAAAATGACTAAACTTTTTTGCTTTGCGATATGTAGGATGGGGAATCTGGTATTCCTAAGAGATGAAAAAATATATCCTGGATTTCAAAAGTAAATTAATTCTTGATGTTCATATTCCCTAGAAGAAGAGTTCTTAACTGGGTGGACATGGAGGGGTAGGTCCCCTTTTTCACCTGAAAAGAATTTGTGAGAAAGATTTGTCCTATGTTAGCCACTAACTTTAGCCACTACAATGCAGGCTAGTAGTGTATTATGTGCATTGGAACTGCGCTATTAGCTGTATTGTGCATACTGTTCATTTTTGGATGGGCTATAAATTGCAAATATATGCTTCTGCTTAGAGAAGTCAGTCTGTGGATCACTTATGCAGTGGGTTCCATGTGTCCCAGATCTTTGTTCAGCTCATTCTATTTGTGCTCTGTAGAGCATGTGTACCTATTCCTGCCTAGGAAATGCCAGTTAAGAACTGCCTAGATTTCAGTTTACTTTACCTGGGGCAAGAGGAAATGAATTTGCCACCCTTCAGGTCTCAGAAGCTTTGCTAGTTGAGTTACAACTATTGCTGATATTTTGGAAGTGGTAAGAGGAAGGAAGAATATGTTTTCTTTATTTAACAAAATTAATGTGTTGGGTTTTTTCTTTCTCCTTTTCAAGTTAAGGGGGAGAGGTATTTCAAGGGGCAATGGCTACTGAGAACAACGAAGTGAAGAATTTATGTGTGTATTTATAACAACAGTTTTCCTAGATTTACCAAGAAAAACATCATTCAGTGGCAGTCTGGCAAGCTGCAGGAGAGAGCTCTGACTATTAGAGTAAGATGCTCTATTAGAGTAAGATGCAAGAAAATATTTTTAAGCGATCATCTATTTAGTAGAAAATAACATTTTGCTAATTTGAGCATCATGGGAATGCCCACTTAGTTATTTGGGCAATTATTAAAATTAATTAAAATAATTAAAATATAAAAATACTTATCTGAGTATGAACTGCAGGTATATTCTCTAATGCTTTGCCTTACTAGTTGCTTTGCCATCTGACATATCCCTGATGAATATGTCCTGTGTCCACACTGATTCCTGTGCTACAGTTTCTTGCAAAGCTATTAATTATTGCAGTTATTAATATATTGCTGCATGATATTTTTATGTTTCAGAGTATAGCTGTATGTTTTTAGAAACTGCACTCCATATACGTAGTTTTAAGTGCTTGGTACAGATACCAGGTTCACATGCAAAATCATGTTATGAACTTGAATTACTATGCCAGGTGTTCACCTTCCCCAGCTAGTTCCTCCAATTCTCTACTGAAAATTCATGCACCAGATCATCTTCCTTTCCCCTGTGTAGCTCGGTAACATTTCCTTCCTGCTCTCTGTGCTCTCTACATCAGAAACAACATGGTTACCTAGCTTCAGCATACCAAGCTGATCTTTTATGCATTCAATTATGAGCAATTCACATTTTTCACTTGTGAAAATTCACATAAAATATTGCTGCGACAAGAAATCCAGCTTAGTGACCTCCGTCAGGAGTGAGTGCTGCAGTTACATTACTCTGATGGTAATAGGTATTGCTGCCCTGGAGTAAGGAAATCCCACTCATGCCTGGTAGTGGCTTGGATGCACCACTGAAGGTGATTGATGTTGATTGCTGAGCAAAACGAATAGACAGTCAAGGGAGAAAGTGAGAATGCAGGAAAGAAGGAACAGCAGCAGAGCCACCTACAGTGCTTAGGAAGTATTTGGAGAACTGCTACTACGTGGTAATTTTATTGTGATCATTGCATTACTTAGAGCCATGGGACTTTGTTCTGAGGATATCCAATTAGGAACCCTGAAAGAGGAGAGATTAGTCTGGGGAAACCTTGGCAGAGGCATGGAAATATTAATTACAGGCTGAAAATTACCTCTGTACCTTAAGCTCCATCATAAAACCACAGAGCCTTGGGCCAGCTCTTTATTTTTCATCCCCTTTGTGACACTTGGATCTCTGTTTGCATACTTAAAGTTATAATCACAGTGTACGTTATTGCTAGGAGGCTGCAGAGATCATGCCTTTTCCTTGCTGTAGTCAGGAAGGGTCTGTTTTTCTCATAACATTATTTTCCACTTGTCCTGAGAACAACTTATTACTCCAGTGGTTACCATAGGGACCAGAAGACTTTCAGCATATTCTTCCACAGTGTTTTCACAGGCTGCTCTATGAGCCTGCACAATTACAGTAGCGTGACACCATGTTATCTTTATTTGTGTAAGACTTTATCTCCTCTCTTAAGAAAAAAATATTCCAAATTCTGAACAAGTTCACAGGAAGCAATAAGTAGCATTGGCCATCTCTTTAGCTCATTTTTTTTTCCATTTATTCATTCTGTCTTTTCAAATAAACTTTTTTTTTTTTTTTTTTTTTTTTAAAAAGTGACTTTAAACCTAAAAATCTCTGGATCAAAAAGCAGAGATTAACCTTAAGCTAACAGATTTGTAGTTACTTTTGTCTTGCCCTCTTAGACCTACAAGACATATAGATATAGTCAAGATTACAGAAAGTTAACACAAAGGCCATTTCATTTGTATTCTGGGAGTAATAGAACAAGAATCTTTCCTTGTTATTAGTCGTTAGATCAAAGCTACTTTATGCAGGAATGTTGTATTTATGTTCCAAACTTAGATTTCACTCAGCAAATGGCTTCAGGCCCAAGCTTTGGTGATTAAATTATGTACTTAAAGTCTGATTAAGCACTTTAATGAAAAAAATTAAAATAATAATAATAATAATAAAATTGACCTGTAGTTCACATTTATTTCTGCCTTGTTTTACTGGGGGAAAAAAACAAAAATAAAAAAATTCAAATGTACCCTGGTGGATTATAGTCCTGTTCATTTTTCAGCGCACCTAATTATTTACATGTCAAGTGAGTTTGGATGTTTCATTGCTAGGATAAAGATGCAAGGCTCTTAAAACTGTCCGCTGTTTGGCCTACAAAATTTCAGGGATCTAAAAACACACTGGAGATAAGAGAGTCTTACCTTATCTTTAAAACAGTGCCCTCTGTAAATGGAAACTAGTAACCAGTGTAATTGTTCCATGGCTCAAGTAGTAAAACCTACTCCCACCATTGGGATGGGTGGCATAATAAGCGGCATTCTTACCCTTTTGGAAATAAAGTGAAATTGAAAAACCTCCAGAAATGTTCCCAAACTTGACCCTTTTTCTGAAGTTCACATTCTCATGTGAATAGCTCGGTCTCAAACTAGACATTTTCTGAAGCTGGCCTTCCCTGGGCATTCTTCATAAAGCTGACCCTGTGTTATTTTCTTCTGTGAAGTTGCTTCAATGCTGTTTGTCAGATGGTCAGACCAGGAGCAAGGCTTAATTTCTGGGCATGAGTCAGGACACTACAGTAGGCCCAGCAGAAATCTTCTATTTACAGAAAATTTCCCTTCTTAATAACAGAAAAGACATGTGGCTGTCTACTGAGTATTAATATCCAGGCTTCCGCATGCAGTCTAATGAATTTTTGTTCTGTGCTGCAGAGCTATGCCATACCCATAGCCTTTTCTGCTTGTCTTCTCCATTTGCTTCTTATATTTTGCTGGACTGTAACGTGTGGCATGCATTTTTGTGGAGATCTTCACATCTTCAATATTTTCTGGACATTCAGCAGGAACCAAGTTGTGTGCTTAATCTGATAAGCCCTCACAGCCCTGACTCTGTGAGCTGTTCGCACTATGAGGTTACGTGAGAATTCATGCATAGTTGGATGTGATGGGCTTCTAAAAATATCGCACTCCAATGTACATGCACACTGACAGCAGAAATGCCAGACATTCCTCACCGCTCAAGGCTTTGCTGTTGACTGCGTGTGCATACAAAAAAGAAACCAGTTCGAGGACTGAAGCCACCTCCCAGTAAGGCAGTACTCTAAGAATTCTTTTAGCAGAGTTTCTTTGCTAATTGTTCATAGATTTTTGTTTCAAATAACCGGCAGCTGTAGCCTGAAGTACTGTAGATCTTCTCCTGCCCTCAGCTATTCAGTCAACTTGACTAACTGTGAAAAAAATCAAAGGCATGACTGAGGGAGGGCTGCAGTCAAAGAAAAATTGCTATTGAAACCAAAGTGAATCTGCTTCCCTGCCAGACTTTCCGTAGACAAAAGGGTATTTGTTTTCCCTTTGGTACCCACGGTGGCATGGCTTTCATTAGAAAGTTAGCAGGCCAAGGTTACAGCTGTACAGGATTGCCAGCCAGCTTTTTGCAGCCAAATGGTGTAAAGCAGTCCATGAGAGCACAGCTGTCTCATAGTACAATGAGGTGAGGAACACATGATGAATAGCTATGTCTGTATCTGCGGGTGAAGTGAGGAAGGAGAAGAGATCACTGAGGCTATCACAGAACACAAGTAATACAAATTATTCTGAGAATTTGCTGTCAGCTAAATGAGCTATGCATCTGATAGTGCCTGAAAGAACAGATGGGCTGAAACAAGGATGTCACATCCAACTCATCTTATCCATGGCCAAGAAGGGAGGGGAAACATTTGAATTCCCAGCTTCATCATCATCTTATGCTTATGGCTTCCAGTAAGGTCCCAAAGATGGAAGAGCCTGTTTCCCATTTAAGATGCAGCCACATTCTCAAAACCCAACAATTCTCAGGAGATTCCATGAGCTTTATGCCAAAACTCACATAACTTAAAAAAAGATGTTGGCATAGCTGCCAATGGTTGTTTGCCACCAACCCAAACTAAAATTCTGGTAAATTTAAACCTTCAAGCTTCAGCCAAAACCAAAACATTGCCCCTCATCCCATCTTTACTGGCAAACATGTCTTAGATTTTACTGTTGTTGGACCTGATTGTATTTGAATTCAATACTAGTGAATACATCGTTGCATTTATTTAATTTTATATTTTATCTTTAGGACTTAGAAGTGCTATGTGGAGTTAACTAATTTTAAATACAAATGTCCTTAAAATCAGCCAGGTGTGTGTTAAATCAAGAGTAGCAATATTTTTGTTCCTTTGAAATTTTCCACTTTGTCAGGGCCACAAAAGCACTAGTGGGCCTTACTGGTCCTGCCCAGCCTCCACATGTGCTTCTCCCCATCCCTGCCCATGGGCCCTGGATCCTGATTTTAGCTCAGCCTGGGACCTTCAATCCCTGCCTGAATAATTTTGCAGCTGTGCCTGTTTGCAGGCATTTTTCTGGCCCCATCCCCCTTTCTTTCTTGATGGGATAGTCCGGACGGACCTTGTACCTACATCTGGGGCTGTTGATGGGCCTTGCAACCAGCCCACAGATCGGCCTTATTACTCAACCTTTTGAGACTGTACTCCGTTGGTGAGGGCATGGCTTCAGCTGGGTCACCTTCAACTTGCATGCCTTTAGGCAGCAGCTGGCCCTTGCTGCTCCCTGACAGCAGGTTTTTATCAGTGGTCTTATTTGTTTATTTTTAAATAGAAGCACATTTTTTGTACAACTCTGCAGCACTGTTGAAACTTCATCTGGTTCTGCCTTTAAAGAAACAGAGATGGTCAAGCTTCTTCATTAAATGATTTTTGTAGCTTGCCTCTGCTTCTAACTCAGTCAGCTCTTTTATGTGGTGTAAACAGTCTTCATCCAAATGGAGGTTGATACCCAGTACAGGGTAAAAAGACATGACTAGATTTGGACAATCCTCAGTATTTGGCAGTAGCTCCACAATTTCAGAGAGCCTTCTCCTGCCAAAAGTCTTGCTCTTGAGGGTGAGCTAAGCAGTTGTGATGGGCTGTTTGCATGGAACCCAATCGTGATGCACACAGAGGGGAGGAAAAATCATATAGGCCAAAAGTCTTTACCAGGAATTAGCACAAGAAAAACCCTTGCTCCTTTCTCTCTTCATTGTTACTCTTGGAGGCAGAAAAAGTGAAGTCATGCCAAATATCATCAGGTCCTACTCAGTGTTTATGAGTGACCAATGAAACTGCTGCATTACCAGCCTACTCTCAAGTACTCTGTGCTGCTAATGGTATAAACTACTTATATTGTTAATACATCTTGGAAAATTAATGTGAATTTTTATCTGTTGATGTGTATGCAAATATGCCAATTCTGAGCCAAAATTTAATTTGTAGGGCAGAACACACACATACTCTTATATCTCAGAGAACTTCTGGAAAAAATAAAAATAAATCTTTACAATACAAAATGTTTCTCTCCCATAGAAAGTCAGTGTTATCTTTGCTTGGAGGAAAGACATATGCCCAATGCCATACAGTCCTTGTTCTGTAACACTGCAGAAATCCACCTCAATATGCACCTTGTGAAACTTTCTCTAAAATGCTCCATATATATCAATGAAAGCCAAGCTAGAGGTGCACTCCTGTCTCACTCAATCTATTACTTGACTATACCAAACTCCAACCTAATTCAGGTGTCTTCTTTCCATATTTAAGGAATCTAAAGGGAATAGGAAAAGTCACCACACAGGTGTTTCTTGAGAATGAGCTGTCCTTTATTTTAAGCCAAACCATGTGTGAGCAAGTATCTGAATTTTCACAGAATTAAAAGTTAGAGATAAACAAAATTATAAGTCTCCTCTTGCTCTCAAATAGAGCTGTTAAATACATGCTGGGGAATTCATGTATGCACACACACACCGTCCTCTCAATTCCTCCTTTGCCAAATATGCATCAATATTGTCTTTGTCTATACAATCCTACATGCAATCTAGAATTGTATGCAAACAAAAAAACATAGGAGATAGACATAGGACAGAATCAGAAGGTTGTCAGAATGATCCCTGTTTGTACTAACCTGTTGCTAATCTAAACCAATGGTTAAAATGAGATTTATCATTATCAGTTCCACTACCAGTTCCAGTACTGCTCAATGAATCATGTGCATATGGAAGACTTTATTTTCTTTCTTTCTGTAGATAAGTTTCACATATATGGTTGCAATTTGTTTTCTCTTCTCAGCTCTGTCTAGATTACCCAATCCTAATTCATTCAACCTTTCTTTATGGGCCAAATTTTTAAGACCTTCAGTCATTCTGGTTGCTTGTCTGGACTGACCCACATTCTTCTTGATCTGCAGTGCCCAAAAATGGACACACAACTCCAGCTGAGGTCATACTACTGACAAGTAAACTGAAGTTACTTCATGTGTTTTGCAGACAAAACTATTGTTTATCTATCCCAGTATGGTACGTTCTTTTTTTTTTCTTCTTTTTCTTTTTGTAGCAGCCTAGGGTTGAAAAATTTTCAACTTGTGACTCACTCACAGACCCTTTTCTGTAGCACCAGAGATCATAATTACTCATCCTGTCATTACACAGCTGATTGCTCTTACTTATGTGCAGAACTTGACATTCATTCTTGCTGAATTGCATTGTATTCTTCCCCAGACAATTTCTCTCAAATTGCTCAGTGATCCTGCTGTAAGCCTATTTTTAGAACCACTCTTAGCAGACAGTGGCTAAAGCCACTGCCACTGATGCCTCATTATTATAGGTAATGTTTGCAGTGTCACTTCTGTCACTCTGCATTAGGGTAGCCTGGACACTGATGGCACTAAAGACACCTCCATTTAGATACTTGGGGACAGATATCTACATGCATGTTAAATGTTTAAACTTCCACTGCAAGAAATTAAACTTTCGTTTCATGTGATTTCTGAATGTTTGAAGATTATTTGCTTAACCAACCCATCGGCACAGTGGCTCTTGAAGGCTACTCGAGGTTCCCTAGACTGACCCAGACATGCACAGCAGAATGACAGAGGGGATACAGAAACTCCATGAAGTCTGTGCCTTTCTGTATGGTAGCAGGATGTCAAACAGGAGATCACAGACCTTTCAAATGGCACCAGATCCTTCCTATAAACTGAATCAAGCCCTGTACATTTAATGGAGGGGGAACAGAAATATTCTTCAGGCTTCACTGACTGCACACACTATACAGTGTAATTGGAATGTAGCCTGCCATGCTGATAGATGCTTAGGTGTCGTAATTACAAATTTAAGTCCTTAATATATCCTAGCAGGAGGAGGAAATCCATTGTTGAGAGGAAAAAAAAAAAAAGTATTTTAAATCTTCACATAAGTGCAATGTAAAGGATTTCCTCACCATTCATCCCTTCTCTGAAAACAGAAAATGGGACACTGGGATTAGAAAGGAAAAGGTAGGGATTTCACCCAAATCCTAGGATATGCTGTTTTAGGTAGTAGACTTTCTCCATGTTATGGAGAAGAATTAAAATTCACAATGAATGTTATATTGAATTTCCTTGTGAGCAGCATTTAGAGGTTCAAGATGATCGCACGTATTTGGGGAGGGATAACCAATCTCAGCTTAGCTGAGTTACTTGTCAAAGTCTAAACAATGACTGGGAATTTTCCTTCAAGTGCAATGATCTTTTATAATGTGATTAATGAGGTTTTCACTTGCTAGAAAACTCCAGGAATGCTAAAATCAAATGTTTTACAAACTTCTAAATTGATTTTTTTTTTTTTTTTCAGGATCTCTTTTGTATATTTTTTTTTCCCAGAGAAATGTTGCAAAAATAGAATTTCCTTTCCTCACAAAGGAGTAGTACTGTTGTACTTACAGATTGTAGTCCTTGAGTTTACTTCTCATTCTTAATGAGAAAAACATATGGAATCCATTTCTGGATCATTATTATCTCAAAACAAACAAGTAAACAAAAACCTTTCAGTATTTCAGTTTCAGGGCTACGGCTCTACACCTCATACTATTCTACTTATTACAATCATAGAATCACAGAATAATAGAATATCCCAAGTTGGAATGGACTGAGAAAGATCATCGAAACAACTCAAGGCTCCACACAGGACTACCTAAAAATTAAACTATATGTCTGATAGCGATGTCCAAATACTTCATGAACTCTGGAAGGCTCAGTGCCATGACCAACTTGCTGGGGAACTTGTTCCAATGCCTGACCACCCTCTTGGTGGGTAAAAAACCTTTTCCTGACACCTAGCCTGAGCCACCCCTATCGCAGCTCCATGCCATTCCCTCAGGTTCTGTCGCTGTCACCAGAGAGCAGGGATCGGCACATGCTCCTCTGCTCCCCTTGTGAGGAACCTATAGTACATCCCAGGTGTACTTTCAGGATGTCTCCTTCATATAATTACTTGTTCACTGTGGTGGTTTTACCCTGCTACACAGATGAACTCTACCACAATTGCTCTCTCATTCCCCTAATCAAAGGAAAGAGGGAGAAAATGTGACGAAAAGGGCTCAAGGGATGAAATAAGGACAGGGGGATCACCCAGTAGCTATCATGATGGGCAAAACAGGTTCAGTGTAGAGACTAATATAGTTTATTGCCTATTACTAGCAGACTAGCACAGTGAAAAACTATAAGCAAATGAAAAACACCTTTCTTCCCCCCATCCACCCTCTCCTACCTCATCCCCCAGAATAGCACAGGAGAACAGGGAATGGGGCTGCGGTCAGTCCCTAACGCTTCACCTCCGCTACTCCTTCACGATCACTCCCTGCCCCTGCTCCACATGGGGTCCCTCTCACGGGATGCCGTCCTTCCCAAACTGAGCCTGTGGAGGCTGCCCACAGGCAGCAGCTCTTCAAGAACTGTTCCCACATGGATCCGTACCACCACGGGGTTCATCCGTCAGGAGCAAACTGCTCAGCACGGGTCCCCCACATGTGGGCGGCAGCTCCCCCCATACCCCCTGCTCCTGCGTGGGCTCCTCTCCACAGGCTGCAGCTCAGGCCTGGGGCTCTCCATGGGCCGCAGCCTCCTCCAGCCCATATCCACCTGCTCCACCGGGGGCTCCTCCACGGGCTGCAGCGTGGAGATCTGCTCCATGGGCTGCAGCGAGACAGCCTGCTCCAGCGGGGGCCTCTCCACAGGCTTCAGGGGAACTGCTGCTGCATTCCTGGAGCACCTCCTGCCCTCATGCACTGACCTTAGGATCTGCAAGGCTGGCTCTCGCACACTTCTCACTCCTCTCTCTCAGCTGCTGTACCAGTGTTTTTTTCCCCCTTTCTTCAATCTGTTCTCCCAGAGGCACAACCAACACCTCTCCCTACCTCAGCTCTGGCCTACAGGAGTCCCTTTTGGAGCTGGCTGGTGCTGGCTCTGATCTGACATGGAGGAGCTGCTGGGCTTTCCTCATAGAGGCTTCACCTGCAGCCCACCTGCTACCAAGCCCTATCCACATAAATCCAATGCATTCACCCAGTTCTTTAGACTCATTATGGAAATATTTTACTCCTGATCACTAGCTTCAGAACATCCCCAGATTGGACAGTAGTATCTAAGTGTCTGGCATGTGCAAGGGTCATATAAAGAGATTAACTTAAAGATTAGCTTTAAGATAATAAATAGCTTAATAGCTATTTATTAGATAATAAACAAGCTTATATAATAAATAGCTTAAAATTTATTATCTTAAGCTAAAATAATAAATAGCTTTATTATCTTAGCTTAAGATAATAAATTATCTTAACCTGTTTTCAAACCCTTTTGTCACATCCCTTAAAACTGAAGGAAAAAAAAATAAAAATAAAAATAAATATATATATATATATTTCCCCAAGGGAAAGCATGGTGCTCATAGAAACAATGTTTTATTACAGGCCAGTAGGAATTCTTCTTCCATAAAAAAAATGTTCCAGACTACCTGGGGGAGGCTGGCCATGCCTGTTTGAGAGTACAATTTGTGTTGCAAAAGGGAAGCAATGGGTGTCAGTGGTCAGAGGTTGCATTGTGAGGGGAATGGCAGCACCTATCTGCTTAGCCTGGGAGCTCTCTTGGCAGCCTCACTGCTTGCCAGAGTCCTGGAACCAGGATGCTGCAGAAAAATTGCTGAGGCTCATTTGGCACAAAAATTACTTCTCTTTGCTTCAGTAGATGCTGTTTTATTTTATATTAGCAAGGCAAGAAATATTACCAAAATGGACCAAGTCCAACAGACATTCACCAAGGTAGAAAGTGGTCCAGAGCACATAAAGTATAAGAGGCTAAGAGCGTAGGGCTTGTCCATCCCAGTGAAGAAAAGGAAAAGGGAACTAAATGTGGTTCTCAGCCACCCGAAGGGTAAAGAGAATTTTAAAGTCACAGAATCACAGAATCTTAGTTTAAATCGCAGATCAGAGTTTTAAAGTCATTTTAGATATAGTCAATGAAAGGAAGCAACAGCTACAAGTGGAGCAAGGTAAATTCCAGCTCTGTATGAATACAAAATTTTCATTGTGACAGTGACCAAGCAATGGAGGAATTGCCCAGAAAGGCTGTGGGCATCTTCATCCTTGAAGCTGTCAAAACTCAAGCCCTAAGCAACCTGGAAACAGATGGACTAGATGGCCTCCAGGATTACCTACCAACCAAAATTATTAGACTCTAAACAATATGCATGTCCTCAAACCAAAGCAATATTGTTTTTTTATTTAATATTGCTTTCATTTTCACATCATTTTTAATTAGATACAGATGGACAGAAGAAAATAAGAGAAGGGTAGGAGGCACCAGTAACTGAATCTGTTTGCTTTTTTTAAATAAGAAAAAAAAAGTCCATGGCAACAACTGAAATTCACTTAATTCACCCTTAATTAAAATGAATATATATATATACTTTTAAAATCAAGGCTGCTTATAAAGTTTATGGTGTATTTATTTCTTACATGACACTATTATTGTCAGTCATGAATTGAGAAACTTGACAGAAATAGAAAAAGAGCACATGCAGAATTGGGATCAAAATATGTTCCTCCCAGACCAGTGTTCAAAGCTTTGGGCATCTTTGCCTGTTTCCTGTCAGGAGAGCTCTTGTTCTAACTGCTGTCAGTTGCAATAGATATTCAAAACTAGGTGAAAACTGTGCATGTTCACAGTCAGACAAGACATGGTTAGCTTGCTAGATCATGTTAGAAAGCTTTCCTCTGAAGTAACTTCTCCTATTTTCTTTGTCTTAAAAGTCATTCACACCATTTGATTTCCCATATTCCAAAGAATTTATGAACAAAGAAACAGGAAAGCACAAATGGAGTCTGTTTTTTCTCCCAAGATCCCAGCATAAAATAGAAATGTGAAGAAATAGCCACCATAGGAAAAGGTTCTTCTGTTCCAGCTGTTCTATTATGACAGCTTGAGCCCTTGAACGTTCTGTCTCCTATTGAGCTACTCCTTTTCCTGTCTTGTTTTCTACAGCCTGACAGCTAATTTTCTGGCTCCCTGTTCACTTCTGCCTTTCTTCAGACTTTTTTTTCACAGGCTGTTTTGTAGCTTTGCTGTCCTTTCTGCTTGCATTTTTGGATCATGGTGGTGTGGATTCTCTTGGCAGGTCATTGTCATTAATCATGTGCATGCGTCCAATCTGCTTTGCTGTAAGACCTCTCTGAGAAAACAGAGTGGGATTCCAGTTTTCCTGGAAATTTTTAGTATTTCAGCTTCAATGGGTTCTCCGTACATTTTGAATGATCACACACAATTAAGTCCATACACCAAGTGGATTTGTAACTTTCCTTCATATTTATATAGATCTAAAGGTAAAATTTCCATTCATTTTTCTATTTCTCACTCAAGTAAAAGGCTGAATTTTCTCTAACTTCAAAAACTTTTTTTTTTTTTTAATGCATATTGACTTTTGAATCAACAGCTTTGTATTGGGTAGTGGTGTAAGGGGAGAAAAAGCCCTCAGAGATCCTATGAATAAGCACAGTTTGTTCAATAGAAAAAAAAATACTTTAAAAAAATATGTACAGAACTGAGGAAATACTGAGTTCTGAGGAAAGTAGTAAAAATGTCATTAAAAATTAGTTGTGTAACTCAGGGACAGGACTGGATATTTTACTATTTGACTCTTTTTCATTTGGCAATAAACCAGAGAAACCTAACCCCTGTTGCTTTACTTGCAAAGTTTGCATGACTGGATTTATTTATTTATTTTTTCCCCCATTGGCTAAACTCATTTCTTATCATTGACTTCCTGACTTAAATGCGTACACCCACTTGTTTATCCACGTGTTTTCTGCTTTTTTTTTTTTCTTCATATGTAGTCATTTGTACAAACAGTTATGATGAAAGGCAGTAGTAAGCAGTGGCTATGACATGGGCAAATTTACTATGTTAAAACTATGAATAATTAAAACATTTGTGAAGACTGTTAATAATGGTGAAAGTAATAAAAATGTATAAATTATTTTCATAAAGGTATGTGCGTCTTTCAGGCCAATATGTCTGGAAGCAAATGTTTCAACTCGGAGTAAGAGGCACATATTACCTGTGGGGAAGTTCCTTCTCCTCTAGCAGTTAGATGCTGACTTATATATCAAAGAAAACTTCTCCGCATGTTTTCTATCCTCTGGACAATTTCATTATTCATACACAGGTACAGTACTTTTTGGAAAACAGCTAAGTGATTTGGCTTCAGTAATGTCATGTCTGAATCCTGTCAAAATATATTTGCTCTTCACAGACCATAAAACATATGGGAATATTTCACAAAGCAGAGTAAATTGAAGTTGATAGAATTAATGCACTGTAAACAAAATAAAAAGCAGAGAGAAATTCTGCTTAAATTGTGGACTAGAAAGAAAGGAAGATCTGTGTTTCTGTGTTTAGCACACAGTAAGTGAACAGTATTAGAGTAAATGTGATGACTCAGTGTTGTTAAACAGAAGTATTAGCATCAGTCCCCAAAGGAAATAGCTTGTTTTTAATTCTCATATCCAACTCCCACTTGCAGCAATAACAGCTGCAAATGAAGATCCAAGGTAATAGAAGATTGTATGTGTTTTAAGATGACTGCTTCTGTACAAGAAATATTGGAAATAAGTGTAGTGAGTAATATAAATCTTTCCCATTCTAACAAATATAATCCTAGAACCAGTTAAGAAGCATGGGCTCCACTAATCAAATGTATCAGTAGTGTATGCTTTTCTGGGTGAAAGCAGAGAAGAAAAACAGCTGGTAAAATACAGTACTTTGTTGAAGATTGTTTCAGATATGGAACTGTGCTAAGTTTGGATGAGATCCATTCCACCTAAAACATCTATTGCAGTAAATTAAACAGTACTAGAATCATTCCAGAAAGGCAGTTTGGATGAAGCTACCCTGCTTTGGAGTGGTAAGACCATTTATTATTAATGACACGGGCTGTTTCATGCCAGGTTGCCTCAGTGCCAAATGCAGCTCCTGAATATTTTTATCTTAGTAGTACAGATGTACTCCTAAGGTCTCCCTTCTTAACTTAGAATTTGAAATCCAAAATCTCTTCTAAGTTTCAGAAAGGAAACTTTCAATTTTAACTTCAAGATGTTGTAAGATTTTGGGCATCAATATTAATTTGTCATATCTTAATTTAGTTTGGAAGCTCACATGACACTTCTCAGACATTTTACATTCATGTGCAGAGGGGCCATTCTGTGCAGAGGCTTGCTTTTGTCTGTTTCAACAGACATCAGTAGCACTTTTTCTTGCATGATACCCTTGTGGTTAAAGCACTAATTCTTGAAGTGGGATGCACTGGTTTCAATGCAAAGATATTGAACTCCCCTCATTGGACATTTCCTTAATTCATAAGCCATGAACATTCCTCATTTCACATAAAATCCACTGCACACTTCAGTATACAAGCTGCTTTGTGTGAAAACCAGTAGGGCACAAGCACCTCAATGCTGCTGAGAGGCCGGTGGTGGGTTGATTTTGGTTTTCAACATATGTTTCCTGGAAGGTGTACATGTTTTATCTTAGACAACTAATAAAACAAATAAAACTTTATTGCAAGCAGGCACCAGATCTCTGTCTCTGCTTTGTCTCACCTGCCTACTGGAGCAACAGGATAGGAAAGTGGTGCCATCTGCTTAGCTCTGGCACAAGCTCCAGTACAAACTCAAGCATACTTCAGTGCTCAGCATTTTGCCTTCAAAAGGGAATGGTAGGCAAGGAGCTTCCACCCAGCTATTCCATGTTTGTGTGTTTAAAGATTTCTCTTTTGAACAAAATGGACCCAAGAACTAAGATTTCTTCTTTGGTGCTTGAGTGCTCTAGTCATTTTAATCTGTTAGGCCAAAGATAAGAGTGTACACTGAACACAGTTGCTGGCCTTATCAAGAGAAAGATAAAGATCCGATTCATCCTTTCTCTGTGTACTTTTAAAGGTAGACAGACTTCTGAATTACTCTGAGTCTTAGGGTACAGGTGGGCTTTGGGTATGTCACTGGAGCCACAGAAGGTGCTTTTGCTGTGCAGAAAGGCTCTACTTTACTTTACTTTATACTCTCCGTTACTATATAGGGAAGTCTCATAGTCAAAGCAAAGAACTTAGGCACTAATTTTAGACAGGCAGACTTCAGGTTCACAAATATTATATTTGAAGGTATTCAGGTAGGCTGTGCCATCGTTCCTGAAATGTTCATTCCATACCAACACAACTGTCATTAAATGGGAACCATCATTAGGAAATCATCAGTCTACACCATTCTAAGATTGAAAGACAATATGAAACATACACTTTTCAAGGTTTCTCCTTATTCTCCTTTAGGAAGCTGTTAGATTTGCTTTGCAGTGCTAAACAAAGTCACACAGGAAACAACAACAACAACAAAAAAAGACTGAAAAACATTCAAGGCCCTCTGATCCTGATATGGAAAGGTGGGCAGAAAAATGGGTCTTATAGTAGTAGAGTACCAGGATAATTAAGTCCAAAGCATAGCTTGAAAATAGTCAAATAAAATTACTTTGGCCTTGGAACAGTTAAAAGTAATGGTTAAAAATATGACAGGACATTGGCTCTGGATCTGAGGAATTAATTCTGAATTTGTCTTTATTTGACCTGACACAAAAGGCTATGCATTTATTAAGAAGCTGTGTGCCTGGGACTGTCCTTCAGCACTAGGGCCAAATGGCATGGGAAAGAATCATTCTCATCTTAGTCACCAAACCACTTCGGGTGACCATCCCTTGAGACCAGTCCCTGTCCTGCACTCTTGGTCCATGCCTCCAAGCTGTTTGGTAGAGCAACTGTTGGCCTAGGGAGAAATGGTGCCAGGGATTTTTTTTTTTCTTCTCAGAATTTAACACATTCAACTTCTAGTCCCCAGGAATGTTCCCTGTCACTACTTTATTTGTTAATGCAGATGCAGCCAAAATCCTTTTGCTTTAGACACTGAGGATGACACCTGAGACACAGATAGCAAAGATGAGCTGCATGCAAAATTAAAGTATTCAAATATTCATAGGAGAAAAATAGCACAAATGGATGGATAAGGTGATGGGTGAGGGGAAGTATGAATTGCACTTTATATATATATATTTTTTTTTCTAGATAAATCACTGGAAAAATAGATGCTGATTGATCTCATTTGATTTTAAAATTCTGAGACAAAGAATTGGACAATGCTTTTAGAACTATCATTCTGATGGCATTATGCCTGTCCATTCTGAGGCATTATTGTGCTTCCTTCAAAATACAAATAATACTGACCATTTCTTTTTACCTTTTCTGTATCATTTTAAGGATGTATCATTTCTACAGAATAACAGACTGTTACAGTTTTAATTTCTATATATATTTTTTTTCTTATTGTCCTTTATTTTTTTATTGTCCTCTTGCTTTTAGGATTATGATTTTCCAGGCATAGACCAAAATGTTCATAATTTATTCCCAATTATCTTGCCTGCTAAAATTTCTAATTCCTTCTACCAGCTCAAAATCATTTGCAGCTTTGGGAAATGTTTCCTTTCAAGTCACTAATTACCTATATTGCCTCCTCAGACTTTATTGTGCTTAATGTAGCAAGGGTAATCAAACTTATTTTTTGTACTTATACTACCATTAGTTTTTATTTATATAATCAATTCCTCTTTATCTCTCAAAATGAGATATCACCTTGCTGAGTGATCTTAATCACTGAATCAGAGAAGGACTGTGTAACGTATTCCGAAATTCCAAGGATGGTTAAGTACACATTTTTACATGTCATTCTTACTGTTTTCCTCATATAATGAATTAATTTTCTCATATAATAAATTAATTTCCCTCATTCATTAAGCAGATGTTTACAGAACTCACTCTTTTTTTATAGAATAAGTTGGAAATGTTCAAAACACAAGTAATAGTGCAGCTTGTCCTGTACCTTTTAAGGAATAGATCCTTAAATGTTTAAGCCTATTTTAGGTGAAAACTGTCAATTTTGCCACATAATGTTTCCTATATAGGTTATATAGCACTAATTTTAACATTCCAATCACTGATTAGGTTGATTCCACTGAATCAATTATTCCATTTCATATCTATTCTGTCTGCGGGTAGGGAAGAAAACAGAGCCCAGATCACTGTTGATGTTCTACTGGTATTTACCATGAAACCTAGTTTAGAAAGAGAATTTCTTCTGTTTCCAGTTTACATCTTTAGGGAAGATTAATATGTCTCTAATTATTTGGGCTTCCTTAATATTTGGTGTAGAGCTCTGCCCTGTTTCCATTACAGTCAACTCTTTGTTGTTGACTTCATGACAGTTGTATTGTCACATAGCATATATATCTATATATATTTCTTTTTTTTTTTTGCTTCCCTATTTTTGATCAATGAGCACTGCTGTTAAGTGCTATTGATGTAGAAATATTCACATTTATTTTTTTTTTCTCAGCTGTACTATCTGTATCATAAAAGAGGTGTGAAAACATTTAAAGAAAGCTTTTTTTTTTTTTTTTTTTAGCTGTAAACAATGGTTGACTATACAGAGAAGAATCTGAATGAAATCTTATGCACAATTTGGTGTTTATTTTTTTCCGGTGGCCCGTTGCAACAAGTAATAAGAAGATGACTGTGAACATGTGCGCTCTCTATCACCATAGTATTACCTAAGTTCAGATAACATGGATGATTTCTAACCTAGGAATCACAGGCTGCATAAAAATTGAAACTGTTTCTAGCGAAGAAAGTAAAGCGTTGTTTGGAGAATTTGCCAAATTGAGGTAAGTATAAGAACTTAGTTCTAACAGCTCCATCACTACAGCTGGAAGAGAATAGGAAACTCCATCTCATCCCCTTGGTTGGGAAACAATGGATGTGTAGGAAAAATAATATATTTTTCTTCTTATTTTGCTCTGCGGAGGAATCTGAACGTCTTGAGACTTTGTCTATTTCCATTACATTGTTATCCTGCTCAAAAATGGTATTGCCCATGTTTTTGTTGTGTTTTATATTCTTCTTCTACAGTACCAGCAGGATTACAGCTTTTTCAGTGTAAATATCAGATCATGCCCTATAAATACCAAGATGCTGAAAGAATTCCAGGTGTTTCTGACTGATTCTAGCTTGCAATAAGAAAATATCATAAGCAATCCAAATTGGAAGTGTTCCATACAAAAGAACAGGAGTGATGTTGGCCAAAAAAACACTCCTGACGGAATCTTATTTAGATATTTGAAAAAGTAGGAACAACCACACAGAAGAAAATACAAACTAACTGTGAGCTATAGTCATAGGCAGACCAGGAGAAATTAAGTTAATAGGTTTGAATGTTTAATATATAAAACTGGCTGTGCCCTGGAAAGTCTCAGACTGCAATCTGTAATTTACTCCATAATGACTGCTGAACTGCTAGCTCCCATTCAGACATTAATTCTTTGCAAATGTTTTTTTGGTGCAAAGGCTCAAAATGTTCAGTCTTGAAAAAGGCTCCAGCTTCAAAGCAGAGTTTGTCTTTCCCCCTCAAACATATTCCAACTGGATGACCTTTTTTTTTTTCTTTTTCTTTTTTTTTCATTTTAACTAAAAATGGGAAATACCTTTCTCACTGTGAGATTTACTGCTCTTTACAAATATCTGACAGTTAACCTTGGCACTGATTTTATTGCAGAAGGATTCAAGAAAAATTTGTGAAAGTTCTGGGACTCTGCTAATCTGGCAGCTAAAGGTTTGGCCTCAGTCTGAAAGTGTGGAAGTTTTAATTATCCATGTGACTACTCTATAGCAAAGAATAGCCTGAATATTGAGGGGTATTTGCCAGTGTATCAGTCTGAGAGAATAGAAGAGAGGTTTGGCTGTTCCTGTGAATGTTTCATAACAGTTTTGTTGTAAAAAAAATGTTTTATACTCCTTTGTATTCATTGAATATTTACACTGTATGATTATTAACACAGATCAGGCAGATTTCCCTATTAATTTCCGGAATAGGTCATATAATATAATTATAAATATATAAATAATATAAATAATATATTTCACATTGGTGTATGATATATTCTCTAATGATTTGTAACAAATATATGAACTGATGCACATTGATGTTACTGGGACTACTTCCATTCACTAAGGATCAGGTATGACGATCAGGAGTGTACTCGTAAATTTCTCAGTAGATATTTCTGGAGATTTTTGAAGACACAAAACAACTTTCAGAGTTCAGAAATTATGAAGCGTGGCGATAAGCTTTTTAATAACATAAAGATGCAATAGAAGTAACCCAGTGATAATTGCACAGAAGTCAATGGATAATGAATTTGCTCTTCAATAGGATTTTTAATGTCCTAACATTTTTTTTTTCCCCTGCAAGGCATTTGACATCCTATTATTTCATCAGGAATTTGATTAAGACAAATTTACTATGGTGGACATCCATGGACATCCATGGATATCCTTATATCCACAAACAATTGTTGCCTGAAAAACATTTCTGAAGAAGATAAATAGTCTATCTCAAATCAAGAACAGGTCCATGCACCTTTCATGGAGTCAACTGAATAGGTAAAATGCTATTCTGTGAAAACAGTAACTGTGTGCATAGTAGCAGTATGAATAGGAATAACATTTGGAGAATCACCAGTTAAAGCTTCATTATTCAGTCGAATGTGAGGCTTGGCAAAGCAGTCACTGAGCATCAAACACTTTTGCTTGTGCAAACAGCTTCATTCAGGAATGTCCCTGCTCGTCCCTGCTTTCCTGTCTCCCTGATGCATCTCATCCAGTGGAGGGAAATGAGCAGAAAAATCCAGTTATGAGTTCTTGAGTTCTTGGACACAAGGACTGTAGAATCAAAGTAACATTGCAAAAGGATTCTTAATGTCGATATTTTCATTGAAGTAAAGTCTGAACCTGCTGGTGATCTGAACCATATATTTTAAATATTGTATGTCTCTTACTTTTTGTGATGTCAAAAAAAAAAAAAAATGAATGCAGTAAATAGTTAAATAGAAACAAACAAACAAAAAACCACCATCCTGGGATCTGTGAAAAGAACTGGTTCCATTTTTTTTTCTTCACATATTAAAGAAATGACATTAAGAACAGGTGTCCCATAAAAAGAAGGCCAAAACAGACATAATAATTTATATTAAAAAATCTTGTATTAAGTCAAATTTAAAAATTGTGAAGCCAAACAACCAGCAGCAGAGATTTCCTCATAACACAACAGCTTAAGAAGCTGGGAAACAAAGAGACCTGCATATTTGCAAAGACACCTGCACATGTTTGGCTATCTGCTATTTTTCTTCCTACTTGTTTGATTTCAGATTTGAAACTTTTGGTTGAATCACTGTGTTGGAATTTTAATATTAACAAATTGTAGAGCCACAGAGGACATGCTATGATTTACATTAACACAATTATACTAATGTTATTTACAATAACAGACATGTTTCTGCTTAGAGATGTCAGAAGAGTAACTCTGTGTGAAGCAACACTTCCACTGACATTATACAATATTTTTATGATAAATGAAGAGCAAAACTATTTTGGGATCAGCTTCAGGTGTAAGTTAAATCCACGCTAGAAATAATCTCACTGAATTTATACATAGAAATCTTTTACATAGCAAGTTCTTTTCTTTTTACATCTAATTATTAAAATTGGGTTCATACCTAATGAAAAGAACTTGCATTTCTGCTGGGCTATAGTGTAAAATTTTTATGCAGACTTCTTGGCAAGAAATCTTTTTTTTTTTCTCAATAAAAGATTGCCATGGATAATACCTTTCAAATCTGCTCCAAGTATCTACTGCCAGAATGGCTTGACTCCAAATGTTGTGCAAGTAAATGTTTTTGAATGTTGCCAGAATTAATTTTGAAGTCTTCTGTTAGTAATATAGATTCAGTGCAGACAAAACTGTCAAAAGTTTTAGCACATTGCCTCCTGTATGGCTTACTTTATTAGAGGACGATGTATTGTTAGATCTTCAGTCAGCATAAATCAATCTAATACAACCACAAGGACTTTTGCCAGCTCTGATCTAGTGTCTAGTCAATCCTTGGCTTGTCCACTAAAACAACAGACAAGTTTGCCAAGTTGGACCAACTATCTTTATTTGTATGCTTATGCTTAGATATAGTGTGAGAAATATGGGCCTATAATATTGATTCAGAATGTACTGTTTGGTGACCCAGGTAAAGAATCTTCCCCACTATTAAATAAGTTCATTTAACTATAACCCTTCCCTTACACTTAAACATGTATTTTTCACCAGTTTATACAACTCAAAATAGCAATCTTTGTCACTGTTTGTTCTGGATGTTGACCCAGCTTCTGTAGAAGTCAAAGGCTAACTTCCACTGAAACAGAAGATCAGTGATCAAAAGCAAAAAAAGCCAGGAGTACTAGTTTTTCACAGGGACATGCAAGAGAAGATTATCACACAGCAACAGTAGTCACTATGCAGAAGGGATTTTTTTCTGGGAGTGTTGCAGTCAGGATGTTTATCAGAGATTTTGTTATGTTATGTTATGAAGTTATCATGCTTTTCCACAGCTAAAGTTCTTTTATTAGCTGGCTAGCTGGCTTCTTGCCAAAGAAGATTTTTGTTTCCATATTATCTTGCAAATTTCCTTGGAAAAAAATGTATTACTCCAAACTGTGCCTGAATATTAATCTTTTTTATTATTATTATTTTTTTCTGGTACCTATTAAAAATTGTTTGCACTAACATTTAAAAAACAAACAAACAAAACAAACAAACAAACAAAAAACAAACTAATGGAAATAAAACAGGAAGCAGTAAGGAATGTAGATCTGATATACCGAAGTCTTTATACACCAACTTTGATGGTATTCCCCAGGAGAATTAAGTATACTTAATTAAGTATATTTCAGGATTGGAGTCATCCCTTGAAACAAAGATTGGGTTCTGATAGAGAGGATTTTTGGGCGAATCCCAGAATTTAGGTGTTAAAACAACACTGGCATCTTAAAGTAGAATACCATTCTGCCTTTATCAGAAGTTTGCCTGTTGAATAGAGGCTTGGTTGGAAGGAGTTGAGAGGAATTCCCAAAAGAGTGCCCCAAACAGCATTTCAAAGGCTGATGACTGGGAGAGGGAAATCTTATTGGGAAAAGAAGGGATGTTTCCAGTCCTCCTCCTTAAGTAATGTACTCATTTTTTTACTCATCTTTTCCAACCTGTCTTCCATGCGCTCACGTTTGTGCTTCTCAATTACCATACCATTCACTTCTTTTCTGAGGCTGCTGTGGCTCTTGGCAGTGTACTGGCACAGCGTACTAGCACAGGACAATATTTGTATTGTCAGTGTTGCTAAAGGATTTGGAAAGGTTTGTCCTACAATATCAGTGTACAGTACCGGGTTATCCAGACAGTGCAAACTGGTGATCAGTCTCAGCTGCGATAACACATAGCACTTAACGCATCAAACTGGTGAGTGGGTGTCGGCTGCCTTTGCTGTAGTTGGGTGCCACATATTAGGGTACCCAATACCTTAAAATATGAGCAAGAAACTATGGAACAGAAAGATCTACACATTTCAGAACTCCAATGGTAAAAAAAACTCAAGAGATTGTTATTTTTGCATGTTTATTATCCTAGCTGGCAACATATGGATTCCTGCTTTTCTCTTTCTTATTTGCATAAATCTTCTGTGGAACGTACAATTTTTCTCCACATATCCTTACAGCTGTGCATTTCTAGTCAGTGGTGGGACCCCATAGGATTATTATATAATTATTATAGTTACTAATCACTAATAAATGGACCTCCATTTATTTCAATGGATTCAACTGGCTAAAAAGTGCATTAAGATTTTTCTTGAAATTGTGTCTAGTCTTTCCACAGCCAGTTAGAAACTGTTAACAGATGTACCATAAATTCTCACTTTGACTTTGGTGTTTTGAGATTACACAGTTCTATAAAATATACTTTGTTCTTCGTTCAGCTTAATTTCGGTGGCTAACATTAGTTTTTTCAATGTAGCCCAATTATAATTTTGCCCTCCATAAAGACATATATGTACATACAGACAAGCACATATGTACAATAGCACATATCCCAGTTTCTTTATCATAGTCGATCATACTAAATGCAGATTACCTTTAATCTCCTTTTTTTTTCTTTTTTTTTTTTTTTCTTTTTTTTTTTCTTTTTTCCAGGGTGGATAATTTTTATGAGTCCATAGAATTTGTAGTGGAAAATGGCCTGGTAGGCGATGCCTATGGGGAAAAAAGTTTGAACTGATTTGGAAGAATGAGCTTAAGGTCATTTTGGAACAGTCCTTGGCCACTTGCTGCTCAGTGCCATAACATACATCTCCTATAATTCTAGCTAGAAATGAACCGACTTTTAAATTAAGATTTTGGATTGTCTTACTAAAATCTCTTTATATTGTGGGAGAAATTGTAACTTTTTCATTAATATATGTTTAGTCCTGCTTTTACTGTTTTTCTTTGCATTTTTATCCTTACAATGATTTTTGTTTGAGTCAAAACAGTTTCACTTTTTTTTTCAAAATATCCTGGGAAGATAATACGACATAGCAACATTAGTGAATGACATCCTGTATGAAAAATTTTAGCTCTGTATGAGATTTAAAGGTTTTGTTTATAATCACTTTGCAATCATTCCGGACCATAAGCTTAAAAAGGTGACCAATCCATCATTTCTAGTAGGAGTAATGCAGACAATATAGGATTTGAAGCTATATAAGTTGGTTTTGTTTTCTGAAACCGGTAGTTCTCATGGATGTGGGAGACATTCTGTGGTGTCATTCGCATATGTTTTGTCAGAAACAGTCTCATGGTTTGAGGGATAATCTCATTTCACATGGTACAGGGCAGGGAGAGGAATTTTTAAGTGCAGTCAGTAAAATGACATTAACTACAGTGAATACACATATGCAAACAAACACAAAGTCCTGTGTGAACTGATCCCCAGCTTCCTGTGGGAATGACATCTTCAATGGATTATATCTGAGCCCACTGAGAATCAGACGGGATGACAGCTGAGCTGGAAGCTATGCAAGAACACTGGCTGCCGTCTGGTTTCATATATGTTAGTGATACCTATACTTAGCCCGCTGTCTGGGGTAGAGACGGTAAAATTAGTATGAAAGATGGCAGTAAAATGAGGCTGATGTGTGATTCTACCAGACAGTTGTAACATTATTATCAAGATGTTTACTGAAATGTGTTTTCTATTTATGACTCACTTTATGGCTCAACGACTTTTGCATTCAGTTGTTAGTACTGGTTATTGTCATGCCTTGTTTAGTGCATTTTTTGATAGGAAGGTAACTTCTTGAAAGTAAAAACTCTTACTGTATAAGAATTACATGCACAGAGTAGAATTGCAAAGTTTTGTACCGCACATTGTAATATGCAGCTCAGGACAGAGATCTGGCTCTAACTCGCTGGCCTTTCTATCTGTGAATATATATTTAAAATAGTATAACTTTGCTTCATCACAAATGGCTTTATATGTAGGGCTGGTATGTGAACAGACTAAACAAAAAGCCTTTGAACAAAAGCATGAGGGTGATGTGTAAATTAGATTCCCTTAGTTCCCTCAAAAATCCTGTCATCAAGTAATGCTATTAGGATCACTTAAAAGTGATTTACTGATGTGAAAATGATAATGGTGATATAACTTCGATTTTGAGAAGCAAGAAAAAAATTCAAAGAGGAATAAGAACAATTTTATATACATTGACTGAGGTTCTCCTGAGCCTTCTCTCCTCCAGGCTGAATAAACCCAGTTCTCTCAGCTTCTGCTAACATCAGAGGAGATTCTCTTCATGCGTCTCTTCATGCATCTTCATGACCCTTTGCTGGATTTATTCTAGTATGTCCATTTCTCTTTTGTCCTGAGGCGCTCAAAGGTGGACCCAGCACTCTAGAGGGGCTCAGAGGTGGACCCAGCACTCCAGATAGGTCTCACCAGTGCTGAGTAGAGGGGAAGGGTCACCTTCCTTGACCTCCTGGCAATGCTCCACCTAAAATAGCTCAGGAAGATGTTGGTCTTTGCTGCCACAGCGTTATGCTATCTCATGGTCATCATGGACCCATCTGGTTTCCAGCTGGTTGCCCTCAGCTTGTTCCGTTCCATCCACATGACATAAGTCTTGCTCTCAGTCTCCCTCAAAGGAGCTGTTTTCCCTACAGTTTACACAAGGAGCTCAAGGCATAACACCCTTTTAACTTAATCAGCCAAGCTGAATGTATAAAGCTGAGTGTTGCAAATAGCCTTCCTGTCAGCCTGTGGAGTATTTGTAACTATCTTGTCACACCCTTACAAAATAAGCAATAAGTATGGTATAGCAGGCTCTGTCTTAATACTTAGAAATTGTTCTGGAAAGGAATGTAAAGAGCAGAAACATGACAGAAGTGTCGAAGTGCAGTAGCTCTATGGGGCTCTAATGTACCTCTTCACACTCTTTCTTCCTTCCATTAAAATAAAATCATTTTAAAAATTATTATTACTACTTTAAACTTGTTGCAGTGACATTTAATATGTAATTAAAAATAAATAACTTAATAAACACTTGTTTAAGAAGCTAATTCATAGGAATTCCTTTCTTTGAACTTAATTCTAGGCAGGTCTTAATGACGGGTCAAACTTTTGCTGTCTAAAGGTATTGTCTATCCTTCTTTGAATGTGAATATCCTATTTCCAGACTTCTAGTCAACTAATGCTAAACAACTCCGTCAGTCATGATCTGTTGTTCTTGTCTTTGTGCAACTATCACGGTATCTTAATTCACAATATTTGAAGTGATCCCCTGAGTTTCCCTGCAACGTTAAAGTTGTTTGACCCTGGCATACGATTTGTAGGTGTAACAAAGAATATGTCCAGTGTCTCCTGTATTTATACAGAATCAGAAGTCACTGCTAATAGCTTGCTATTTGGAGAATGATTTTATATAATTCAATCTCAAATTAAATTCATTAAAGTGGATTGAACAGTAGGAGAGTTAACAGCTGACAATTTTAAAATAATTATTTATGCTAAAATCTCCAGGATGCAAAAGAAAACAGAGTAGCTTGGCAGTATAAAATGTTGTGTGTGAAGTTGAAGGATTTCCTGCTAACATTATTTTTGGCCTTTTCTGCTTTGTACATTGAATCAGTGGCACTTAATTCAATGTGTATTTTCCTTGAATAACCTGAGAAAGAGAGGGCCTAATGGAAAACTCTTTAAAGGTCTTGTTGATTTAGTTTAGGAATAACTTCTGTGATTTATGTCATATACTATTCAAAATCACGTTGTTTGTCATAATTATGTAGCAGTCTTTCACAATGTGTTTTTAATTTGCTGCCTTTCTCATTTTGACTGAGCGTCCATTTTATACGTAACACAAAGACAGTATACAAACTCTGTACATATTGTACAATCTCAGGGTACTTCGAGTGTAACAACAAAAAGATATTTCAGTCCTCGTTTTCATAAATTCACGTCATTGGTCATTTTGAATGCCTGAATATATGAGACCATACCTGTATGTACCTTTAAAACACACAAATTGTTATAAACATTATAGCATAAACAGAGCTCTGCTCAATTCAGCAACATAATCTGTCTTGAGTTGGAACGATAAATTGGATTAGACTCAAGAGCAGCCCCTTTTCTTACCTTGAAAGGAAGAAGTTTCGAGACAAGCAGCACTGTAAAACTTCTGTATGACACATTTGAAAAAAAAAAATTATTAAGTGTGTTATGTAAACAGTGTTTCAGTGCTCTGCAGAGGAAGGAGCTCTCTGCTCCCATCTACTGGTTATCAGCGGGAAATCTGCTGGTTTTGTGTATTTACAGTGCATTTACCCAGGGCTCCATCTGGACAGAGGCTCCAGGTCTCCTGACTGGATGGATCATGTACATTAAGCGATCCCTGTACTCGAGAGCACTTCTGTGCACTGATAGATGGAGAGCTGGATGCTGCCTCAAAAATCTTTGCTGCTTATAGTTTTAGAAATCACTGGCTTGTAGCACCACGAGAGTCAAAATGGAGAAAGGGCACCTCTGGGTGCAGGTCCTTCCTAAGAGAAATAAATTCTTTGGCCTCCACTCTGGAAAGGTTGCTGAAAACTAGCACAGGTGACCTTTTGCCAGGATACACCAAAGGGCTGCATGACCCCAGTGATCACCTGCCCTCATTGGAGTTATGGGACAGGAACAAGAGGAAGGGAACAATTTTTTTTTTTTTTTTTTTTTTTTTTTTTTTTACAGGAACAACTTCCTGAGACACTGACACACTGACAGTTGGCCAACCTGGCCTGTTACACCTGGAGATGAGATTTTGACTAACATCAAAATATTAGCAAGGCTTGAGTTGTGAAGAAGAGTGGGATAATGTAACAATTTAGCTCTTAGCATTAGCATTTAGCTCTTGGGTTACCATACCAAACAGAGAATTGATTTGAAAAAGACCTATTGGTGTTAGTTAAGTCTATAATTGCTGTGTTTTCTTATGTAGATACTGCATATGCTTTCTTCATTACAGTATTCCTTGATTTGTATGAATAATCAGTGCTTGGGAGGGAGGGAAAATTGTCCATTAAGGGTGCTTTGGGAAGGTAGATGATAGTCTTTAGTGCAGGCTTGAGATGATTGCTGATGGTTATCTGTTTTAAGGGGACTGCAAGTTGTTGGGTCCAGGCCTCTCTGACAATCATCTCTGGAAGGAAGTTCACACTTACACAATGAAAGTGATTTCAGATCTCAGTTAGTTTCTGGTTTAGAAGAAGAAAGATCAGCATATGGCAGCCTGAGAATACTGTGTAGGATACCTATGCAATACATGAAATGCTTCTTCCATACAACTCAAGATTTAAGAATGTAACTGATACAGTTTCTTAACTCTATCCCAAAGGAAGACAGCCAGCTTCCTGCATTACCTCCCCAATGATTCCCAACTGTGAAAGCAGTCACTATGGGGGCTCCACAGAGGGCTGGGGAGCGAAGGAGCTCATTCTCTTCAGTTCTCACTGAGCTCCTGTCACCTTGCCTGCCTATTGGCACAGAGGGAACTGAGAGGAACAAAAATCCAGTTAAACTTTGTCTGTGTTCTGCATTTCCTTATGGATTACTGACAAAATTGTAAGAACCTGACAACCTTAGCAGAACAATGAGATTTTAGAGAATTTTTTATTATTTTCTTAGCAAGATACCATAAATTCTAAATTTACTTCAAGGAAAAAGCTGGTTTTCATCACTGTTCTCACTTAGATAAAAGTTGGAATTCTTGAAGATGCCTGTCTTTTTCCTATGTTCTCTTTTAACATGAACCTGATACAATGATTCTGGACTGCTTATCAGCCTGTTCACCCAAGTAAGGCAAAGGCAGGAAGAATTGTAAATAAAAAATGGAAACATACATCGCTGGAGTTCTTCGTAACACACAGTAATTAACAGTCAATAGTCAGCCTTAACACATAGTTAAATTTTAACTCATCTTCTTCACAGTAGGTAACTCAGGTTACCTGGGCCAGATCTGGCATATGTAACATGCATTAGTTTTGTTTACATTACATGTGTGATTCATTATTTATTAGAAATTCAAAAGCTGTAGACCTAAGTGTTGAATGCTGTAGATTTGAGTGTCTTCCAAAAGCTCATCCATTCTGTTCCTTAGAGATGATTTTGGATACTACTCACTCAAAATGGAAAGAATGCCCCAAGATCCCATAGATACATAATGTAACTATACAGCATTGGGAGACAGAGTTAGATGATCTTTAAGGTCCCTTCCAACCCGAGCCATTCTGTGATTATGTATGTATATCACAGATACAGGATATACATTATGTATATCACAGATACAGGATAAGTGCAAGGTGTTACATCTGGGTCAGGGAAATCCCAGACAGGAGTACAGACTGGAAGAATTCATGGAGAACAGCCCTGCAGCCCAGAAGACCAACTGCATCTTGGGCTGCATCAACAGAGGTGTGACCAGCAGGCCCAGGGAGGGGATTGTGCCTCTCAGCTCTGCATCCAGGTCGGCGGCCCCCTGCACAAGAAGAATGTGGAGCTGTTAGAGCACATACAAAGGAGGGCCATGAAGATGACCAGAGGGCTGGAGCACCTCTTCTTTGAAGAAAAGGTGGGGGAGCTGGGGATGTTCAGCCTGGAGAAGAGAAGGCTCCAGGGTGACCTTATTTTAGCTTTTCATTACTTGAAGAGGGTTTATAAAAAAGATGGAGAGTAACTTTTTGCTTAGTTAAATTATGACAGGACAAGGGGGAATGGTTTTAAACTAAAAGAGGGGAGATTTAGATTAGATATTAGGAGGAAATTCTTCACTCAGAGGGTGGTGAGGCACTGGAACAGGTTGCCCAGAGATGTTGTGGATGCCCCATCCCTGGAGGTGTTCAAGGCCAGGTTGGATGAGGCCCTGGACAACCTGTTCTAGTGGGTGACATCCCTGCCCATGGCAGGGGGCCTGGAACTGGATGATTTTTAAGGTCCATTCCAACCCAAGCCATTCTGTCATTCTATGATACAGGATACTAATTTTAGGGTTGAAATTGACTTTACTCCTAACTGCAACACCCACCAATGTAATATCTAAGTAGTATACCTGGAAAAAAAAGATCTCACAAATCAGTTAACAGTGTTGTCTACGTGATGTCTCGTCCATACCTACTGCAAAACTGGAAAGAACTTCTGTATGCAGACCCTATGTCACTCAAATTCTACCTTCCTGTCCCTGGATATAACATTACTGCTACCTGAAGTAAAGAAACAAAACAAGTCCTGGCCCCAATGGACTGCAGTGAAATGGGCAATGAAAACCAAAATCAACCCGGAGTATTTGAAGTGCAGCTGTGACGGAAATGAGGAAGGAAAGAGAAATGTGGGAGGATGAGTAACAAAACCAGAGAAGTGTATGGAAACTGATGGATTTTCTCAGGGGCATTCTCCACCCCACAATACAGAATGCTGGTTAACTTTTTGTCTTCAACTTAATTATACAAACTTTTTTTCTCTCTCTCCCATTGTACCCAGGATGGGTTTCACCTATGTGCCATTGACCCCTGTGCAAGAAAGTGAGTGCACTTTTTGAGCCAGAAAATGTAGATCTCTGTGATTTGCTGTGAAGCAACTTTAACCCATAGCTAAGACGTCTGGCAGAAAATTTGATTCTTCTGGTTTCTTAACCCTGAGGCAAACTACAATGTTTTCCTGGGCTAAGCTTTCTTTCAGGAAAAGACTTTGCAATTGGCCTAATCTTTTGAGCTCTCATGCAGGGAACTCTCTGTTGCTTTGTTCTCACAGGATGTTTCTCAGCAAACAAGTGTATTTATAGTGAATATGGGAAGATGCAAAATTAGATTTCATCTGCCTTGTTCATAATTGTGATAAAATACACAAGGACTAAAATGAATGTCTTCAAAAGCTGGCCAATTGCAAAAAGCATCATTTTCTTAAGGAGATAGCCTCCACACCCTGAAAAGCAGACTCTTTAAATTTATCAAGTCCCAAATATTAAGGGAAAAGAACTTGTATTAGATCTGAAATATGGGTATAATAATTTCAAAGGAGCTAGTTATAGCATCCACAAACAAAAGTCTTGAATTTTATCCATATTCAACTTCATTATATATTTGTAGTCACATCTCAAAGGAATTTTAATGGAGATTCTGGTTTAGGACATGTGGTGACCAAAAATAATAATAATAATAATAAAATTAAAAAAGATAGTGTAAGTGAAATAAACAAACTCATAAGTTTCCCTGGACACCAATCAGTTTTGCAAAGAAATGAATTTAAGTTTATATTTAGTCACAACACTCTTTTTCACAGGCTAGCAGCCTGAGAGCAAGTGTATGTTGCTGCTCCAGAAACTCTGTTTGGACAATATTGTGTCCAGATGTGCTTCCTGCAAATAAATGGAATCCAGAAACTGAGATTTTGAATTATTAACCCAGTTAAAATGAGACACAAAGGCTCAAGGTCTAGTGCCTGAATCTCAGCTCCTTAGAAGGCAAAATGCTAAATGAAAGTTTGCTGAAGGCTGATGTTCCTGCTTCAAACCTTCCCAGCACTTCTGTGTGTAATAGTGTGTAGAAGTACCACATGAAAATGAATGAGTAGCAAAGAGAGATCAATGTAGTATAGAAATATTAATAGAAGGGTTGCTATTTACTAACTGAAGTCCTATCTGCAAGGATGAGGGTGGAGAGAAAAACCTGGATTAAAAATCAGTAGATGTTAACAGAGTGCAGTGGGAGTCTGGACCCTAAATAGGTGACCTTAGACACATGTCACTTTTAAAGACTCCTTTAATATCTTGGCTTAACTGGGCATGAAACCTCATAAACCACTGGTAATCCACATCTGCAGACATTTATTTTGTGAATGGATTTTTGTGAACTGTTTGAAGATACAGCAATCAGCATATCTGCTTCTTACACTTTCCCCTTAGCTTGTCAGAACCAAAAAGTCATGAGCCTATCCTCTCTTACCCCATCAAAAAGGTATTAAAATATATATGTATTTTTATGAAAAAAAAAAAAAAAAAAGAATGTTTATTCTTCCAAAATGACAAAATGGTCATTTTAAACAGAGATATAGTCTCTTGGGAGACTCAACAACAGCAAATGTTTAATTCTGTTTGTCTGTTTGTTGTGTTTTCACTGAAAATTATATCCCTTTCAAAGAAAGGAATGGCTTGTTTAGTCACCTGTCCTTTAAGATCCCTGTTTGAGTTGGGAGATCTTTGGAAAGCTTGCAAAATCTTAGCGTGAGTAGAGTGATAATGCAGGCAAAGGGGAGCTTTCAATTATTTATTGAACACAGGAAAGTAACAGCTGCTCTCCTACTTTGTCTCCGTACTCTGCTGCTGAAGAAAGAGGGGGAGATAACTAATCACCCTGAATGGAAGTTACTGCATTGCAGTCCTTCAGCCTCACATAATCCTTGAGGAGTGAGCTCTGAATTACTGGAAGGTGCTGTTATAAGGCAATCATCAGCTTCTGTGTCTCAGCATGACTCTGAGTTTTTCAGCATACAAAATTACTAAGAAGTGTGGAATAACTTGTTAAGCAGTGAATGAAGCATTTCACTTGCACAGCATTTTTTTAAATCTAGCAGATATGGAATTGTTGCAAACCTGGCACTGTCACAGCCTTTATAAAGGTAATTATGCAAAGGAATTTACTCAGAGATTATGTTTTGTTTTGTGACAGAAATCTGTGATTTAGACTGTGTAGTTGTGCCAGCACAAGAATATATGTCATGCTTTAATCAATGTGAATGTTTAACTCCAGTTCACTTAATGTGACATACATGGAAAATATGAAGTACTCTTGATATTGTTACATATAAGTGCTATTTTGGAAAACTGCCATACCTCAAAAGAATTCATAAACAGGAGAAAAAAAAAAAAAAAAAAAAAGTTAAAATTTCAGTTATAACAGAAACAAAACTCCATAGAAAGAAGGCTCCACACTGAGCACAGTTACATGATGAAGTAGCATAACTACCTTACTGATCAATGCTCGGAAAAGACCCTGGAAAGTTCGGCCTTTATCAATAGGATGGACTTTAAGGAACCGAGTAATAGTTAGCAATTAGCAAACTAGTCGTTGCTGGGACACTACTGAGACACCCCTTCAGCCAATTTGCTGCTCAAGCAGGGCTCATTTCCTGGAGCAAATCATTCACACAACTCTCTATGGGAAGAAATTTCTTAAACTGCTCTTGAGGAAATTTCCTTATGAGAGACGCATGGGTATATCTATCTCCCTGGACTATCCAAAGTGTAAGAAAGAAAAGAAAAAATCCAGAATATCTTAAAAAGGAAAGGAAAGACTAACTGTTTGTTTTGTTTTGTTTTGTTTTGTTTGTTTGTTTGCTTTGTTTTTGGTTTTGTGTTTGTTTGTTTGTTTTTAATATTCATATGAATATGAAAAGTAGAAAGCTTGGTTTTAAGGATTAAAATGAATGAATGAAAAAGAATCATGAAATTTATGTATGTTTCAGTGTGAAATCTTTTTAGATTCAGAGTGGAAAAAAACAACAACAACAACAACAACAACAACCAAAAACTTCAGATCTTACAGTCTTCCACTACTGTTTCTGGCATTTATAGTAATTTCTGTTGAAAGAGAAATGCTGAAAATTTTAATTTAACAGGTCTTTTCTATATATCTGATTTGAACAATCAATGCGACAGAGAAGGAAACCTAAAAAGAGCTAGCTTATACATCTGCCTCAGATGTGCAGCCACAGAAAATATTAAGCCCCTAAAGAGTATCTGAGCAAAAATAGGGACTCAAATTACATCACATTTACAAGCTGGAGCTTTGCACCTGTTGCTGCCTGCAATCAAGAGGCAGAAGGGAGAGGGTAGTAACACAGTGCTCTGCTGTAGTAACAGAAGGTGATGGATGCAGGACCGAGGAGTTTGACAAAAGCAATGGGATGCTAATTCGTGGGAAGCCAGAGGTGCAATATGTAACCTAGTCTGTAATTTACATAATTTGTAACTTCTTTCATTGCTTGTTTTCCTTTCTATTGCATTGTAAAGATATTCCATCTTTTTGCATATTTCCTGGGAAGCGACCAACCTTCTGAAATGATGTGTTATAGTCTATACCTAAACAATAAAATCACTGCAAAACAAAGGGAAGTTGATAGACAATTCCGATTCTCAAAGAACAGCCAGGACCTGCTTGGATTTGTTCTACTTCACTTTAGCCATCTATAATGTGAGCTTCTGTGCTCAGACAGCCAAGGTTAGTTCCCTTTATCATTACTGAAGAAAAATCAACACTTCTACAGTTTGATAGGATATAATATTGTAAATGTGTATGCTAAGGTGATTCCTGCACTAGATCCAATTCATTCACTTTGTTGCCTGCAGAAGAAACTAAGGCTGACTAACCTGGATGTAAATGTATACTTTGCAGGTATCCAAAGTTAAATGAGATGGCTCTCACTGAAGTTGTTCTTTATAAGCAGACAACTAAACTAATACATGCTGTGAGCCATTTTGCTTTTCAGTGTCACAGCGAAGGGTCACAAGAGCTCTTTAAAAATGTCTGTTTCAAAATATTTCCCATGTAGAAAGAAGGAGAATGTGTAAGAGCAGCCATAATACCCACAGCAAGTGCCAACTTTCCCTTTCCGATGGATGGTTAGTTAAATCAGCATAACATCTCTTCAAACTAACAAGAATCTTATGAATATCTTCACAAATAATACAAGCTCACTTTTTAGAGGGAATGACATTGTTAATTGAGTGCAGATGGTTTAGGTCTCTGGTCACTTAAATAATCAGATAAGCAAGAGTGACCTGATGCAAAGGAAATTACGACATCAAAACACAGAAAATTATTGCTGTTCCTATTTAAATTAACGTAATTCACTCTGCTAGGTATGTGTTTCTAGTCACAGCTGTGTAAAGATCATATAAGATCATTCAACTCAGTTACTATTTCTAATGCAGCTCATCTAGCAATGTTAGACTTGGAAAGTGCTTACAGCTTGGGTTCTGCAGAATTTTTTCCTTTTTCTTTCTGTCTTTCACAGAATGTCATCTACAAGCTACACTACCTATATTTTTTTCTGATTATAGAATTCACCTTTATTATACAGCTTGGATATTCATAATTTATATAATTTATAAGAAATACTACATAGTGAGCAAATGTTAGTATGGTACCTCTATTGTATGACAATAAAAATTACAGGCAAAATCAGAATTCTGCCAGTAGGTCCCACAAAAATAATAAAAATATTTTACTCTATCTCAGGTTCCTAAGCTCAAAAGCTATATTGAATTATTTTATTAAAAATAAAGTGTAATAAAGTCTCAAAAGTGTAAAACACAGATGTGATTTCAATGATTCTAACTCCACTTTCCCTGATGTTGATTGTAGGAGTAAACAGAAGTGTCCTAGAATCATCACACTGATTACAAGACAAAACACAAGCTCAGAGGCAAGCTGGCCACACCACCTGGCTTCCTCCAAGCTCACATGTTAGTTAGCAGACTCTTCCACTAAAAATGATTAATTTTCTCCAATCTGGGACAATGTTTGGGGCTGTTTTGTTGTTGTTGTTTTGTTTGTTTTTAGGATCCTGCAGCAAGCTCTTTATATGATTAAAAACCGAAAACCGAGAAGCATTTAGTTCTCATCCTATTTTACGGAATTAGTCTTTGGACTTTTTTTCACTGTACCACAAAATTTGATGATTGATGAATTTTTTTTTTTTCCTTGACAACTGGTTGCATACACAACCTACGTGGGCAAATGTCTGCTACTTAGGGTGTCTGCTTTGCTGAGGATGGACCTAACCTCACCAATGAACTCTGTATTCCCTTCCTTTAGTTCCACTTTGCTTCTGATGTTCTGTGATACTGGATTCATTGCCCTTAAGTAGGATGTCTACAAGGTAAATGTTTATACTAGTCACTCACAGAATCACAGAATTTCTAGGTTGGAAGAGACCTCAAGATCATCGACTCCAACCTCTGACCTAACACTAACAGTCCTCCACTAAACCATATCCCTAAACTCTACATCTAAACATCTTTTAAAGACCTCCAGGAATGGTGACTCCACCAATTCCTTGGGCAGCCCGTTCCAATGGTTGTTTACCAAACAACCCTTTTGGTAAAGAACTTCTTCCTAACATCCAACCTAAAACACCCCTGGCACAACTTTAGCCCATTCCCCCTCATCCTGTCACCAGGCACGTGGGAGAATAGACCAACCCCCACCTCGCTACAGACTCCTTTAAGGTACTTGTAGAGAGCAATAAGGTCGCCCCTGAGCCTCCTTTTCTCCAGGCTGAACAAGCCCAGCTCCCTCAGCCGCTCCTCGTAGGACTTGTTCTCCAGACCCCTCACCAGCTTCGTCGCCCTTCTCTGGACTCGCTCAAGCACCTTGATGTTCTTGTTGTAACGAGGGGTCCAAAACTGAACACAGTACTCGAGGTGCGGCCTCACCAGAGCCAAGTTGCCCTTCATCCTTGGGTGAAGAGACATCCATACTAACTCAAAGGAATGTGCTCTTTCATGTTTCTTTCTATCTATGGGTGACCTGTTCAGCCCAGGGACTGGGGGGCATCTATCTGTATTTGAAGACTGATGACACGAGAGTGTCATTTTCACAAACTTTATACCTTCCCTGAACAGAATCAAGAAAAATAATGTTTGTCCAAGTCTCCCATATATGCCCAGTAGAAAGCTATTGCGCCCTGAAAGTTTTTTTAGTTAGCATTTCTATTATTAGTTGATAGAACTTAGGTGGTTGCCAAAAATACCTTACTTGCTGATTAATGTCCTCTCCCATAGCAAGGAGCAACATGTTCTAAAGAAACTGCTTGTCAGGAATGACTGACATAATTAAAAAAAAAAAAAAAAAAAAAGTTCTGGAAAAATGAATGTTACGCACTGCCACATTACTTGAATATATGGATTTTATTTATTTCCATACTTCATAGACAGCAATGTTTCAATGTCTTTCTAGCACTTGAATGGTATGTTCCAAGATTTTATCTGATTTTTTATCTCAAAGGCAGTTGAAATTGCGTCTCCAGATGTTGCTAAATAACCAAGGCATGCTGTAATCAAGCAGCATAATTCCCTGGAAAGGGAAATTATTTCCTGTACCTTATTTACATATCTCTAATTTCTTATAAAGCTTACAAAAGAGACTTATGACAATGGTTGCTGATGCTGTTTTCCCACTTAAGAACAAACAGTTCAAACTCTCTGTTGGCATTAACCCCATTCACTCCCATCAACCAGCCTCCTGGGAATCCTTCAAGAAGAGTTCTGGGTCTGGGTGGGTTTGTCACTTTGTAGTGTAAGGATTTAGCTATCCCACAGGAAGAGCATAAGAACCTGTGTGGAAAATTGATGTAACCTTTGCTTCTGTGAGCTTGAGGGAGCTGGGAGAAATAAATGCATCTCTTCTAAGAGAACTGGTTGTGTTCTTCCTCTCTTAAATGCTAGCAGGATACACATGCCTTTAATTGGATAATATAACCCTTGCACATTCCACATTACCATTTTAAGGGCAGCTTCCATTATATACTCTAAAGCTGTAACTTGTAGCAATAAAGAGCAATTTAACACTTCAAACTAGTGGTCACAAAACATTTGCAGACTTAGACACTTTTAAGTAGTGCAGCTCAAAATTAAATTCATTTTCAAAGAAATAAAATTTAAAAGAGACATTTAGTTTCTCCAGTCTTGCTCCACCCTATGTACAGTTTTTGTCCCCCAACACAAGACTGTACAAAATTGAGTAGAATATAAACCAGACCCTAATATAAAAGCATATGAAAGTCACTATCTAGGAACATAGGAACTTAGCCTGAAACCCATCATTTATAGCTGGATACTAACAGGCACAATGTAGTTTTGAGCACAGCAGGAGCAGTCACATTAGGAAAAAAAAAAAAATAAATCATTTTATTGTTGTGATGTACACATCTAGCTTAAAGTTTTTTTACATTGTTCTATGTGCGAACATGTAATCTCCAATCCTGAACTCTACAATGACATGGAAGGAATGAGAGGAAAGCAAAGGTAAAAGAATATTCTGAAAAAAAAAAAAAAAATCATCTTTTTTATTTCTCAAGGGGACACTGGGCAGTTTCTGTAGCCTAGCACTGGAGTATGAAATGTGAGAAGTTGCTCTCCTCCTTTTCCCTATGCATCATTAAAGGCCAAATCTAGTTAGACCTTTCTTAAGATTCATTCCCTTGAGACCCTTACAAGTTGGTTCTGTGATATCCTATTTCAAGAATTTCCCATTTGTTCAAATGAGGCCTCATTAATGCTAGATGAAGTCCTGCAATAACTTCATAACTCAGTAGATGTGTCCTGGGACTTTGTTTGCCCTGTTTTGTTGCTGCAAAATAACATGCAGATGGTTTATTATGCACAATCATTCCCAGTTCCCTTCTCTGACCTATGTCCTATGACATTAACATTAGACATTATAAACCTCAAGTGCATTAACATTTGAGAGCTTTCATCTTAGTAGTCATGTAGTCTCAGTGAAAGACATCCATTAAAAACAGCTCACTCTCACAAGTAAACTTTCTCATTAATGTTCCTTAAAGGTCACAAGATGATGAAGGAAAAATTCTGTAGTAATAATTAATAGTAATGGTTTATATATATAAAGCACTTTTACTCCGAATATTCTAAAGTACATTAAAACATGATGAATAGAAACATTTGTACTTCGGATGGATTGTTGCAGAAAAACATTTGTAAATCAGTGAAACAATTTTGAATAATTTGCCAGACTACACAGTGTATCATCATTTTAACTATTTTTCTTTTTAAGTTCCCACTAAAATACTATTATGGTTGGTTCTCCTAAGGATGACAAAAGGAGCCCAGGCACCAAGTCAGACCTGAGTTAATATGATGGGGACTCAGAAATGTCACAAAACCGGTGATTTTTTGAGAAAGGCATCGTGCAAGCTATTATGAAACAATTTTCTTTCTGTTGCAAGTGTTTCCAGAGTGTCTGTCACTGGAAATGTTCAATTTTTTCCCTGAAGAATAAATGAGTCTTCTCATTCACCTCTTAACCTTGACAGGTGACAAGCAGCATTTCTCAATGAAAAGCTGATTTACACAATTTTCTGTGCTCTTACAAGGAAACTGGATCTTTATAAAGACACACTTCCACAAGAGACAGAGCATGCACTTTTCATTTCTTTGCAAGGGTCAGTAGCATAAATGGCACAGCAGTGAAGCAATAACCTTTGAGAACTGACATCCAGCATCATGGTATGCAGGCAGCCAGATAGTGTGAAAACAGCTTAAGAACTAAAGTCTACACAAACTAATCACTGTATGTCTACCTGGGAAAGTGATTATCCCAGAAATTCCTTTCTTGCTGAACAGCTCCATTCTTTAGTCCTACTCCACAACTGAAAATTTGCTGTTGACTTCTGTAGATTTTGAATAGGGTGTAATTCCTATTTAGGCATATGCAAATGACGGTACACAATTCTTGGTGCATGTTGCTCCTTTTAGCAGTGCAAAGCCAACAAAGAAGACTGTGAGAGGGAGTGAGATAGGAGGCAGGCTTGTGCTTCATCAGCAGATCTGTCTCCTCCATTCTGATTGCAGTTTCCTTATGGCTGCTGATGATTACGAGCCAGGAAAAATCACAGCTGTTGTTCAAAAAGCACTTGAAAACGGAATAAATCCAATCTTGTATCACTGGCAAGGCAATTAACATGAAATGATCTGATGCTGATTTTTCAGGCTTACTTTTTGGAGGCTATCAAATAGAAAGCTCAAGAATAGGGATCTAAATTATAGACACCCCATTTACATCCTCTGCTTCAGGAGCAGAAAGAAAAGACTCCAGCTGTCCTTATACTTGTTTTAATTTGTTCAGGACACACAATATAGAAATGTTAATAAGGATCCAGAACACCCTCTGACTGAGTATACAAACAGATTGATTGGATTTGAGCTATACAGACTCCATTTACCAAAGACACAAAATGTGCAAATTCCTTTTTATCATGATTTTATCACGTATAAAAGTATTCTAAATATATCATATAATTCTCCAGTGTAAAATTAGATTTTAAAGACATAGAAACGAATGGCAGAGAATGAATTTCTGAAAAAAAAAATAAAAAAATAAGAAAACATTGTTTTGAAAGACATTGCCTTGAAATACAACAAAGATCAGGAAGCAAAGGCTATTGCAATGCTGCCACTTACTGCTTAAACAGGAAAGAGATATTTATTTATTTATTTATTTTGGTCTCTTGTACCTACTGAGAGCCTACAGTCTTCACAGCAGGGACTCACTACTGCTGCGAGGTTTTGTGTAACATGAGTGTGACTCCTAAATACCATCGTAATCCTAATGTTTTAATTCTAATGATAAAGTAGTTAAAGATTATGAAAAAGCAGTGTGTCACACCCACAGAATAACACTTGCCTATGCAGCCTTAATTCCTTTATGGTGTTTCAGAAGTGCTGATAAAACTAGACATAGGAAAGAGTATATAGAGGAGTACGTAGGAGAGTTAAATGATACTTCTGAGGGAGGGTGACATGTCCCATTGAATGACAGTGAGCTCCAAACATCAGAGTTTTCTGCTTCTTTAAGGTCTCAAGATAATCATAGAGCTGTTCTGCAAATAAAATGACAACGACTTGGAAAAACTGTAGAACATAAACTACTTAATATCTATGTCTGCTGGTGCTCAGCAGTCTCCTGGCTTCGTTTGCCCTTTCTGATGTGAAAATTTACTGTTCAGAGTGACATTTGAGCAGCTGGTGATGTTTGGGAATTTCTGTACAACAAATCAGAAACTGAAAAACAAGGAGACTAAGTCCTACACTGACAAAGCAACTAACTTTCACTGAAATTGATTTAATTGACTTTGGTGTCTAAGTGCTTTTGAAATATGTAATTTAAAGAGATCTGACCCTATCTCAGGGGAACGACATTAGAGGAAAATGATTTGAACATTAGTTTATGGAGTTCAGGGCTGTCATCAAAATTGCCCAATGGCTGGATCAAGAATATTTCTTTAAATGTTAGCAGTCACTTTGTATTACCTGTGAATTGAATTCAACTATTTAGTTTTGAATGTGACCCATTAAATTCTAATATTAAAAAAAAATAAATTAATTAAATAAATATAACTATACATAGTTTAAATATATATATTATATAAATATATAATAATCCATATATCAATATATTGTATATATTAATAATATGTATATATTTATTTTTATTTTTATATATAGTTATATATATATATATAACATAAACATAAACTACTAAGAACAGTCTTTATTAACAATGAAAGACTTAAAGAAGTAAACAGACCTAATGATGTAATAGACCTTACGGACCCTTTTTACCATTAGCATGTATACGGAATCTTAATTGGCATTTATGGTAGCTGTGCAGGTACAGAAAAGCAGAAAAGACCCTTTCATATTAACTGTATTGGTAACAAAATCTTTAAAGCTCTTTCACAATATTTCATTTTTTTTTTTTTAAGTTCTCATACAAGCAACCTGTTAAATAGGCTAAAATAACAAAACATTTTTGTCTTCTGGCAGATATATGAAAAATCGACATTTGTACTTGATTTATTCTGGAGCCTAAGACCTAAATGCATGTGTTTTCAGTTCACATTTATTTTATGACTAGTTCTTTCTATTTATTGCCTTCGAATCATAATCAGGTGAGGAACATCTTATCTGATAGAACAGTTTCCTGCATTGTGTATTTAGTGTAAACAATGTTTCTGTTTTGTTTTGTTTTGTTTTTCTGAACATGTGGGTTTGATGATATTTTTTAAGGATTTCTCCAATTTCCCTCCAGCCTCTCCATGCTGTAGCTCCAAAGAAATAAGGAGAGCAATAAAATGAGAAAGATGGAGAACCTTTAGATTGCTCTGCTTGATACCTGTTAGTACTTGTCTCGCTTGCTAGTCAGAGTTTTGGTTGTTTTGACTGGATCCAGTTGCCAGGTTACATGCCCTTTTCAGCTCCATTAGTCTCTGGATGATGATTGATTGCTATTCTGAGCTTCAAGCATACACAGCTATTAATCCCACGTCCATGGTAGTGGGTCTCCTACAGTCAAGTGTGACATCCCAGGCTTCTGGCATGGCGCTTGGACATGTTCTCAATCAGGTATGACCTGCGTCTCGGAGTTTGGGTTTCTAATTGCACTCTGAGGATTGAACAGCACAGCATTTGCAATGTTTGAGGAGAAAAAAATGTAATCTAGTCATCTGAACCACAAAATGCAATGACTTTAGCATAAGAAGTAGCTAGAAGTGGTGGCTATGTTAGGAAGTCATGTGACACATTAAGAATGGCCTTCCAGGGAGGATGTTTAGTGCTAGCACTAGGCATCTATGCTTTACACATTTGGGGCAGATTTTAAACTACCACTAGTCTTGTCTCTGTATTCCCTTTATGTGTCTAGGGCTTGGTAGCAGAGGGGCTGCAGGGGTGGCCTCTGTGAGGCCACAGCAGCTATCATGTCAGATCAGAGCCAGCTCCAGCCAGCTCTAAAAAGGGACCTTGTTGCTGGCCAGAGTAAGCGATGCTGGTTCTGCCTCTGGGCACAACAGCAGCTGGGAGAGAGGAGTGAGAAAGTGTGAGACGAAGCAGCCATGCAGCCCCTAAGGTTAGTGCAGGAGAGCAGGAGGTGCTCCAGGCACGCAGCAGCAGTTCCCCTGCAGCCTGTGGAGAAGCCCCTGGTGGAGCAGGCTGTTCCCCTGCAGCCCATGGGTCCCACATGGAGCAGATCTCCACGCTACAGCCCGTGGAGGAGCCCCCAGTGGAGCAGGTGGATGTGGCTTGGAGGAGGCTGCGGCCCATGGAGAGACCCGCAGGAGCAGGCCCCGGGCCGGAGCTGCAGCCCATGGAGAGGAGCCCACGCAGGAGCAGGGGGTCTGGGGGAGCTGCTGCCCACCCGTGGGGGACCCGTGCTGGAGCAGTTTGCTCCTGGGGGATGGATCCCATGGTATGGATCCATGTGGGAGCAGTTCTTGAAGAGCTGCTGCTTGTGGGCAGCCTCTGCAGGCTTGGTTCACAGGAAGGACGGCATCCCGTGAGAGGGACCCCATGTGGAGCAGGGGCAGAGAGCGACCATGAGGGAGCAGCAGAGACGAAGCATCAGGGACTGACCGCAGCCTCCATTCCTTGTTCCCCTTCACTGCTCAGAGGGAGGAGGTAGGAGAGGGTGGATGGGGATGAAAGTGTGCTTTTAGTTTCATTTGCTTTTAGTTTTTCACTGCCCTAGTCAGTTGCTAATAGACAATGAATTATATTAAAATCCCTATGCTGAATCTGTTTTGTCTGTGAAGATAATTGTTGAGTGATCTCCCTGTCCTTATCTCAACCTACGAGCCCTTTCCCATTGTATTTTCTCCCCCTTTTCCTTTGAGGAGGGGGGGTGAGAGAGCGGCTGTGGTAGAGTTGAGCTGTCCATCCAGGTAAAACCACCACAGTCCCATAAACTGAATGTCTCCTAGTAGTTGGAGAACACTTTGTTTGGTTCATTCAAAACCAGTCCATTTTGGGTGGTCTACAACCACAAGCATGGGGGGGGGGGGGGGGGGGCTTGGATATTCCCTTCAAAAACAATGTTCAGTTTTGAAGTGAAATGCTAATGTGATTCTTATCTGTAATCCTTCCCTGTGAATCTGATACACATCAAGGAGTTTAAATGCAGTGCTGATAACTGCCTTTTAATAAAACTGGTCCTGAAGACCTTGCCTGGGTAGCCCATGCCCAGTGCTGGCTGCTGGGAATTTCATGCACAGATCTGTCACTCTCCCTGTACTCACAGTACAAGGATGGAAGTACCAGAGACAGCACTGTCAGCTCCATGTGTGCAGCCAGGAACACAACTTCAGGTGTTGCAGCCCTGAGCAGCACAATGTCTTAAACTTTCCTTGGCTCAGGAACAAGCCCCATACTTTAAAGAATCATATGCTTTTCTGTCTAAACAGGCTGCTGTAAGCTTTTTATTAGGAAAACTCTTAAGATCCTAGATTTTCAGTGCTCCTTTAGATACCCTGTTTTCATTCGCCTACACAGTACTTTAAACATGTTGTGCTATTTTACTAGGTTCACTCATTCTTAGTGTCTAATATTTATGCTGAGATAGCAGTCCACACAAATCCATGGAGTAGAAATGAAATAAGTAAATGCACTTCAGATTGTGACACTTGCTATAGTGAGGCCATTTTCCTCAGACTACTCATTTTACTAAATCTCCTGGAGTCAAAAATGACAAAAGCTTTGTTGAATGGTTTTCATTCAAAAAAAAGCTCCTCTCATGTTTTTTCATGCTTTACATTCATGCTGATTTTATGAATGTAATTAAAGCCTCCAGAATCATTGTTTGATTATAACCTGAGTATGTTTAAATGCATCCTAGGAAGAGCACCTTTTGAAATCTTAGAAAACTGCATTAAATTTCTTCTTGTTTAAATACTGCACAAGTTCAATGTGCAGCAGCCCCAGAGCCTGCTCTACCAAGAGCCCCAATCTTACGCCAAAGCTTCACCTCCCATTTAGGGCCTGACCTTTTATTTTTATAAATGTACATCACACTCCCTATCTCACACCTGCTGGTAGCCAGAGCCACCTGAAGGAGGGAGCAGCTGCATAAGTTCTTCTGGGGTGAGGATGCTGAGCTTAAGGGCAGTGAATTTTTACTTACTGAACTGACAATGTCCTGCCTCTCAGGTCTTCTCTATTCTTATGTACAGTCTTCTACCTTCATTTTTCTGTTTGGCTTCTTCCAGTAACCTCATCACCATCACTGTTTTCCTTTCCCCTGCACATCTTTTCATACAAATCAGATCAACTATCACTCTTGTTCTTGCCTTTTAAGGCTATAAGTGATAGACATTTGGCTCCCTATATACATGTATTCTTTCCACTGGCTGGAGTCAAAAAGTTAGTGATTATTTCTTCTACGGTGAAAAATGCCATACGGAAATCTATGTTTGATGAACAACAGGAGAAGGCATGGTGGAGGCCATGAGCAATTGGACAAAAGTGCTGTAGTTTGAAAGAAGGTTCTGCACCAAATGTATAGATAAGCTGTGCTATGAGCAGTAGCCTGGATGGTGATTGCCTCCTGAGACTTACAGTCTGTGATTCAGTATTATCCCACTTAAAAAAGAAAAAAAAAAAAAAAAAGTGAACCTATGGAAAAAATTAAGATCTGAGACTTTATGTGTGTATAAATACATATTTGCATATGCAAAGAGATTGCTGAGGCAACTAAGGTGAGGTAATGGATGAAGGCAGTTAGGAAACAACTTTACTCACTAGGTTCATTGGGAGTGAGGTTTTGAAGTTTTGGAGGAAGTGGTGCTGGATCTATAGTTTTGACATAAGAAGGAAGCCATTTCTAAAACGTGTCTGTTCAACTGGATTTGTGCGTAGGAGTCCAATTACACATATCACGCAGGTGTCGCGGAAGATGATATATGATTAAGGGAGTAGGGGGAGTGAGGGTAGTGAATAGAGGAATACATACTGAAACACATGGAAAATGTCACTAAGTGTCCTGGTTTCGGTTAGAACAGAATTAATTTTCTTCCTAGTAGCTGGTGGAATGCTGTGTTTTGGCTTAGGATGAGAAGAGTGCTGATAACACCCCGATGTTTTAATTGTTGCAGAGCAGTGCTTATACCAAGCCAAGGACATCTCAGCCTTTTGCTCTGTCCTGCCAACAGGCAGGCTGGGGGTGCAGTAAGAGCTGGGAGGGGACAGACCCAGGACAGGTGACCCAAACTAGCCAAAGGGGTATTCCATACCATCTGACGTCATGCTAAACAATATATAGGGGTGGCTAGCCGGGGGGAGGGGGCCGGACTGCTCGGGGTTAGGCTGGGCATCGGTCAGCGGGTGGTGAGCAATTGCATTGTGCATCACTTGTTTGTACATATTATTATTACTTTCCTATTATCACCATTGTAACATTATTGTTATTATTGTTATTATTATTTTGTTATTATTATTTTCCTGTCTTATTAAACTGTCTTTATCTCAACTCACGGGCTTCACTTTCCATTTCTCTCCCCCGTCCCAGAGAGGGAGGGGGGAGGGTGAGCGAACGGCTGCGTGGTGTTTAGCTGCCAGCCGGGTTAAACCACGACAGTCTTTTTTTGGCGCCCAACGTGGGGCCCGAAAGGTTGAGATAACGGCAGATCTGACCACAGTGTGTTAAACTAAAATTGGTGTAAGTATTAGACCTGCTTAATAGTCACTTGTCATAATGCTGATTGCTTTAATCTCAACTCTGCTGCGCCTGTTTTCCAAATTGAGTATTATAGTACATTATTTTCCGTATTTGCTCTCTGTCATGTTGTTTATCCTCTCCGGGCCCTGGTTTCAGATCATTATGGTACTGAGTGTTGTAGCAATGGCTTATGAGACGATGAGATATCTGGTCATGACTCTAACTTGGTATTTGTACTCAGTAACATCGTCGACTCTGTATTTTGGAAACTGTATCTTGGAAACTATTAGCAATTATACCTATTGTTTTTTCCCATTAGGGAGTCAATCTGTGGAGGGGAAAGGGGAAGATATTTTTTCTTACTTGATTACTCTCCCTTTCTCCTTCACCACCCCTGTATCCTCCTGGATCACTATGCCTTCCTCCTTCACCACCCTCTTACCCTCTGAGCTTGCTACAATAGCTCTCCAAGATATTGAATATCCTTGGGATACTCAGACCAGCATAGTCTTGTTGTTCTGCCTCCTGAATGCACTTCAGGTTCTGCTTAAAGTTAAACAACTACTTAGGAAGCTCATCTGGAGATCTGCCCGGAGGCAGTATAGTTGTGGGTGGCAGGGAATATGGGAGGATATGGGCAGGCATCTAGAGCAGTTGGCACCCCCAGTGTTTTGGAAATTCACCCCTGAACAACTGCAAAATCCTCAAAAACTGGCAGAATGCTTGAGAAAAAGGTGTCATGATTCTGGTAGTTCCAAAGTAACACAAATCATTGTAACATGCTGGGGCCTGGCTCATGCCTATCGAGCTGCCATTGATACTGCTATCAACTTAGTGACAGACCCTGCGGCCACTCCAAGCCCTGTGACAGATTCAACGGCCACTGTGACCCCTACGGTGGACTCTGCAGATGCTCCAGTTCCAGCTCCTGCAGCTGCTCCAGTTCCAGCTCCTGCAGATGCTCCAGTTCCAGCTCCTGCAGATGCTCCAGTTCCAGCTCCTGCAGCCACTCCAGTTCCAGCTCCTGCAGCCGCTCCAGTCCCAGTTCCTGCAGATGCTCCAGTTCCAGCTCCTGCAGCTGCTCCAGTTCCAGCTCCTGCAGATGCTCCAGTTCCAGCTCCTGCAGCCACTTCAGTCCCAGCTCCTGCAGCCGCTCCAGTCCCAGTTCCGGCAGATGCTCCAGTTCCAGCTCCTGCAGCTGCTCCAGTTCCAGCTCCTGCAGATGCTCCAGTTCCAGCTCCTGCAGCCGCTCCAGTTCCAGCTCCTGCAGCCGCTCCAGTTCCAGCTCCTGCAGCCGCTCCAGCTCCGGTTCCTGCAGCTGCTCCAGCTCCTGCAGCCGCTCCAGCTCCTGTGGCTGGGTCAGAGAAAAGAGCTGTAGCAGTGCAAGTTGACCCTGCAGAGGGTATTCCAACCCCTGTGGCAGACCCTGTAACGGGGTCAGAGAAACGAGCTGTAGCAGTGCAAGTTGACCCTGCAGAGGATATTCCAACCTCTGTGGCAGACCCTGTAACAAGGTCAGAGAAACGAGCAGTAGCAGTGCAAGCTGCCCCTGTAGAGAAGGTGAAAAAATGGTATAGAGATTCAGGTCGTTTAGAACGCAGAGAGTCTTCTGCCAAATCTAGGTATAGAGACGACGGAGACGACGACGACGCTGGGCCATCAAGGGTTCAGGAGGAGGAAGATGAGGATGCCGAAAAATCAACAGTAACTACCCGGAGCCTAAACGAGCGTGAGTTACGAGATGTGCGAAAAGATTTTGGTCGCTATATAGGTGAGCAGCTTGTCACCTGGCTGCTCCGATGCTGGGACTCTGGAGCCAATTGTGTGGAATTAGACGGCAGGGAAGCCAAGCGACTGGGATCCCTTGCTAGAGACGCAGGCATTGACAAAGCAATTGCAGATGGAGCACAATCTCACAGCCTCTGGAGGCGTCTCCTCTCAGCTGTGAGGGAAAGGTATCCCTTCAAGGAAGAACTTTTATGTCTACCAGGCAAGTGGACCACTATGGAGAAGGGAATCCAGTACCTGAGGGAATTAGCCGTACGGGAAGTGATTTATGAGGATCCAGACCTCAGACAAACATCCAAAGATCCAGATGAAGTCAGGTGTACACGACCCATGTGGCGGAAGTTTGTACGGAGTGCACCATCATCATATGCCAGCTCATTGGCAATAATGGCCTGGAAAGAGGATGAGGAACCCACAGTGGATGAAGTGGCTAAACAACTCCGGCAGTACGAAGAAAGTCTCTCCTCTTCCTTACAGGCCTGCGTCTCAGCTGTGGAGAAACTTTCTGAAGAGTTCCACCAACTTAAAGAGAATCTATCTTCATCCCCACCTGAACCAACCAGTGTCCACCGACCAAAAGAGAACACTGTGGAGAAACTTTCTGAAAAGGTTCACCAACTTGAAGAGAGATTATTCTCCTCCGTACCTGTACAGAGCAGTGTCTCAGCTATCAGGGGTAGGCGTTCATCCACACAAGGAAGACGATATGGTGGGTACTCACCCCGTGCCACCCTGTGGTTTTACTTACGAGACCATGGAGAGGACATGAGAAAATGGGATGGAAAATCTACTGCGACCCTAGAGGCACGGGTACGTGAGTTGCAAAAGAAAACAATCAAGAAAAAGGGATTCTCTGAAAAGTTTGCTGCTCCAACTTCCAGCAGACAGTCCTTCAAACACAGAAATGAAGAAGATTCTGACCAGGATTAGGGGAGCCCTGCCTCCAGCCAGGGGGAGGAAAGGGACAATCGAGTTTATTGGACTGTGTGGATTCGATGGCCTGGCACGTCAGACGCACAGAAGTATAAGGCTTTAGTAGACACCGGTGCACAATGTACTATAATGCCATCGAGCTATAAAGGACCAGAGCCCATCTATATTTGTGGAGTGACAGGCGGATCTCAGCAGTTGACTGTATTGGAGGCTGAAGTGAGTCTGACTGGGAATGAGTGGGAAAAGCACCGCATTGTGACTGGCCCGGATGCTCCATGTATCCTTGGCATAGACTATCTTAGAAGAGGATATTGCAAGGACCCAAAAGGGTTCCGGTGGGCTTTTGGTATAGCTGCCTTAGAGACAGAAGGCATTAAACAATTATCTACCTTGCCTGGTCTCTCAGAGGACCCCTCTGTTGTGGGGTTGCTGAGGGTCGAAGAACAGCAAGTGCCAATCGCTACCACAACTGTGCACCGGCGGCAATATCGCACTAACCGAGACTCCCTGATTCCCATCCATAAGCTAATTCGTCAATTGGAGAGCCAAGGAGTGATCAGCAAGACTCATTCACCTTTCAATAGTCCCATATGGCCAGTGCGAAAGTCTAATGGCGAGTGGAGACTAACAGCGGACTATCGTGGCCTGAACGAAGTGACGCCACCACTGAGTGCTGCAGTGCCGGACATGCTGGAACTCCAGTACGAACTTGAATCGAAGGCAGCCAAGTGGTACGCCACAATTGATATCGCTAATGCATTTTTCTCCATCCCTCTAGCAGCAGAATGCAGGCCACAATTTGCCTTCACTTGGAGGGGAGTCCAATATACTTGGAATCGGCTGCCCCAGGGGTGGAAACACAGCCCTACCATTTGCCATGGGCTGATCCAGTCTGCACTAGAGCAGGGGGAAGCTCCTGAACACCTGCAGTACATCGATGACATTATTGTGTGGGGTGACACAGCAGAGGAAGTTTTTGAGAAAGGGAAGAAAATAGTCCAAATCCTTCTGAAAGCCGGTTTTGCCATAAAACAAAATAAAGTCAAAGGACCTGCACGAGAGATCCAGTTTTTAGGAATAAAATGGCAAGATGGACGTCGTCAAATCCCAATGGATGTGATCAACAAAATAACAGCTATGTCTCCACCAACTAACAAAAAAGAAACACAGACTTTCCTAGGTGTTGTGGGGTTTTGGAGAATGCACATCCCAAATTACAGTCTGATTGTAAACCCGCTCTACCAAGTAACCCGTAAGAAGAATGAGTTTGAATGGGGCCCTGAACAACGACAAGCGTTTGAACAAATCAAGCAGGAAATAGTCCATGCAGTAGCCCTTGGGCCAGTTCGAACAGGACCAGATGTAAAGAATGTGCTCTACACTGCAGCCGGGGAGAATGGCCCCACCTGGAGCCTCTGGCAGAAAGAACCTGGGGAAACTCGAGGTCGGCCCCTGGGGTTTTGGAGTCGGGGATACAGAGGATCTGAGGCCCGCTATACTCCAACTGAAAAGGAGATATTGGCAGCATATGAAGGAGTTCGATCTGCTTCGGAGGTGGTCGGTACTGAAGCGCAGCTCCTCCTAGCACCCCGATTGCCAGTACTAGGCTGGATGTTCAAGGGAAGGGTCTCTTCTACGCATCATGCAACTGATGCTACGTGGAGCAAGTGGGTTGCACTGATTACTCAGCGGGCTCGAATAGGAAACCCCAGTCACCCAGGAATATTGGAAGTGATTATGGACTGGCCAGAAGGCAAATACTTTGGGATATCATCCGAGGAGGAGGTGGGTCGTGCTGAAGAAGCCCCACTGTACAACCAGTTACCAGAGAATGAGAAGAAATATGCCCTGTTCACTGATGGGTCCTGTCGTATTGTGGGGAAGCATCGGAGATGGAAGGCTGCTGTATGGAGCCCTACACGACGAGTTGCAGAAGCTGCTGAGGGAGAAGGTGAATCGAGTCAGTTTGCAGAAGTGAAAGCCATTCAGCTGGCTTTAGACATTGCTGAACGAGAAAAATGGCCAGTTCTCTATCTCTACACTGATTCATGGATGGTAGCAAATGCCCTGTGGGGATGATTACAGCAATGGAAGCAAAACAACTGGCAGCGTAGGGGCAAACCCATCTGGGCTGCTGCTTTGTGGCAAGACATTGCTGCTCGGGTAGAGAACCTGGCTGTGAAAGTACGTCACGTAGATGCTCATGTGCCCAAGAATCGGGCTACTGAAGAACATCAAAACAACCAGCAGGTGGATCAGGCTGCTAAGATTGAAGTAGCTCAGGTGGACCTGGATTGGCAGCATAAAGGTGAATTATTTATAGCCCGATGGGCCCATGACACCTCAGGCCATCAAGGTAGAGATGCAACATACAGATGGGCTCGTGATCGAGGGGTGGACCTGACCATGGACGCTATAGCACAGGTTATTCATGACTGTGAAACATGTGCTGCAATCAAGCAAGCCAAACGGTCAAAGCCTCTTTGGTATGGAGGACGATGGCTGAAATATAAATATGGAGAGGCCTGGCAGATTGATTACATCACACTCCCTCAAACTCGCAATGGCAAGCGCCACGTACTTACAATGGTGGAAGCAACCACCGGATGGCTGGAAACATACCCTGTGCCTCATGCCACCACCCGGAACACTATCCTGGGCCTTGAAAAACAAGTACTATGGCGACATGGTACCCCAGAAAGAATAGAGTCAGACAATGGAACTCATTTCCGAAACAACCTTATAGACACTTGGGCCAAAGAACATGGTATTGAGTGGGTGTATCACATCCCCTATCATGCACCAGCCTCCGGGAAAGTTGAACGATACAACGGACTGTTAAAGACTACATTGAAAGCAATGGGCGCTGGAACATTCAAAAATTGGGATACGCATTTGGCAAAGGCCACCTGGTTAGTCAATACTAGGGGATCTGCCAACCGAGCTGGACCTGCCCAATCAAACCTGTTACGTACTGTAGATGGGGATAAAGTTCCTGTAGTGCATGTAAGAAATATGCTGGGTAAAACAGTCTGGGCTACTCCTGCCTCAGGAAAAGGCAAACCTATTCGTGGAATTGTTTTCGCTCAGGGACCTGGATACACTTGGTGGGTGATGCAAAAGAACGGAGAGGTCCGGTGTGTACCTCAAAGAGATTTAATACTGGGTGAGAATAGCCCATGAACTGAATTGTACCATGTTAATTACTATATAATACTGTATATTATCACTACTATGACTACTGTAGGTGACTAATTAGAATGTATGGAAAAAAGTGTAACCTGAGCATGACATAAATGGTATGGAATAAGGGGTGGATAGATGAGGGGTGGTAGATAGAAATGCATAATGCTTTTTTGTGGCTCTTTTGTAGCGAAAATGCTATGTGAACTCCAGAGTGCAACTACAGGGGGTATATTATAGACCTGAATTTTCACTGAAATCTCAGCCAGATTTGAGGATCATCTGGTTCCCAACTACAGGCATCAGATTGCATTAGTATGCTTCTTTAGTTTTGTTCCGTTGGAAATAGTAAAGAAATATATCTCAGGCCTCATGCAAATAAGAAGCAAAAATACAGTTTAGAAATTATCAATGCCAACTGGAAATGCAACATAGATTTACTGCATAATTTTCAGAAGATGTTGGTATGATTTGGATAGAGTACAGATATCTCTTCCCTTTCTAATAAATAGTAAATGAATTTATTGAATTCAGTGGATTCAGTGGATTTAGCTAAGAAAAAAGAAAGCAAAAGTGCACAGTAAATCACAATGAGCACTTGAATCTTTTTCTTTCCTTTAGTGGAAAAGAAATGCAGCTTCATATTCATGTCTGCTATTTTTTTTTTTTTTTCCACAGGGTTTTGCTAGAACATATATTTTTAAAATTTTTGACCAAAACAGTTTTTCAGGAAATATTCTAACCATATAGGCAAGTGAAAGATAATTATGGAAAAATTCACTCCTTTCAGGTACATGGTGTGGAATACATTTTCATACATTTTCTCTCTCCCTTTTTTTTTTTTAATATTATTTGCAATCATGTAACCTTACATAATTAGTAATGGCATTTGTGCAATACACCATGAACGGATGTACTGGGTCTGGCTGGAATGTTAACTTTCCCGGCAGCAGCGGCGTTGTACTTAATAACCAAAATTAGTATTTGTGGTTAAAGATTGTGATATGGATTATATAGACTTGAAAAATCTATGTAATTTAAAAAATGTCATTAATTAAAGAGGTGACTTAAAAACATATTCAATAAAGCAAAAGCATTCTGTGTATTACTGTTTGATGAGGTAGGTACAAAAGTTAATGTTTTATACATCAGACCAACTTTTTAATGTTATGTTCATTGCTATTTCCTCCCACTTGTCTAGGTTTGACAAGCTTCAAAATGCCCACATATCATACAACAAAGCTCCTGCTCTGCTATTAACAGCATGGGAAATGTGCTTATAAGCACTTTGTCAAGCCCTGTAGTTAGAAGAGTCAGCAAAACCTACTCATTCATGTTTCTCATGAGCCTTTCCCCTCTCTTTCCCCCTCCTCTCCAACTGTCTCAAACAAAAAGCTGGCTCTGTGTTTGCAGTGCACTGTGAACTGTTTCATTGCTGGTGATTAAAAACAAAGGAAGTCAAACCTTTGTGGGAATTTGTAGAGTGGTAATAAATCCAGTACATGCCATCCACATGTTTTTCAAATGTCTTCATATAACCTCTGCTTTATTTTTTTTTTAATTCTCTCTTTTCTTTTCCCCCCCTCTGGGATAAATACCGTGGACAACTACTTGAAAGAAGGAAAATCCCTCTGTCATGTATCCCTCTATCATTTATCCCTCCCATGCTATCTTTATAACAGGAGATTTGGGGTGGGAGAGTAGTTCACCAAAGCAACCAAAAACCTATAAAAGCTGGACTCTACAGATGACACAATGCTGTCTTTGCTGTTGTCAGACATAACAACAAAGAAAGGCCTGATTAAGAGGAGCCACAACAGAACGTAGTTACATAGAATGGTACAGAAGGAGTGGGACTTGAATTTAAGCCTTTATAACTACAGATTTGTAGTAGTCACACTGTTGTACCTTCGGTGTAGAATATAATTGTGTGAGGTCTAAATCATCCTAACTGACAGCAAAGTTTGGACCAACGTTTGGACTGATCAAAGTAGAAGGAATGATGTCTGCAGTTAGTTTTGTGCCAATGAATATTTGGGAGAAAATGTAAAACTCCATTCATGGTTCAACTTTCTCCTTTGGCATTGCAGAATCAACTGAAAATGACTCTGCCTTGCCAGCTGAAGACTTGCCTGTTCAGAGAGAGTTATAGCATGCACACTTGGAGGATGATTTGTACTTGGCAGGGAGCAGAGGGAGAAGTGTGCCCGCTCTGTGCTGTGTTCCAGGAGCCATCAGCTGGCACTGCCATATGAACTGCCTGCCAGGGCGAGCGGACTGAAGGATCGCATTTGCTCTGAAGACTTAAAAAGTAAAAACAAACTGTATTGCTCCCTACTGATTATGTGCAACACTTACTAAAACATTTAGCAAACTGTCTTCTGAGTATTCATCATAGCTGTTGTATGCGTAATTCTGAACAGAACTAGTGTTATAAGCAGCAGATAAAGTGCTAGCTAAAGCCATCAGCCCTTCCAATTTGAGAATTTTGATAGCAGGCTGAAGTACTGAAGCTGAACACTTTTCATCAGAGAGCATAGCTAAAGTGAGAAAGGAAACAATAAATAGTCTTTGTTTCAGTCCTCTAAGATAGGGACCAGGGAATGGGAAATACGGACTTTGTGCCTTGGATGACAGACTTGATTGCCCAGCATGGCAAGGGGACTTTGTGACACCCTATAGGATAGAACTGCATTTTTCCAGTAATTTTCCTTTCCTCCCTGTCTCATTCATTTCTTGTCATCTCTGTTCTGAGACATATCAGGCAGAGGTCCTACAGGTAGCAAAACTATGAAATTCTCTTTTAAAAATCTTTATTTATTTACTTTTAAATTCGGAGTAAATAAAGATTTTAAAGTCTTTCCAAACAGCCCTTCTGGCCTGCACGCATTCATTCATCAGTTTCACAACACAGCTTGTACTGTGTTCCCATTTCCTCTTCAATCACTTGAACTCATTGTTTAATTGATAGCAGTAATGAGTTGCTATCATCTCTGCAATAGCCATGAGAGGGATCGGAGACTGCTTGCCAATAGGCTTCATCAGAGCTATTTTGGAAGGAGTGAACTAAAGTGCCAGAACACTAACACTGCACAGCACAGATAGCCGATGGGCAGAACCGTTCCAGTACACAATATTTTGGATCATTCCACCATAAAATTAGCTCTGGCTCTCCCTGTTATGTCCTGTCACTAGAAATGTTGATGCTCAGGAATGAGGATCTGTGTTTTCAGTTTTAAAGTGACTGTGCTGTACTGGATACCATCATTTTGGGTCATATCTTTTCCCTAGGGGAAGCCTTTTTCCCATTGTCCCCACCTCCATGCTTGGGCCAAGACTCCCTGCTCTCCTAGTTCCTCAGTCAGGTGTTTCCTGATTTTTACTCAGTCAGTCCATGCTTTTCCTTCTGAGACTTTTATCCAATATAATTTTTTCCTACTCCAGCTTTCAGCTGCAATCTCCCCAGCCACAGTGTCTCTTATTAACACCCCCACAATGTTCTGGCCTGCTCAATCATCCTTGACTATGTCCAAAAAGAGTTCTTCAGTCCTCTACCACACTGCCCCACTCCATTTCCACATTTCCCCTCAAGGCACAGCACTGCCTCGCAAACATCTCCTCACTCACAGACCTTATCCGATGCACTTTCTTTTGGCCTATGCTATCCTGTTCTTTTCTCAAAGTCTTCATGCTTTCTGAGCTGCCTCTTCCCTTTCCTTTGAAACCAGATCAGATGATCTCTTAACTGTCCCATATGCTTCTTTTTTCTTGTTTCTCCATCAGCTCCTCCTCCTACCTCATTTCCTCCACTTGGCTCCTGTTCATTAGCCCCTGCAACACCGCTGCTCCAGGAACTAAAGTTACCCTCAACTGAGTCCCATTTCTGCAGCTCACGCAAAGTACTGTTTAGAAAACTTCCTCGTGTGTATTCCCATTTTGGATGCCAGCAAGAGCAGTGTCTGGAAGCCGCAGCTGGAGTAGAAACAGAGGGGTGGTGCTGGGGAGCTTAGGAAATTTGGACCAGCTTCAAACTTCCTTCAATGAAGCATAGGGAGGCAATTAATGGGGAAGCCTGGCACAGTGCCCATCTTCAGAGTCTGCTTGTGTTGTACAGCTGGCCTTATTCATTTGAACATTTTCTTTGGTTCAATTCACCACATGGCTTTACTTCACTAGGATTAGCTCTTCAGTTGCTGTAAACCTATGCAGCCTTATAGAAAGTAATGTAGACATGCTGGTTTACAGCAAATAAGGATATGGTCCTTTTTGTTTTGTTTTGTTTTTTCTTTTGTGTTTGAAAAATTGAAACAGAATTTCACTTGGTGTCACATCAAAACCCCAAGTTAGACATAATTTCAGTGTAAAACCTCAAAGTGGTCTGGGAGAATATGAAAAGGTTTATGAAGTTTAGGGAATCTTTAAATAGGCTTAATTTCAGTTCTGTACATTCAATTATCTCATGTGGTTCCCAGTGTCAGGTTTTATTACAATAATGTTACATTAATTTAATTAATCTGCAGTTGGAATAAAAGACGTAAAAATGTGCATGATGTATTCAGACATGTATTTTTTTGACCTTATTCTGAATCCTACATTTTTAGCAGTCTGAAATTCTCAGTTTCATAGGGTTCCTAGGCATTAGGATAGATTTCCAATGGGAAGTTAGCTTTGAGCCAAGAGAGGATTTAAGGATCTTGAAGTTAGGCAGTGCAGCAACTCTATTTTAAGCACTTTTCCTTGGCATTCAATCCAGAATCAAGAGTTACAGTCCCCAGAGCATGGGAAGGGTTGTTAAATTCAAAATGGTACTCAGAACCCCCTGTGCACTGAGAGGGGAAGGGTACGCAACAGAAATGGCCAGTGATGGGTTATGGTGAACATTTTTTGGCTCATTCAAGTTTAAGCACAGAGTCAAGGCTCCAGACAGGCTTATTGACTAATTAAAGTATGTTTTAGAGTTACCTTAATTATCTAAGAATAATTAAGACCACTTTCAAGTTCTTGTTATGAACAGGATTCCCATGATGCTCAAGCTCTGATGTCAAAAACTGTAGCTGGTTCTGTGCCACCTCCAGGCATTAATATGTTTAGGAATTTGTGCCAGACCTCAGTGATTATAGGTTCTTTGCTTATGTTAGATTGGCATCAAAAATATAATGCTTCTGAAGATGACTATGGAATGGATTATAAAGGTAGCAAAAAAAGCCCGTCTTTTGTATAAGTATCTTTAGTTTTTTGACCTTAGGGTCAATTAATTTATTTATTTACTGCATCAGTTAAAGGAGATATATAACTTCAAATTCATTCCTTGGTGAAGAGCAGCTCAAATGTGAGACTGAAGTGGAATGGGAAGTATTGCCATTGTTTCATTTGCGGTTTGCCAGATGGAGGAAACAACACAAGAGGTAGCCAGAAGGGGAATAAACACAGGGCAGCCTGGCTTGGAAGCTTAGTCATCACAAAGTGTAGTGGAATTGGGACAGTCCTGAGCTCTAATTCCTGTACTATGAACATCACACGTAGGGAGCAAAAGATGAGTAACCCTGAGTTGCTCCTGGTGTGCATAGAAATTGGACGGTTTGGTAGTGATCGGATGTCAGCAGTGTTCAAAGTTTTTTTTGTTGTTGTTGTTTGTTTGTTTGTTTGTTGTTTCAATTATACATCAGTAGATAGAAGATGCTCACAAGCATGATTCCCCAAGCAAAGACAGTCCATACTGCACATGCTCAAAAGGTAATAGGGAAAATCCTCAGGCAGCTAGCAGAAACCCTGAAGCTGAGATTTGCATGCCGTAACCATCTTAGTGTAAAAATGATGTAAAAATGTACTTGGCATATGTACACAGCAGTTAATGTGAGTAACCTTCTTTCACATATGTTAAAAAAAATCAAAAAAAAAAAAATAATCACAAGACTCACAGATTAAGAGCCTAACGGGAGCAGTGCAGCCCAATTTACCAATGCACAAAAGCCACAAAAGAGGACAGCTTTAACTATCATTAAGATGAATTACTTTCCTCTTCTGTCATTTTTTCCTAAAAAAAAAATGTCATTGTAGTAAAATGGACCAATGCTCAATTGTTTATTAACTCTCTTCTTCCACTAAGGCATTTATTGTTCCTTCACTAAAGCACTCCTTTCCTACCAATTTAAAAAATAAAATCTCTTAACCAGATTGTTTATCTAGGTAGTGAGAAAAATATCCAAAACAGTTTCTGCAAAGAAATTGCTTTAAAAAGTAATTATAGAGTGATTGCAAAGAGCTTCAGAAGAACATACCGTGAACATGTTAATTATTTTCTCATCTAACCTCTCCTTAATGTGATTCAAGGCAAAAGCAAAAATAAATCAGCTCCTAAGGATTTTAATATAAAGCATCCTATTCACAAACGTACCTTCATTTATCCCTTCTTAGACTAAGGCCAAACCCTCAGTGTTGTTGGGAGTTTCCTCTTAGCTGCCTGCAGTCAAATTTTTGCTGCATTTTTTGTTGCCGTTCTCCATTTGCAAGCTGTTATCTAAAGCAATGCTATTCAGAGCAGGTCACTCCTCACACTAATTTTATCCTAGAAATGACTGATACGATCAGTGCATTTCGTAGCTTGGAGTAAAAATGCTTCCTCTGAGCTGAGCTTAAATGTGTTTCTCTCACATGATTGCAGATGCATCAGTAACATTCACAGACCACCAGGCTTCCTGAAGAAACTACTGAGTGCCAAAGTCTGCTTTCATTTATGTGAAAGTTAAATTCTGCCATTATACATGCTGGTGGCCAATGAACCAGGTTGTAAAACATTAATTAAGAATATAATTTCCCCAGTGTGAATAGTGTGTGCATTTTTGAGGGCAGATTTTAGCTGTTTTACCATTGTTTTCCAAAAGCTTGTTTCCCATGCAGTTGCGCTTAGTTACTCTACATTAAGATTGGCTATGCCAAAGATTTGTACAGAATTTTACTATACATAGATTGGTAATGTTCAGTGCCATATTTTCACTGAAGTGAAAATCTTAATATCTGACATATTCTCATAGATATTGCTCTGATTAAAGGAGAAATGTGATGCTTCAGCAAAATAAATTTTAATAACTTTTTACCAGGTTTAATGTTCTAATATGTATAGGGCTGATCTAAAGCTGGCAACCTTTGCATCTATAAAACACCTTTCCATTAGAAATGACATGCCAGTACTGTTAACAGTGTTTTGAGATTTGAGTCTTCAGACACCACTTCCGACCTGATGTTTTGTGTAGCACAACACCTGTATACTGATCCTCCCTGTAAAAAGTCACTTGCAACACTTGCAACACTATCTGATAAACACCGAGCAATCAGAAAAATGACCCTTTCTATCTCAAGTGCACACATGGTTCCAAATAGCAACGTTTCTGATACTTTGATGCAGATATTTTTTGGTTGATAGCAATATCAGCCATGCTGTGATGTTCAGTTCCTGAGTTCACTTTCCAAAATAAGTTTAAGATAGGACAGACTTACTGTCTTAATAACTACAGTGATATCTGAATTCTCTGCTTCATTTCTCTTTGTGTCTGGGAGTGGTTTCAGTTTATTGCCTTCATTGGACTTAAAAAGCACTACAACGTTTGCTGTTCTTTCGAAATGGACATACAGCTACAAGACACCACTCTGAAACTTATTTGATTATTAATTTATCCAAGCAATTTTCAATATTTAGTGATGAACACTGATTTTTAATCAATGGCATAAAAGAGATTTTTTATTCCACCATGCAGTTTAGCCAATTCTCCCTTCCACACAACCAGGCACACTGGTCATCAGCTCCCCAAAACCCTTGTGTGAGATGCTGAGAACCCTTAGAAATGTATGTGAGTGCTCTGTATAGCTGAGAAGATCCAACACCTCTAACCACACAGAAAAGCTGATCCGTCTCTGTTTCTGGGTTCATAAAATAAAATTACCGTCTAGGTAATTCTATGTAAAGATTACTATAAAAAATATTTTAATACTAAAAGTTGAAAAAGTTGGAGTCATCTAACCTTTTAATTAGATAAACATGAGCTTAAATTTTACTGCTTTAGTTACATGAAATGGCATGACATTTTCTTCCTTTTGGAAATACAACTATTTAAGTTTGTTCCAAGACAAAAATATTATAAGACATAGTAATATCACCACCTTGTGGGGAAGAAATGTGTCGCAGTACGTACAAGTATTCTTATGTCTGTGAATATTCCTGGAGCTCCTATGTACTCAAGAGGGAGAACCAAAATCAAAATATAGTTTAAAAGTGCTGAATTTATAAATAAAGCAAATATTTTAATGGAAAGCAATTTGTACTACAAATTACAAGGTATTGCAATAGATGGATTTATCTTCTGATTTTTGCTTAGCAGCATCAACTGTCTACACTTCATAAAATATTATGACTTAAGCTTTGATTTCTAAAGGCATTTAAAATTTATAAATATGTTTAATGCATGCATAAATGAATAATAATAATAAAAAGGATAAGTGTATTTAACAGCCACTTTGCACAGTGTTTCCAACAATTCTGCTCATTGTCATAAAATATGTTTAAATTAGGCTTTTCTGAGAATTTGGACCTCTGGCAGAGGCAGAATAGTACCCAACCTGTACTCAGAGAATTTACAAACAAGACCATCATTTCTCCTAAAGCCTCCCCTTTTTTCCTTTCCTTTTTCCTTTCCTATTTCCTTTCTTTTTTCCTTCCCTTCCCAATTTACAAACTCAATCAGACATAAAGCAGGGTTTGTACAGACAACAGTTTCATTCACCTCAGGCCTTACAGTCTATCCTATGCACTGAATGACGTAGCATCCTGTGGAAAATATAGTATATGCTTATGTTATTAAAGGGTGTAGTATAAGAGCTATACTGAAGGTTTAACATCAGAATTGGAAACTTAACTCTGTAATTTCCTAATACTTTTGGATAATTTTCAACATCAGTTTTACAGAGAAAAGTGAAAACATTTTTTTTTTTTTCTTAATCTGTTATTATAACACCACTGAGGTACTCCTCTAGGTCTTAGAAAAGTAAAAGGAAACTTTGAAACACTTTCTAAAATACAATAAAACCTCTGTGAAGGGCTTTTGTATTTTTGAAGAAGGAAACCGTTTTACTACTAGAAATGATTTCTTTTTTCTCTGTCATAGTACCTATGTAGCAAAAAAAATCCATGTACAGCAGAATGCTATCAGGATGAAATAATATTTAATAATTATTACAGAATTGTCTAGGTTGGAAGAGACCTCAAGATCATTGAGTCCAACCTCTGACCTAACACTAACAAGTCCTCCACTAAACTATATCACTAAGTTCAACATCTAAACGTCTTTTAAAGACCTCCAGGAATGGTGACTCCACCACTTCCCTGGGCACCCCATACCAATGCCTCACAACCCTCTCAGTAAAGAAGTTCTTCCTAATATCCAACCTAAAACACCCCTGGCACAACTTTAGCCCATTCCCCCTCATCCTGTCACCAGGCACATGGGAGAATAGACCAACCCCCACCTCGCTACAGCCTCCTTTAAGGTACTTACAAAGAGCGATAAGGTCACCCCTGAGCCTCCTTTTCTCCAGGCTGAACAAACCCAGCTCTCTCAGCTGCTCCTCATAGGACTTGTTCTCCAGACCCCTCACCAGCTTTGTCGCCCTTCTCTGGACCCGCTCAAGCACCTCGATGTCCTTCTTGTAGCGAGGGGCCCAAAACTGAACACAGTACTCGAGGTGCGGCCTCACCAGAGCCGAGTACAGGGGGACTGTCACTCTATCACTTCCCTAGACCTGCTGGCCACACTGCTTCTTATGCAAGCCAGGATGCTGTTGGCCTGCTTGACTACCTGAGCATACTGCTGGCTCATATTCAGCTGACTATCAACCAATACTCCCAGGTCCTTCTCTGCCAGGCAGTTCTCCAACCACTCATCTCCCAGCCTGTAGCTCTGCTTGGTATTATTGCACCCCAGGTGCAGGACCCGGCACTTGGCCTTGTTGAACTTCATACAGTTGACCTCAGCCCTAAATAATAATATATATTATATTATATATTATATGATAAATATATTATATAATAATATATAATATATAATAATATATAATATTAATTATAATTATTAATAATTATTTAATAAGAATAACATAATACTTTCCAGCATAACTTAGCATAATTTTATTTATGCTATAATTTTATTTATGCTTTTTTAGAAGACAATATGGCTTTAACTTTACAAAGGTGAAATAATTTTTGTTGGTTTTGCTTTGTTTTGTTTTGGCCTGCACTGGAGAAAACCATTGCAGAAAACCTATACTACTCAAAGATAACTGAAAATTGTCACTTAGAATGCCCACCTGATGTATTTAATTTGGATTCTTCAGTAATTAAAAATTCTTTTAAAAAGGCTTTCATGAAATGATTCAGGGAACCTAAGCTGCTCCTAGGCTTCCTACCCATCCATGGGGGTCTCCAGACAGTGATTTCAGACAGCGTTGGTTAGGAGTGCACCACTCTGTTACCTGGGAAGTCCCAGATGGGTGAATGGAAAGGTGACCAGCATAGGATTCATAGCAGGCACCTCTTACAGCTTAATATCTGGACACTGGTTACACTTTTGGGAGAAGGTACTACAAGCAGGATGGCTTATTTCAAATTGTGGTACAGCAGTTGGGAAGAAATCAGGAAAAGTCTCTGGGTTTGTACTAACCAGAGGATGTTTGCACTACAATTTCTACTGCTTTGTAGACCCCCAAATGGCAGAAGAGGCAGGGTTGATTCTCTTTTGAGCTTTCTCTGTTGAACCTGGACTTTTTACAACACAAACCAGAAAAAAAAAAAAAAAAGCAAGGAAGTAAGCTAAAGGAAGCCCCTTCTCCAGGGAGAAGGGGATTTTACTGAGAGAAGTTTCTAGTTTTCCTGCTCCTGGTATTGTTTGTTCACAATGACTCTTAAATACATAAGTTTCTGAGTTCTATGTGTATATATGTATATATACACATATATACACATATATACATAGATATGTATACACATATATTTCAAGACAGTTTCCAGGTCCCTTTTCTTTTTCTTTTCTTTCTTTTTTTTTTTTTTTTCTTCTGACTATATAGACCTTCTGAGAGCCCAGATGCATTCATCATTAGTTATTTTTGTCACCTAATTTGTTATCAAATTGTTATCAAACTTTCAGGCACAGTGTTCTTTCAAAAATCCTACCAGACTCACAGCTCCACCAGATCCACAGCCAAGAAGAGGAATTTGGAAAACCTCACCTCCAGACCATACTTGTGACTGCTGTCTACATTTTGCATTTGTGAATTCCCTCAGATATACCAACACAAAGAAGACTTTTTAGTCTCCTGTGTCTCACCTATGTCATGATTCAGAACTGAGACAAAGAGCTGACTAAAACGCTGGAGAAAGCAGTATCTACCAGGTATTATCTTTGTGCACTGCTTGCCTCACAGTAAGTACTGCAAAGCAACCACGATGGTACCACCTGAGAAAGGGGAGTGGTGCACCACTTTTTCAGAACAGACTAACAGCTAGGGAACTCCCTTGGGAAAGAAGACAGGAGGTTCTCATGTCAGGTGTTTATTCTCAAGAGTATTTCTGTTTTTCTTATTAGCCTCAAAGAAGATGTACATGTATAATTGATCTGGGGAGAGCAGGCACAGGTCTGTCCTTACTCATCAAGCAAGGTGTCCGCATCACTATGTGACTGCTACACTTTGTGTTTGTTCTCAGCCTGTTTTCAAATAGAGTTGATGATGTACTTATTCTATCAACCACTGTATAAGGCATTCACAAACATAGTGGAGAAAATAATTTTTAATGTCCATGGAGGATAATAGTTGGTCTTTCTTTTAGGATATGTTTTTGCTAGTTAGCAAGGACACTAGAACTTGACAGTCTGTATGGTAAAATTTTCCCTAGGTATGCCTACAGTACAGGCTGTCTTGCAATTTTCCAAATAATCCTGGTTTTAAATCAACCCTGGTTGTCCTGATCAGCTGAAGCATCCCCAATTACACCCTTGGTTGACCACATTTTCCATCAATTGTTACATCCAAATTTCAGCAACACGTTATTAAGGTTAGGGTACAAGGATGAACCCTATGTGAGTAAAGTGGGCTAAAGAAACACATCTTCTACAAGGAGCCATTACTTTTTTCCTTTTAATCTAAAGTTGTCAAAATTATTACTAGACCAGTTACGATGATATTTACATTTAATTCTGGCTACCTAGCTATTACAACTTTTTCCTAATAGTGGTACAGTTAGCACAGATTTATATAATTCCTCAAGTATCTAACAATTTCTTGCACCAAGCTCATCTTTCTTTATTTCTCATGGTTCTGGCAATGACACCTATCTGCTTTGGTGTTTAAGAGAATTTAGTAAACAGTGTTGTCCAGATTCTGCCAATTTCATTCTGATGCATTACTACTGGTACTGTAGTTGTGGTGTTGCTGATGAGTGCTTTAATTGCCAGGCTAGACTGCAGATGAACTCTCACTAATCATGTGTTTGTCCTTAGGATGGTACAAGGACTTGAAGTCACGAAGTGCTGAAGCCCAGAACAGGAATATTTCTATCCTGATGCTCTGTGCTAGCCAGCTCTGGGGTTTCTGCTTCTCTCACCTTTGCAAACACCTGTTGCAACAGAGTGCCTGCTGTCACTGTATCACAGAATTAGGATGGTGATCCAAGGCCATCCAACCAAACCTCCTTCTCCAAGCTTTCCAAGTCCATTCAGGTTGCTCATGGGCTTCCCAGACAATTTTTGAATATCTCCAGTGATGGAGATACCACAAGACCCCTGGCAACCTGTTCTTAAGCATTTTCATGGGGACTTTCTACATGTCAATAAAAACTTGAAGTTCCCTTTGCTGCAAATTGTAACTGGTACTTGTCTCTTTGTTGATCACTGGTATGAAAGTTCTAGCTCTGTCTTGTCTATAGCCTTGCATTAGGCAGCAGTCAGATAAACCTTTATCTCTCTTCCACACTAAGACATCTTTGAAAACAGGTTTTGTTAAAGGACCTTATTCCTAGAAGATAAAAATTAAGTACCTTGTTTCAAAGCCCTTTTCAAACTTCTGACTACAACTTACAACCAATCCGCTACATTTCTTAAATTACCATAGCAGATGAAATCAGTAGTTGTATCTTGGAAATAAAAACCAACCAACCAGACAAAAAACACACACAAAAGGTAACAAACCCAAGTGCTTGAAAACCGTGTGTGTGAATGTAGTACCCTAAACTGCCTGCAAGGGTATTTGTCCCCAGACTGGTACTGCTGCAGAGGAGGATGACTACCAGCCAGGTTAAACAATAGCCAGGCATTTGCCAGGGGACTTTTGATTCATGAAGTGGCTCAGCTTCAAAGGATGCATAAAAGATAAAATACTTCCTTTTTTTTTTTTTTTTTTTTTACCTTGGGGTGAAGGTGTGAGAAAGCACATGAGGTTAGTTTGGCACTGCCAGGAGTTGCTCTGTGGCATCACAGCCTTCCTGATGACCATCACAAGCAGACTGCTCCTGACTGGTGGCCACATGTGGGGACCCACACCTCGATGTGCCTGCGGGACCTTGCAGGGGATTTCACACAAATATGAGCCCCATCAGACTGTGGGGAGCTGCAGGGGCACACACAGAGCTGGAGCACCCACATCTCCAGGGGAAATAGAAGTGTAAGTTTGTAAATGGACAGCCACCAAACCCAGGAGAGGGGGGTGCATGTGTAACCCACAGGACCATTGAGAGGGCACGCACATGCACATCTGTGTGCATCTGTGTTGGCATAGGATTACAGTTTTTTGGAACTCATTATGAAAGGGCATCCATAAATTTGTAGGTGTTCGTTGACATCTGGTATGTATCTAGTGTTGTGGTTTTGTCATATTGCTTATATTGATTGTGAATGTATTGTTCACTAATTACCTATAGTTTTTCATCATTTACAAATCAATAAACTGCTTTGTAAATTAAAGTAAATTAAATATTTTATGCTGTAAGTCTTTTGTATATAAGTGCGATAAACCAGGCAATAACTTAGATCTACATAGCATCTGGTTGTGTTGAAGTATCTATTCAATGCTATGTTTTTATATGTGGCATCATTGAAGTCTCCTTAGAGTTTTGTTTTCACTGCAGACCTCATGCTTATGTCACAAACTTATTTTCCCGTCTGTTACAGAAATGGAATCACAAGAGCAAAATAAGGATTTCAGATGATCTGACAGCTATAGAGCAGCAAAAAGTGGCCATCACCTACGTTTTTATTAGCTCTTTGTACTTATCAAGAATTAGAGTGAATTTACACCTGTGTAGAGAGCAAGCACTGACAACAAGCAGTAAAACATCATATCTTTGAAATATTGTTACGAGTGGTAATTAAGTGCGATGCTTGCTTGAGTTTTGATATACATTCTTATACAGAACTCCTTCATATAAATCAATTTCAGGCCTAATCCCTGGAGGATTTTGCTAACAACAGTATAAATTAATTGAAAGATATCTCATTTTCTCAATAAAGGCATCCAGTTTTCTAATAGACATTAAATAAAATTGATGGAATAACTTTGACAACTTGTCTGATGGATGGCTTTCAACCACTGCAGCACTGCCTTGCTCTGATATATGGACTTTAATGATTTTATCTTCTGAGGAGATGAATGTGTTACAAAGGCTGGGGCAATGACGACAGTTGTCTGTTTCTTATTCTAAATCAAAAACTTAATCTTTTTATTTTTTTTACCCACAAACACAATTTTCTCCTTCCTGGCATGACAGACCAGGAGATGAAAGTCCAAGTCTTTCCCCTGCAGTCAGATCTGGGCTCCCTCTTTCCTGCCCTTCTTTCATGACTTTCCACTTCTGCACTTTTGGCTCCACAACTATAAAAGGAGTGGAGACAAGCCCAAAAGCTAGCACTTAGGGCATTTCCCTGGAAGAGAGGGGAAAAAGAGTTTCATACGCAGCTGTCCTGTTCTGACCACTTTGCTATATGCTTTAAAGGAAGCCAGCTTTTTAGGTTGCCAGGGGATGTAGGCATTTTCAATTAAGTCAACAAGAGAGGTAAATACCTTAGTGTATTTTAACTTTATAGTTCTCCAGAGGCCTTAAAAGCTATAGCTTTTTTTTTTTTTTTTTTTTTTTTTTTTTCTCTTCTGCTGACTGCAGAAAGAATTTAAGCAAGTAGAGTAGATTGTGTTTTCCCCACTGGTGCTGTTTGCCCAATATTCAGATCCCTTTGCACCTAAATTAGGTACCTCAGATAGTCACCCTGGCTCTGTTGTATGATTTCTACCTTCTTACTGTGAGTATATTTCATTAGCATCTCTTCTATTTGAAAATGAAAATGTGACCTTTCTGGCCACAGAGCATGGGGAGTCTGGTAATTTGCTGAAGCAAATTAAAGCTTCAGGGTTGCTCTCTTGAATTGACAGGTCACAGCTTCCAAGATCTGTTCTTTTGTCCAGGATCATTGGAGTGTATCGTATTGCAACTGCTTCCTGGGAATTTGCAAGCAAAATCTCCTGGTAATGTTTTCACACAACTACTGCCTACAAAAGAACATTGAGACCACATGGCTGTCAGCAACAAGTCCAAAGTTCTGCTTAAATTTCCTGCTGAGGATTATGTGTGAGTATGCATAGCACTTCAGAGAGCCCAACATGTCCAGAAAGCATCAGGCCCAAAAAAGCAAACAGGTCCAGAAACCCTACATGTCCTATACATTTTTTTTTTTTTTTTTTTCCTCCAACTGCAGTAACCCCAGTATGTCCAGACACAATGATGAAACACATGTTCAGTAGGTCTGGATCAGATCTGTAACAGTGGACATTTTGATGCTGTTTGAGGTTTCACAGTGGGCATATACTCATCTACAGACATTATGATTAGAGCTCCTGCTATGCTGAAGGACATCTGGAAATCCTGGGAAAATACTGAGAAAATATTTTGCCCTGAGAAGATTTCCAGGAATGAAAAAAGACCGTCCTTGCAAAACTCCAATTCATGTTAACTTATCCCTTGGTCAGACTTGGGATGAATTATCCCATTCTGCACTTCCATTCATCTGCAATTCCTCTAAATCATATTTCTCCAAATCATACCTTCCTGTTTACATTGCCTTTTAATGAAGTTAGACATGACCTTCAATTACTAAATTTCTATTTTTACATTTGTGATGAAAGAATTTGATGCATGATGCTCTCACAAAGGAATTAAAGCAGTGTAACCTAATTAATATAACTAAACATTTTTCTATAGCTATTAGATCATTTTACTAAAAAACAAATTTTAGTTGTATTATTACAGATTTGATTTATGAAGAAACTAAATGTCAGCTGATGTAGCACTGTATTTGGATAAAATATTTAACATTTTAATTTCAAGTCTACGCTAAAATAATTATCCTTAAAAGATGAATGTAAATGGTTAGTAATTATTCGGTAGGTATATTTCAATTGAGATTCTTCAAGAAAATATTCTTAGCTTCCTACTGAAGTTTTCCTACAGAAAACTGTTAGTGATACAAAGCCTTGCTGGCACAGCTGCATCAAACAAACAAAATTTCAAGACTTAAAAATAATAATAAGGGAAATAAGTTTTCCAGAACAAACTTATTTTTGCAGCTAGCTGAATTAATTTGAACAATACATATTTTAATGCAGCTAACATGAGGCTATCTATATTCTAGAGAAAGAGGATGTTACTTACAAGCTGGGACAGCACAGACTCAGAAAGGGAATTAGCCTTATCATGGTGGATAACAAACTGGACAGGAACTTACAAGGTACTGCAATGCTAAAACAGCTGATATCAATCTCTAATCTGACTCTAGCAAGAAGCTGAATCAAAATCTGTAAGTACCTACATGGGAAATGATTTCTGAGAGTATATGGGTCATTAATCTTGCAAACTGAGGCATAAAATTGTCCAGTAACTGTCAGCTAAAGCTAAACAAGTTCAAATTAAAATAAGGTATAAGCACCTTACTAGGAAAGCAATCTATTTTCACATCTTGAGAAGTGAAGTTAGCCCTGTTCTATCTGACCTCAAGTTTAGAAGTCACCCCAAGCTCAGCAGTCTTTCCAATGCTGTTGCTCAGCAGAAGTTATGGTCCCTGCAGGAAATACCGAGGTGTTTTAGCAAAAATGCAGACTAACAAGAGAAAATATTATTGCAGCAATAATGTGATATATCTTCAAATATACCAAAGTGATCCTCCATTATAAAGATGAGTTGATAGGAGTTAGGATGAGACAATTAATCAAAGCAATTTTGAAAGATAGTGATGATTTACTCTTCATTCAATTCAATTATATAGGCATGTGTAGATATACCTGAAATGACTGGAAAGGCATACTTTAATATCACCACGGACCTATCTTATTAACAGCTTGTGCCACCATCTGACTATGGAACAGAGGTTGGTGGAGCCATTGTAGTGATTTTTGAATGTGTTGTGAAAGTAGAGAACCAGAGGTGGAACTGCTATGTTGGAGATGAGCTGTTGGCCATCAATGAACCAGCTGGGGTGAGCGCCATGTTTCCCCCAGTCTGCCAACAGTAGGGAAGCAACTGAGGAAAAAGAAAGCTTCAGGAGGTGCAGAGAGAATCAGAATTCTGCCCTGAAATAAGAATCGATAGTTTTATTCAACTCTGGTTTCAAGTTCTCACAAATGATTATTTAACATCTGAAGCAAGAATGCTGAAAAAGTTGAGGGTTTTTTACTGTTTTGGTCTTTAAGTGCATGGCTGTGACTATAACTCTAGCAATGCCTTTGTAAAACACACTTATACATACAACACCCTGACCCAACCCCAAAACATTTGGCTTATGGTAGATTGAAATTTGTCATGCAAAGACATTTGCACATACTTATTTTGGCATGCTGGTCACTTAAATGAAGTTCTGATGATAAAAATAATCATTCATCTGTAGAAAATCCATATTTGAACTGAAATATTAAACAGGAGAAAAAATAATGAAAAAGAGTATCAGGCCGGGTGTTTCCAGGTTTTCTTGCCCCAAATCATCTTATGTTGAGGTGTGAACTTAACTTACTATGCTATCCCTGTATTTTTCTTCACTGTCAGCATTCAGAGAAGCTGATACTTTCCTTCTCAGGAAAGGCTGGGTTTTGTTCTGTTGTTGATAATTGTGGTTGGTAACGTTTAGCCATACCAGCAATGAATACTGATGAAAAAGAGTTTCAAGCCCTTGCTGGGAAATTCAACTTACTTTGCTGCAAATCACAAGACATGATTCAAAACCCTAGGAAGTCAACTCACTGACTTGGACTCAAGTCATCAAACAGAACTGGAGTGATTTTATAGTATGAGTATGCAGAATATTTAGCATGGGGATCATAAATGAAAATTGTGACACAGATAGATTTTCAGTGTCATGAAATCTGCTGGGCTAGAGCACGGATCCAGAGAGCACTAAGAGGGAACCTGCCTTTCAGCAACTGAGCTCCTCCAAGCTCCAAATTTAGTAAGAGCCAGAAGCCTCACACCTCTCTGGAAGTACTATAAGCCAGACTTCTTACAGCTGGTGGAGCTGAGAGTAAGGTTTATTATGACTAAACTGTGTGTCAACATGTTTTTATTAAAAATTATGTCATGATTTTACTTCAAGTTACCAAGTGTGGTATCTTCACCATCTCTCGTTAGTTAAACCACTAAGACTATACCCATTTCCTGTTCAGTGAGACAACTTCTCATACAATTTTTATTTTATAACTTCTAACATGACTTTTCCATGTGCTTCCTTCAGTTTCTGTTGATTTTGTGGGAAATTGAAATATTTCCAGGAGAATGTACAATCATCTAAATTTTAGTGTGGGACTGTGGAAAGGAAGAAAACCTCAGGTACTTGTACTGCTTCCAGGACCTTCTCATATACAGTGAAAGTATTTAAAAAACACACACTTATTTCAGATGAAAAGATATTCTGCTTCTTCCCAAATAAATGTCTTGTCCACTAGGCCAAAGTGAAGTTTTCTGTCTTGTCCTGCTCTCTTTGCATTTCTGCTTGAACAGTGGCCTCTGCATCAAAATAGTGAACAGCATTCCTGGTACTTGTTAGTTTGGCAGTCATGGTCTAAGCTGTTGGTAACTTTAGCTCCTAACCTAATGAGGATTATATAGGTCTAGCATTGGTACTCATTCATAAAATTGTATGAAGTATTAACTAAGATATACAAAACTAATATGCAGTCCTAACGAAGAAAGGATTCTCTTCTTCAAATAGGCATCTCAGAAAGGTCTTGAGTAATGCAACAGAAACTTTCAAGATACTACTGTTTCAAAAAAAGCTGATGTGATGCTGGGTTAAAATTTAATACAAGATAAGAGTAGTAGATGTCATATTATATTTTATTTATACTCAGCCCTGCTGGTATTTAAAAATGTTGAAAAAGTTGAAAAGGTGCAAAGAGAGTTTCAAAAATCAATTGAGGACTACAGAAAATACTTTGTAATAAAAACTCCAGCTTCTTTAATAATAATAATAATAAAAAGTCTGTGACTTTTTTACAAAATTGTAAATCATATAATGGCCTGGGCTGAAAAGGACTTTAAAGATCATCTAGTTTCAACCCGCCTGCTCTAGGCAGGGTTGTCAACCACTAGAGCAGGCTGCCCAGAGATGCATCAAGCCTGGCCTTGAATGCCTCCAGGTATGGGGCATCCACAACCTGCCTGGGCAACCCTTTCCAGTGCCTCACCACCCTCTGAGTGAAAATATTAAATAAATAAATAAATAAACAAACAATCAAACAAATAAACAAACAAACAAATAAATAAATCTTAATACCCCCATGAGTAGAAATCACGCAGCAGGGAAGGCTACAAAATGCAACTGAAACCCAAACCCAGAGAACTACATTCAAAACAAGACACAGTACCATTAACAGATGGAGAGGACTACGCATGAAATGAGGGATATGTTCTCTCCCACTCTCCAAATCATGACTAATTCTCAGCCAGGGAGGCACAATCATGCTACAAATGAGGTATTAAATGTAATTAAAGCTAAAACGACATCTCATACCCATTTAGAAACAGGGGAAGAACTGGAGGCAGCAGATAGGATAATATGATATCAACCCTAGAATGTAGGAAATAGAAAGGGCAGCACCACCATGAGATTAGGATGGACAAGTGGCTTAATCCAGTCATGCAGAGTTCTCACTGTTTTCTTGTTTTTCATCTATGAAAATATCAGAAAACCTTGCTGAAATTTTGATCAAACATAAATTATGGGATTTATCATAAATCATAGGATTTGAGGCAAGGGTAACTGTATAAAAACGAATGGTGTGTCAGACATGACATATCAGACCAAGCAGTCTAATGTTTTTTTAATTGCCTCAAACCTTACGTGTCATTAAGTGAACAGGCTGCACATAATAAATTTCTCTCCCTCTTAGTGTACAAAAGGCCATCATTTCTTCGTAACTGGAAGATATATAAAGACAAATGAACACTCTTGGGGGGACTTTGTGATTAAGAAGACTATTGAAACTGACTCAGCATTTAAAAACAAAGCACACACACCACCACCACCACGCCAAAATGAAGTAAATGCCACATCCAGTTACCTGAAGTTATAAATTACAGACAGTTCGGAAATTTTCAGGCATCTCTGTTGCCCTGCAAAATTTACAGGAAGTGTAAGCTGGCTTCTCGATTCATGTACCTTCTGCTAGTGTTATTGAGAAATTGGAGCAAGCTGTGCAGCAGCTGCTTTATCGTTTCAAATGCATGTTACATTACACATACCTTCAGGAATTATTCCACTTAAGAGTCAGCATTAGGCCACCAGTACAGCTCCTACAGTTCTTAGCTCTGACAATACTTTTCTGACACTCATAAGGTAAAGTTATTAACTGTGAAGGCTGCTTGCGAGGAGCCATTATTCCAACTTACAACAGAGTCTTTCCATACATCGAACTCCTCTCTTAAATTAAATAGGATTGTAATTCTAATTCCACCTGTTTCTTAGGTCAAACTCATGAGCTGTGACAGGAGAAAGTATGAAATGAATCCTCTAAGACTGCACTATATTATCAGAGGGAAAATAATTTGCTGAAACTGTTCAGAAGCATTTGGTTAAGAAGATTTGCTGTAGGACATGGGAAAGATGTTTTTAAGTTCCTACCCTGAGATTTCTCATACTTCTACCCCACCCCTCACCCCCTGCCTTACTTTTCTCTTTGCCTACAACAGTTTTTTATTTGAGGAGTAGAATTTAAGGATTAAAGGGCTAGTAATAGTACAGAAATAAGTACTGTAACTCATGCACACTAGTTTCTGGTCCAATTTGTTCATTTGTTTTTTCTACCCTGACAGTAAGCAACACAGAATTATGGGTTTAAAATAAGTTTATTTTGGTAAAATAATACAATTTTAGACTTTGGAGCATTTGGGATGGTATATCCCCCAATCTCACAGTGCAAACTAGTATAAATTAGTAATAAATATATATAAGGAAATTATTTCTTACACCTTAAATAGGATTTAAAGAAAAAGAAAAGGTCATAAGCAATGAGCGATTAAAAATACTGTATTAAACTACAGACAGTTCCAGCAAAATTACACACACTTAACAGAAATACTGAATTTAAATTTATACAATGAGGTATACAGTGACCTTGTACAATTAAAAGGATTTCAGAGGAGGGTGGAATAAAATGGAAGACCACAAGGAAAGATGTTTTGTGTGATAGTGCCCTCTAGAGATAAAACATTTACAGAAACTCAGGAGTCATGGAAGAAAAACATGATTTTATCTGTTTTCCTTTGCTTCAGAACAAGAAACAACCAAAAACACCTGGGAATTGCACTCATATGAAGCTAATCAATTTCTTCGAGAGTGGTTGGGTGTAATCTAACACACATGTTAGTGGATGACCAGTGGACCAGAATGGGGGCACAGTGGGGCAGCAAATTCATCTGGCAGCAAGCACCTACCTGTTGTGATAAAAAAAAAAAAAAAAGTGGCTAAGTGAAGACACCTGGTCATGGAACATAACGTGTGACACAGCTGAGGAGTTAAGTTGCAGATCTCTGCTTCATTCACAACATCTAATGTGACCTAAATACTTCATAGGTCTTACAGAGTTAAGAAGAATTACAACAGACCACAGTATTATCAAATTGAAAAGTAGGAAAGTTGGTATATAAAATATAAACAAGTGAAACATGCTTAGAATAAGAATCAATGAGAAAGCAAGGATTATCATCAATTAATCAGAGAATAAGCAGTTTTGATATTGCAAAGGGAGGCTATTGGGATTAGCCATAACAAGACTCTCTTCCAACCTAGAAATTCTGTGATTCTGTGATTCTGTGAAGACCACAGACAAATGTAAATTCATGCCTATGGTGAGATTTGACATCTGATAAAATAGTCACTTTACCACCAGATATCTCAGTCCTTACTGTAGGTGGTGCTGTTGCATAAAATATGCTTTGCACCCTGACTGCTAATTTAAAACCATTTAGCTATGATTAACATAAAGTTATTCTGCATTCAGGATTAACACACAAATCATTGTGAACAGCCATGTAAACATGTTGCAATTTATGTGTGATTTATATTTGAACATAGGATTGTTAAAAAGAAAAAGAAATAATGAAAAATATGTTGACTTTTTTGCCATAATACTAGTATGTATTGTAGCATATGCTATTTAGTGAGGTTTAGAAAGACCTCACTAAAGGAATATCCTTTCTGAGAAGGATAAAGCTCTTGCTTTTTTCTTTTGCTTGCTCTGCCTTGGATGTAACAAGGCAAGGAGATTTCATCCTTATATTTTTCCTGAGAGAAAATTCCATCACTGTTTTATAAACAAACACAAAGAACTTCTTCCTTCATTGAGAATCAATGTGAATTAATTTTTACTGCTCAGGGAAAATACATTGCTAAAAATCAACTTCAGTGCATATGGCACAAGCAATTCTTTTTCCAGGGAAGTCTCAAAGGACATCAATTTATGATGCTCTGCTTCACACTGAAAGGTAACCCGTGTTTGCAGAGCAGAAATGAGTGCCTGGCTGAAACAGCTGCACACTGCAAGCTGGAGCTGGCCTTGGTGACACAAGTGGCTCCGGCAATAGGGTGGGAGTGGAGGAGGGCAGAGCATTGCTCTGTTACTGCCAATGCTCCTACAGCCCTATCCCCCATCTCAGAGAAGCTTGGGGAATTTATGTTTTGGAATTTTCCCGTTTTATTGCACAGTGTCTCTTCTACCTGCTTTGGAGTTAAAATAAAGTTTGTCTCTTTCAAGTGGCCTATACTGATGCTTTTGATATACTGTACGAAAAAAAAGAAAAAGTCCTCTCTTTTGTCTCAGTGGTGACTCAAATGGACTCCTGATGGTAGCAGAAGCCACCCTATTTAGATGTAAAATGTGAGGGAGGCTCTCCTTACAGCAGTTTGGCAGGCAGCCTGGGCCACAAGCTCAGGCTTTGCACAATGCTCAGAGCCAATTGTCCAGCTGCTGAGAGTCACCCCTGATCTGCCTGGAAAGGTGGTTGCAGTGGGCAGCAAGCTGCTGATCCTGAAGGTGATGCATTGCCTTACACTAATGCAGGATGAGCAGGTCTCTGTGATGTTTCACTGCTTAGCATTTCTGCTGAGACTGCTAAGTAATCCCCTCATTTTTTGCCTTGTTATAGGAACATTTATCTCATGGAGACACAAAAAAATACTTTTCTTGAAAGTTGTTGGAGCTGCATCAGCATACAACAAAATAGGATCAAGCCCACTGAATACAATAATTGTAGGGTGAAGTTAGCAATGAAAACTAAGAAAATGAAGAAAAAGAAAAAGAAAAGTAAAAGGAAAAGGAAAAGGAAAAAGAGAGAAAGAAAACGAATAAGAGAGAAAGAAAAAGAGAGCAAGAAAACGATGAAAAAGCTTTTGTTGCACTGTAGTGCTTATAGTTCAATATCTGCTTATCATTTTGTTGGAAGCAACATGTCTCTTGGGACTCCTAGGCTGACACACAGCCCATTTCAGTAAGCTCTTTCACATCATTGAAAGACTCTAGCTCACCTCATCTAGCTGTGGAGGCTCCACTAGTTCTGCTGTGCAACATGGACTAGTTCCTGAGCCAAGGAAGCAACATACAAAAAAAGAGAGATGAGGGGAGTAATGCAAGGAAAGAGAAAACACTGACTGTATAAGCAGCTTCACGTTACAGTGGATGCTCAGGCAAAACACTATCTGAGTTGTTTATCAACATCTTATGAGGGTATTGTTTTTCCCTACTTTTCTATCAGTTACCAGTTGCAGCTCTTAATTTTTTGTTCTGGGAGATATCCTGCCCTTAATCTTCTTGGTGATGATGAAAGTAGTGGAGCAGGGGCAGTTGCAGGAGAGTGTGTATTTCTGATCCTGACTGATTTTACTTCCATGGATGTGGAACAAGAAGCAAAGTCTACCTGCTTTTGGGTGCGCTGCTTTGAGAAAGATGCTCATGCACATGCCTCCTGTGGCCCAAGTTTTTTGCATGTGGCTAGAAGAAATGTAAAGGATATAATGTCCTAAAAACAGACAGTCTAACTAGGAGTTTTATGGTATGACTGTTAAGCAGTTAGAGGCTTACACTGCTATAATAATGCCCTAAGTAAAGGTGCCAAATAACAGCACTGCTGTCAAGCTGCATCGTATGGCTGGGCAACACATGGGAGCTTGGTCTGTGAATGATGCTGGAAGGAAAGAAGAGGCTGGAGCAATGAGTTGTGGTCAGCCTGTGGGCACTACTGAAGAGGGCAGGATGTGGTCTCCTCTTTGGTGGCCACCTCACCCTGCCTGCCAAGAGGTGGGACAAACCCTGAAAGCATCTGCCAGGCACTTTCATCCAGCCTCTAATTTAACACCTGAGAGTTCGGCTGTGTTTTCCACCCTCAGCTTTTTGTTTTCTGAGCCTAGCTGCCATCTCCCACATCTTTCTCCTTCTCTGAAGTATTTTACAGGACTGAAGCACTGAACATAAAATATGCCACTTCCAGTAAGAAACTGGAGTAGCAGCAGGCTGCGTGATCAGAAATTTCATTAAGATGCAAATTTGGTAGCAGAAATTGTCAGTCCTGATAATTCCTTGATGTTATATGACAAAACTGTTTGTCATCAATGAAGTGTTAGTGTCAATAAAAAAATGACACGGTTAACATGAGTTAGTCATAAGCTATTTGTAAGAAATAATTGATTTGTCTTTTCAGTTCCTGAATTTGCGATCAGGTTTTTTGTTAATTGTTTTAGGTCTATTTACAATAATATTTTTTATTCCAAAACAACATCAACAACAAAAAAGCCATTACTTTTAGTGACCATTGAACAGGAATGAAATTCCCACCAGTTTCAAAGGGAAACTTCTTATTTCCCACTGCACTGCTGATATTGTACCATTCTCTTACCACTGTGTATGTCTGCTTTAGCTTTGCTGTAATTTCTTTCCCTGGCATGTATTTACAGTAACCTGATTGCTCCTATACCCTTCTAAATGCTCGATATATTGATGTAAGCAACTGGTTCGATTCTATATACCTTATCCTGATGACCAGATTTACATAAGAAAATAGCTCAGTGTATAGATAGGAGCTTAGAGGATTGTTTTGAACACAGAACTCTTGTTTCTTGATGCTTTTAAAATCCCATTAGGTTGAATGGGCTTGTACAATCTAGTTCATTGTTAACATTTCATATCCCCTCCCCACTCCCCTAGTCCCTGTCTCCATTCCTTTTGTTCTGTCCCCAGATCTGCCCTCTCTACTCAGCCATTCCTCTTTTAAACGTTTTTGTCTTCTAAAAGTGAATATGAGTTTTGCTGGTAATCTTGAATAAATTGAGGTCCCTGGAGTACTGCATGTGGGGATCTGGCCTTTTAATGGTTACCTATTTAATGCAACTAATAAATCAAGAAAAATGTAATTTCCAGCACTCCAAATATAGTCCTGAGAAATGTAGCTATGTCATTTCTCCCATATGTTCTGATAGAGTTGCAGTGTTTTCATTGGTATGCTTTTCTACAACTGCTGGAAACAGCAATGAATATCTTCAACTAGAGAAGGACACTGGAATACAAATGAGCATCATTACCATAAATGAACTATGTAGTATTTTTAGCAGCCATTAATTAAAAAAAAAAAATCAAATAATAATAGCACAGCTAAAGGCTAGTTCATTTAAATAGTTTCCACCTCTGATAAAATACCTTACCTATTTCATAGTATACCACTGATTTGTTCTCAATATTTTTAGCCATAACAGAAGTTCAAGTGCTGCAATTAAACTGGATGATACACATTTAGCTTGAATATACCTATTCTAAATAGAGATACATCAGAATTTTGATGTAAAAGTGAAATTCCATTGAACTTTCTTAATTTGAACTTTCATTCATTAATTTCACTGTTGTTAATTAGTGTTCTATTGTGGGGTTAATACTCTTAATGTGTATTTATGTGATGTGTAGATTTAACCAAATTATATTTAAAACCATAGTACTTGGTTTAGTAGGGTTCCTAGACTCATAACTACACTATGAACCAAAATGGGAGTCTCTTCAAAAGAGTAACTAATAAGGTTGGATACAAGTGAAATTCAACACTCAATATGAAAATCATTTTTTCTCAAGTGCCAAGATTTATGGACTTATGCATCATTTTTATCTTAATGGATTAGGAGGAGTTGGTACGTGTCTTCAACAATTATTTCTGCAGGTTTGAAGAGCAGAGTGAGACTGAATGAATCAACCATCCCTGATAAGGTATTCAAATTAAGTGCAAATACAGAGCATTATAGATATATATTTTTAGAAAAAAAAAAATATCTGAAACAACTGATATTTATGTGCCTTACTTCACTAATGCAATTTGAAGTTTTATTTTTAGGACTTTTTTTCCACAGAGGTGTTTTATATTTTCACAAGTTTTCTACCAAAATGCACCTTGTATATCCTGCATGCCAAAGTCCTTAGGATGCAGCCACATCAGAAACATTGTTCTTTCAAATAGATATTTACAATTTGTATTAAAAAAGCACATAATTGAGCTGTGATACTATCCTAAAAATTCTTCATGAAAACACCAAATATACTAACTCAATATGATATAAATTTCCACAACTTCACAATTTTCTGAGTCACTCTATGTTTTCTGAAGTACAAAAACCTGTACTGTTTCAGTCACTTGTATACTGAGTGACTCAGTTTTGATGAATATTAACTTCATATGCAAAATAAAGGGGAAAAAAACCAAAGTTTTCCTTATTCTGTGTTCTCAAAGATTGAAGTTGAGGGAAAAAGAATGTAAATGCTTTGCTGTATTTCATACGTTTCCACTTAGACAAGCATATCTAAATTGTTAAAAAAAATAAATAAATAAATAAAAGAAGGAGGAATACTGCAGATACCAAACTCCTAGCCAAACTCCTAGTTAGCCAGTTGTGGCTGCTGTACCCATAATAACAGCGGAAGTAAAGCTGAGATAGATTTACACCTTTCCTGTCTTTGGGATGTTTCTGTTCCCAAGAATTCATTACAGATAAGCAGTGTACTACAGGCTTTGATTCAGATACTTTAAACCTTGTTCTTAAAAAGTGAAGTCAATTATAAAGTAGGTGTTCAAGATTGGGCATATAATATCAGAAACTTTTATTTTTTCCCTCTCATTTAGAGTGAATTGGTGAATTTTCAGCTATAATAGGAAAAGTTTGAAGAAGAAAATGCCTGTGCTGGCTTCAGGGACATTCTCTCAGCTCTACTTGACAGATGTAGTCGTATTTGTGGGCTGAGCTCAACAAGAGAGTATTTCAATTGCATACGGTAACATTTCCCTTAACAGCCTGTTCAGTTAGAGTGGCTCCCATGATGTGCAACTCCATCCATGGTATATTCATTTAGTTTTCAGATGTAACAGAACTTGCATTAACATTTGCATTCATTTGAATTTTAATGTTGACATGAAAAATACTGGAACTAGTTAAAAAAAAAAAAAAAAAAAGATATATTTGCCCATTTACCATTTTATGACTAAGAAGCCCCATGGAGGGACTGCAGTGATTGGCAGCTTCTGATAGTTACTTAAAAAGATTAAGGTGCTTTGGTTTGTGCCAATTTATGGCCTCCTGCAGGCAATCAAAATTCCCATGAAACCATTAAGACCAGTAAAGAGGCTTACTTCACTCACATTTACCACAAAACCTACAACTCCCTGTTGAATCTTTACACTTCCCACAAGCTGTTCTCAGCAAAATGAGCACCACTCCTTGCTCATCAGATGTTCTCTGACAGGAGCACTAAACACTGATTCTCACGTCTGCAGCGCAAGCACTAAAAAATGGATCACTGCCTGGAGTGGGAGACTACCGGTGAGAAACTGGCTGAGTTGTCAGGCTCGTACAGGAGTAGTCAATGCATTGTGCTCTATGCAAAGATCTGAAACAAATGAAAGTACCTCAGGGTCTCTAAAGCTTTCAAGAGTCTTACAGACTCTTTCACAAAAGCACCCATAATTATAAGCTTTGTTTCTATCTTATGTACATGAATCTCCTTCTTACTCTCAGTATTTCTCTGCTGGTGAAGGAAGAGGTTTTCCTCTGCCATGCTAAAGAGAAAGGTATAAAATGATGGTAATGATTTCTCTTCCTGTCAACTACTGTTCATTAAGCAAATATAAACAAATATAAACGTTTTGCAAATATAAACAAATATAAACGTTTTGCAAACATCTTACATGAAGTCACACCAGGATTTTGTCAAAACCAATACCAATTACATACAATAAGATATTAATTATGTAAATAATATGAAGAGAATTTTCAAACATATTATAAAAATTCACACTGAAGATTTAGTACACATAGCTCACATAACTGAGACAAGCAGTTTAAGTACTTGTCTGTATTGCTGCCTGGAAATTTTCGTAGCGCCGTCTGGTCACAGATTCATAGTATCTGGTGCTATGAAAAGATTCATTCTTGCTCCCCAATATTGTTGCCTGAAACTGTTCAGAACAACGATCACTGTACAAGCTCTGGAGCAGTTACCCAGTGCATCTTCACAGCTAAATAAGGCACAGTACAGGGGCTCCCAAGCTATTACATTAGAAATGCACACAGAATAGACAAGATCAATGCAGGCAAACTATTATGGAGCCCCATCCACACCAATTAGTCTGCAAAGAGTCACAGACTACTGATTTCTCACTCAAGCTGACTTTGATCAGAAAATTGGTTTTCAACACTAGGAACTAACTACTCCTGTGTTATGTGGGTATAAGCCAGGCCAGCCTAAATGCTTTTGTTTCTGTTGATTAAATATATGCAGAGAGGGACAAGAATGGTTCATGACAGAAATATTTTATGCATATCATGGTAATCTAGACTTAATTTCTGCCGAGGAAATGTTTTGTAGATACGAACAATTAACAATTATTGGCTTAACAATTATTGAAAACACTTTTACACAATCAGGGAATGACTTCCTGTTTGCAATGCCCACATGGTAATTCTTTGACCACTTAAGCAATCTTTTATAAAACTAAAAGAATTAATTATAAAGAAGATTATTATAATCCAATGTCTCACCCATGACCAAGAACAGAATTTCTGGTGACTGCAAAGGTTTTTAAACATTAAATTTACAATTCTGCTTTTCAATATACTATGTACGGTTATGTTGACATTGCGAAATTCAGAGAGGTTGGTAAAGAGGTAGGGACAGAAATTAGTTGCCAAGCTGAGATGGATTTCAGCATTAATAATGCATTTATTTCACTGTATTAGGTTTGCATGGAAGAGTTCTAGTAGCAGGGGAGCTTACAGATGTGGCCTCTGTGAGAAGACTCTGGAAGAATCCATATCTGTCCTGCATTAGATAACAGCCAGTTGTATCTGGCTCCAAAAGGGACCTGCTGCTGGCCAGAACTGAGTCAGGGAGCAACGGTGGGTGGGCCTCTGGGACATCAGATTGAAAAAAGGTAAAAAAAAAAAAAAAAAAAAAAAAAAAAAAAAAAAACAACCTTCTGTGGAACTGCAGCTGGGAGAGGAGTGAGAAATGTGAGAACCAGCCTTGCAGACCCCAAGGTCAGTGCAGAAGGAGGGCAGGAGGTGCTCCCAGCATGCAGCAGCAGTTCCTCTCTGGTCTGTGAAGAGGCCCCTGGTGGAGCATGCCGTCCCCCTGCAGCTCATGGGTCCCACATGGAGCAGATCTCCACGCTGCAGCCCATGGAGGAGCCCCTGGTGGAGCAGGTGGATGTGGCCTGGAGGAGGCTGCGGCCCATGGAGAGTCCCTGCAGGAGCAGGCCCCGGGCCAGCGCTGCAGCTTGTGGAGAGGAGCCCATGCAGGAGCAGGGGGTCTGGGGGGAGCTGCCACCCGTGGGGGACCTGTGCTGGAGCAGTTTACTGCTGAGGGATGGACCCTGTGGTACAGAGCCATGTGGGAGTAGTTCTTGAAGAGCTGTTGCCTGTGGGAAGACCCTGCAGGCTCAGTCTGACGGTATCCCATGGCAGGGAGCACACATGTCCTGGTTTTGGCTGGGATCACAGAATCTTAGAATGGTTTGGATTGGCAGGGACCTTAAAGATCATCTAGTTCTCTGCCCACCCCACACCCCTACCCTCCAGGGCATCATCCAACCTGTCCTTGAACACCTCCAGGGATGGGGGCATCTGTTCTGGTGCCTCACCATCCTCTGAGTAAAGAATTTGCTCCTAACATCTAATCTAAATCTCCCCTCTTTTAGTTTAACACCATTTCCCCTTTTTCTATCATTATCTGCCCAAGCAAAAAGTTGGTCTCCATCTTTTTTATATGCCATCTTTAAGTATTGAAAAGCTGCAACAAGGTCACCCAAGACTTCTCCAGGCTGAACATCCCCATCTCCCCCAGTCTTTATTCATAGGAGAGGTGCTGCAGCCCTCTGATCATCTTTGTGGCCCTTCTCTGGTCTGCTCTAACAGGTCCACATCCTTCTTGTGCTGGGGGCTCCAGACCTGGATGCAGCACTCCAAGTTGAGCCTCACAAGGGCAGAGGAGAGTGGGCAATCATCCCCCTTGACCTGCTTTCCACGCCTCTGTTGATGCAGGATATAATTAATTTTCCTCCCAGTAGCTGGTATGATGCTATATATCGGATTTTTGATGAAAATAGTGGTGATAACACATGTATTTTTCAGTTGTTGCAAAGCAGTGCTCACACAGAGCCAAGGATGTTTCTGCTCCTTGTGCTGCCCTGCCAGTGAGGAGGCTGGGGGTGCACCAGGAGCTAGGAGGGGACACAACCACGATAGCTGGCGCAGGCTGACCAAAGGGATGTCCCACAACATGTGGCATAATGCTCAGCAACAACAGCTGGGGGGAGTTGGCTGAGGGGAGGGCGCTTCCACTGTTCGGGGGTGACAGGGCTGGGCTTCAGCTGGTAGGAGATGAGCAATTGCATTGTGAACCCCTTGCTTTGTATATTCTTTTATCATCATCATTATTATAATTTCTCCTTCCTTTTCTTTCCTATTAAATAAACTGTCTTGTCTCAAACCACCGGTTTTTACACTTTTTTTTCCTTTGATTCTCTCCCTCTTCCCACTATGGGGCTGGGTGAGTGAGCAAATGGCTATTTGGTGCTGAGCTGCCTGCCAGATTAAACCACAACAAGCACAGTGCAGGGGAAGAGAGTGATCATGAAGACAAAGCATTATGGACTGATCTCAGATATGAAACATTATGGACTGACTGCAGCCCCCATTCTCCATTTCTCTGCACTGATCGGGGGAGGATGGATGGGGGGGGGGAAGGCGTTTTTAGTTTGGTTTTAGTTCTCACTGTTCTAGTGTGTTATCTGTTAAAAAATTATATTAATCTCCCTTATTATGTCTGTTTTGACCATGATGGTAATCATTGACCGAGCTCTCTGTCCTTATCTTCATCCATGAGCTTTTTGCTTCATATTTCCCCTCCCTGTCCCCTGTGAGAGAGCGGTGCGGTGGAGCTGAGCTACCTACCAGTGTTAAACTACCTCCAATTCATATACAAATATGGGAGAAAGGGAAGACACCAGGCCAGAATACAAAAAAAAAAAAATAAAAAAAAATAATAAAAAAACAGGTTTGCCACATAAAAAAGCATAATTAAGACTGCAAATTCAAATAGGGATGCCACTCTGAAGATCATCTGTGATACTTCAGTCCCTTGTGTTTATGCTTCATTTCCTTAGCTGTATGCTCATATATTATCTTCTTTTCCACATGAACCAGCACAGCTCATTTTGTGAACAGCATATCTGTGCTCTTCAGCATTTTCTTGTCACATTCAGTATGTGACCCCATGCCATACTTACTGCACACCATTTAAATTCAGCTCTGAATGAGAATTATTAATTTCTTTGTGGATTTCATGCTAACATCTCCATCTTTGAATTCAGAGGACTTGGAGCCCCAGAATTATATGTGAGAATGTGAACTGATACAGGTCAAAAAAACACATGGATGATTCTGAGAAAATCATAGAATCATAGAATATCCCTAGTTGGAAGGGACCCATAAGGATCATCAAGTCCAACTCCTGGCACCGCACAGGTCTGCCCAAAAGTTTAGACCATGTGACTAAGGGCACAGTCTAATCGCTTTTTAAATTCAGATAGGCTTGGTGCAGTGACTACGTCCCTGGGGAGCCTGTTCCAGTGTGCAACCACCCTCTCAGTGAAGAACCTCTTCTTGATGTCCAGCCTAAACTTCCTCTGCCTCAGTTTAACACCATTCCTGTGGGTCCTATCACTAGTGATTACAGAGAATAGGTCACTTGCCTCTTCACCTCCCTTCGCGAGGAAATTGTAGACTGCGATGAGGTTCCCCCCTCAGCCTCCTCTTCTCCAGGATGAACAGGCCCAGTGTCCTCAGCCACTCCTCATACGTCTTCCCCTCTAGGCCCTTCACCAGTTTTGTTGCCCTCCTCTGGACACTCTCCAATGTCCTTGCACTGTGGTGCCCAGAACTGCACACAGTACTTGAGGTGAGGCCGGACCAGCACAGAGTAGAGCAGGACAATCACCTCCCTTGACCAACTAGTGATGCTGTGCTTGATGGATCCCAGGATACAGTTGGCCTTCCTGGCTGCCAGGGCATACTGCTGGCTCATATTCAACTCGCTGTCAACCACAACCCCCAGATCCCTCTCTGCGGGGCTGCTCTTCAGTGTCTCATCGCCCAGTCTGTACATATAGCCAGGGTTGCCCCGTCCCAGGTGCAGGACCTGGCACTTGCCTTTGTTAAACTTCATGTGGTTGGTGATCGCCCAGCTCTCCAATCTGTCCAGGTCTCTCTGCAAGGCCTTTCCGTCCTCATCAAAGTCCACAAGTCCTCCAAGTTTGGTGTCGTCAGCAAATTTGCTCAAAACACCTTTTAGTCCTGCATCCAAATCATTCATAAAGACATTGAAGAGGACTGGCCCTAAAATGGAGCCTTGAGGGACCCCACTAGTGACCATCCGCCAGCCAGATGTGGCCCCATTAACCACAACACTTTGAGCCCTGCCCATCAGCCAATTGCTCACCCATTGTATGATGTTTTTGTTAAGTTGTACACTGGACATTTTGTTTCCATGGGAAACTGTGTCAAAAGCCTTGCTGAAGTCCAAAAAGATCACATCAGCTGGTTTCCCTTGGTCAACTAGATGGGTGATCTTATCATAAAAGGAAATCGAATTTGTTATGCAGGACCTATCCCTCATGAACCCACATTGGCTGGGACAAAAGTACCAAATCCAAGCCCCAGCCTTATACCTTAATATAGATGTAGCCTGTATACTGAGCTAAATTGTGTTTTTAGGCTGCCTGCTCTTGTCCACAGGCTTTGTGGGCTGCATCTTCTTGTTGAGCTTTCTACAGGCATTTTGTTGCACAAAATACCACCAAAATTTTTAGCTCTACTTGTATGGTTGGGAAAAGTTAATAATTTGGCTAAATTTGGGCATATCCTCCTCCCACTCCCGAAACAAAACAAAAACAAACAAAAAAAAAAAACAAATGAACAAACAAACAAAACAAAACAAAACGAAAGAACAACCCAACTCCTAAAATATTCATCCTACTATCATTTTCACATCTGTTTTCCAAAACATGGATGGTTTCAAAGTCCAGTTGTTGGCATTTTGTAATTTACTTTTGAAGGGAACTCCTTTCATGTTAGCTTCCATTTTGAAAAAAAAAAGGCATCTTCAGGTGAAAACTTTTAAATAAGAAGTTCAGACACCGGACAAATCTTATAGTGGCAATGCTTAGTTCATAAAGGGACAAAATAATTAGGAAGCATGGATCATGGGAAATTGGGGAAATCTGAGTAATAGGTGGTGGTACCAGACCTGCTTAGAATTTAAGTGGTCTAACATCTTAGTGTCATTTGAGATAACTCCATAACCATGTTAATACAGGACTCTAGAATCACAGAAACACTGTTTTGAAGAGGGGTCTGGTGGCCATTTGGGCAAGCTTTCTGTTCACAGCAAAACTACTCCCAACAGAGGAGTAGGTTTGCTAGGGCTTTGAATCTTGAAGACCTTTGAGGACAGAGACCCATTACCTGTCTGGATACACAATTTCGTATCATCTACACATATGCTGTACTTCATGTACATGTACTTCATGTCAACTGTATTACAATGATGTAACCCTGGCATTGACCCTTGGTTTATGAAGATAATGGGAAATAACTTTCAATCCATCAGCTTTGTAGCAAACTCACAAATCATGTAAATGCTTAAGGGTACATCTGTAACATACTGTGCAGTCTTGTCAGAAAAAAAAAAAGAAAAAGAAAAAGAAAAGAAAGAGAAAAAGAAAGAGAAAGAGAAAAAGAAAAAGAAAAAGAAAAAGAAAAAGAAAAAGAAAAAGAAAAAGAAAAAGAAAAAGAAAAAGAAAAAGAAAAAAAAAGGAAAAGGAAAAGAAAAAGAAAAAGAAAAAGAAAAAGAAAAAGAAAAAGAAAAAGAAAAAGAAAAAGAAAAAGAAAAAGAAAAAGAAAAAGAAAAAGAAAAAGAAAAAGAAAAAGGCTGGTTCTTACATGCCATATCCATGAGTGCCAGATCCTGTCTCTGTATTGTGCTGTGTAAAAATACCAACTCATTTGGAGTTAAACAGAATATTTCTTTGTGGTGCTGCATTCAAACTGTAGACTCTATACAACATGTAATTGATTCTTCTTACTGCTACAGAAAAGAGTTCAAGACCAATTGATTCTTTTTTTCTTTTCTTTTTTTCTTTCTTTTCTTTTTTTAATATTGTAGGAAGAGTTTAATATTTTTTGTCCCTGTGGTGCAGGTGAATTTGTCACTTCAAAGTGATAAGTGGAGCTCATTAGAAGCTCCCTGTTATTTTGTAATGCCTTATAGTAAATCTGTATTGTACCATAGTATGTTGCTATTCTGCCTTACAATGCAGAAATAAGGCATTGTTCAACCATCCCTTTGGAAATGCAGTGCGAATTTTAAGACAGAGAGCAAGGAAAAATTCTGAAGGCACAGTCTGAAAAATCTTAGTGCTAACAGGTTTTAAACAGGTTTTGATAGCCATTGGCAGTGACAACAACTCAAATGGTTTGTCAATCTTTGTGATTCTAAATCCTTGATGAATCTGTGTGCTAGGTAGTATTACAGGCATTTGTTTTCTGCTTTGTGCATGCTTTCATGTTTACATTCATTCATATGCCTTAGGAAAAATAGTTTTTGAAGCATTTTTTTTACACCAGCTTCTTCTTCTATTTTTTTTTCATTCACAAGTGAAGACTACAGATTTTTCTGTATGTATTTACAGGCTTCTTGGCTGTCTTTTACAGACATTTAACTAAAACCAAACCAAATCAAAACATTTCAAATAGCTTTTTTTTTCTTTCTTTCTTTCTTTCTTTCTTTCTTTCTTTCTTTCTTTCTTTCTTTCTTTCTTTCTTTCTTTCTTTCTTTCTTTCTTTCTTTCTTTCTTTCTTTTTTTTTCCCCCTAATGTCCTTTATTCAAATAAGAAATTAATACGTAAAATATCTGTATTCTTACTGGTGCCTGAAACTCCAGAAAGAAGCTCTGAAAAAAGAAGGAGATACAGAAGACAAAGTTTTATTAGAAAGAAGGAAGACCATATTTTAAATTAGCTCAACCAACATCAGTAAAAATGAGCTCTTTTCTGAATATGCAGTCAAATTTATCAGAAATGTAAATAAATAAATAAAAAATAAATAAATCAGTCATTTTTGTGGTTGTCTGTACACATGGGGAAGCAAAAACATCATGTTCAAACCTGCATGAAAGGACAGTCAGCATCAAGACACTGTCTTAACTATAAGTCATGTTCAGAGATCTTTGTGGATATAAACATCAGCAAATATGACAATCTGAAATACTGCTATACACTTGTGTAACTGCAATTGTTTCATTTCAATCTTCATTTCTTAGGATATGCAGCTATCTTGCTTATATGTTCCTAATTCTGTTTTTCAACAAAGGTTGCCAAAACCTAGGATCTTTAAAGATTCTAAATGGCTAACATGTAAAAGTGGTAATTTGGATGAATAGAGAGCAAGGAAGCTGTATGTCAAGTGGATGTGCTCGGGGCTCAGAAAGAAGCATTTATGTGCATGAAATGCAAATGAATGAAATTGAGAGAGAATGACAACTCTTTATTTATTTATTTATTCATTTGTTTGTTAAGTTTTCGCTGTTTTTTCTTCTGCTGAAGATTGCTCTGGAGCTAGATAAACAATAAATTTGTTCAACTTTGTATACCATGAAATGAAGAGGGCATATTGGACTTTTCAGAATAAATATTGTATTTCTCTTTAATTACTTAAAAACATTGGAGGATCACATAGATTTAAATGTACCGTACCATGAATGAGGATATGAACAATGATACAGGATACTAAAACTCTAAAGAGTTTAAAGTAAGATGATATTAACTATGAAAGCTCTTTATTAAAGACATAAATGTCTGGATACTGAATGCTTTCAAATTAATTAGATATATTCTGAATTTTTACATTATCTTCCAAGATGTTTTAAGACATTTACATACTGATTAAATTATGAAGGAGAAAGAAAAGAAAAAATAAGTTTTACATCTAATGCTTTGCCACACACATGAAGAAAATCTTCTGCTTATTTGGATCCTAAGTATCTAATTTTAGAAATCTGAATCTGATGAGTGACAAAGCACTGACAAAACTGGCTTATGTCTCACAACTCAGAAAAGGATTTTCACACTACACAACTTCATCAGGCAATGGTGATATTGGGCACTAACTTGCTGTGTACATGCTGTTGCACAGGGTCTTAGATGCCTTTGTGTAGCTGAAAGCCTCCTCTGTACAGGTGTGCAGCTTCCTTCCACTGGCAGACTGCACAGCACCACCTGAGCCATCCCAGAGCAGGATGCTCTCCTCCTTGTTCTCACCAGTCAGTGACAACAGCATCATGAGCAGGAAGAACCAACTAGACTATGTACAGGTTATGATGAAACCTGTGTCATTTCTGCAGGAGACTGTCATGGGGACACCCTTTCCTTTTCTCTGTCTCTCCCTCTCTCTTTCCTTTTAATTAGCTCCCCCACCTCCTCTCCTCTCAAGTAACTTTCAGTATTAGAGTTGATGTATGCAATCAGCTATGAACTTTGCTAGTAAACCTTTGTGCATATGGGACTGTCTCAGCATCCACTGACTGTTTCTGCACCTTGCTAATATAGTCCTGCATTCACTCATCTTTTCTTTTCTTGTCTTTTAAATATTTTTTTTCTGTCTCCCAAGGTCCACATTCCTTAATTTACACAGAGTATCGTTGCCATCTGTTCTTTCAGATGTGTGCTGAAGTACTCAGTGTCATCATCTATGTCCTTTCTAATACAGTTTCACTGGCTCCCTGGTTATTTTGGGATTCAACACAAAGAGCAGTCTACAGGCAGTTTTACCCCAGTCTCCATCTAGTGTTCTGCTGACATCTCTAGTATTTGAGGCTTATCTGTTATCTTATCTGTATCTTTCATGTGGAAGGAAAGAAGAACTAACTTGATTTCAAGTTCCTGAACAAGGGCAATTATTAATTTTATCAGTATGTGCCAGGTTGTCTCTGACACCTATTCAAGTATTTCACATATTTTCAAAGATATATTTAAATTAAAAGACAATAATCTGCCCCAAGCTACTGAGCAAAATATTAGGAAAACATGTAAGAAAGTCGCAATGCTTCTGCAGGGTTTTATATGTGCACTTTCAAATTTTCTACCGCATCCGTTTTCTATACTCTTATGCTGAATTTGGAAACTGGATCATTCTTTGATAATATATGATTCTGTGAAACCACCTACACTTTTGTTAAATTATTTTTGGAGTTCCGCTGAAAATCTTTTTCTAAGTTTAGCTTACTCTTAGCTCTTTAAAACTGCTTCAGACTATTTTTTTCAGACTATCAGTAAGGTAGGACAAAGGATACGCTGTTAAAATACTCATCTTTAAGTTATAATACTGAGAGTTTTTCCATTTTTCATCTCCCTTCAGCTAATTGACAATTATTTTGCCAAACAATATGTGTACATACAAGCAAACACACAAATACACCCACAGACAAGGACGCACAGATCAGCTTTAACATTTTGCAATCATTCTTCTTTTCAATATAATTTACTGTACAACAACAACAGCAACAAAGGCCAATGTAGAGTCAAAAAACATAGACTTCTTTATTACTGCCATTTAAGTATTTCAGCTAGGGGCCTTAAATGAAAATATCTCTGAGTAACATTTTTTAAAAAACATTTTAAAAGCATTTATTTTTTAACAGTTGTTAATTAAAAAAGAAACAGACAGGAAAAAAAAAAAAAAAAGACAAAAAGGGATTTCAAATCCTGTTCACATGTCTTTACCTACGATGACAGATAAATTATTAAATATGAAAAAGATGGTAGTAGAGGTATTTATCTCCATTCAGTGTGAATTTAAAATAGGGATTTAACACAATATTATTAGAGAATACTGACAAGACATTGTTAATTCATCATCTGTAGAGTTCTTCTGCAGCAGGTTGGCTACTAAATAAGCTGCTTGTAGATACGAGGTCAAACATGTAAATTAGCTCTGTACAGGTTGTTCCCTTCCTCCAATTTGCCTAATGGAGATATGCTCTATATTCCACACAGGCAATAGATTTAATCCCATAAAGAGTTCCTTTATTATCACCCCATATTTTTTGAGAGGGAAGATAATTTAACAGGTCCTATCAGGCATGGCATGTTTATGGGAAAATTAAAAGAAAAGAAAAAAAGGCAACAACAAACAAACCACCTTTTAAAATAAGTGCCATGTAAGCAATTTGCTTTATACATTAATCAGAACAGAATTAAATGCATATACATGATAAAGTCTAAGACACCTTATACTGCTAATTCATCTTCACTGGATATCAGTGCACCATGGCACAACGTCGAGAATCAAACTTAGTCTTCTAATTACTGGTCTCCTGGGATGTGCTAGATGTAGCTGTGAACCCTTTAAAGTCTTCTTTTCTCCAACCTGTAAGCTATTAGCTGGTATGGGTCTAGCTGAGGAGGAAAAGGTAAGTCCCAGACATTTTTTCAAGAAAACTCATATCAGGGACAGAGTCTAGTTTTTGGATCCCGAATGCAAGAATGCATTGGTTTTCAGCCTTCATCTAGGTACTGAGATTTGTGGGTTGCCTGGACATGCTTCATACTTAGTATTTTCAGACAGCCTAATTATAGACATTTCTCTGTGTGTGAGTATTTGGTGAAGGGAGCTGAATGTCATTCTGATGCAAATCTCTCACTGTATAACTAGTCTAGCTGCTGCTAATTTGCTGTACTTGATCTAGCCCTTGGGCTCCTACATACTTTTTAAAAAGTTGTCTGAAGAAAATATACCAAGTGTTTCTGTAAAAATGCTCATTAGTAAATATAGTTTCACTGGGAATAAGCACAGGAAATTCAAAAGGCTGTGTAAACTCCTGTTTTGTATGAAAGTCAAATTAGAAGATCAAATTTCATTGAACAAATGACTTACCTATGAATGACCTAGACCTTTGCAAGAAGAGATTTTTTAAACTTTTTAATTATTATTATTATTTATTGTTTTTAATGTATGCCAGCTCTCTGACTATATGTGAAAGAAAGCTGCAGAGAAGAGAAAGAGGTCAGGGGTGAAAAAAACAGTTTATTCGGGAGAGGAGAGGAAAGATAAATCCAGGCTGTAGCAAGCATCAACTTACTGATCTACCACTCTTCCCTTTGTGTTTTATTAACACTATTAATGTTTTAGGTATAACTTTAAAAATTAGAGTTGCTGTAAAGCTCATGCAGCAGTTTAGAATACATATATATATATAAATATAATATATATATATATGTATGTACATCTTTAATTTGTTTTGTGTGTTTTCTTATGGGTATCAGAAAAATAGCTCCCAAATATTAGGTGACTTGTCATTACAAAATCAGAGTTTGTGCAAGAATGTAAAATGCAGGTCAGTGTGCAATGGATATAAGGAATAAAGTGTAGATCTATTATTTGCTGGAGGCAGGAAGGCAGCCTAGGTGTCAAATTTACATGCGTTCAACAGTCTCACATAAGTAAATGAACTGGATGAGTTTCTTTATCACAAATTTTTATTAACCAATGCCAGCACATCTCAATAATACTTTTCAAAGTATTAAGTCTGTTGCTGATCCTAATTTTCCAGTTTACTAGAAATCTAATTCCTCCGCGCTGTTAAAACTGAAGAAGTTGGTTTGTGTTCTTTCTTTTCTAAAAAAAAAAAAAATATATATATATAAACAAAAAAAATATATATTTCATTTGTAGCTCTTCTAGTGAAGAAATGGTGCTGTAGTTACTAACAAATGCAGTGATGTAAAAGAGTTTAGACTGGGCTAGCTGTCTCCAAAGTATTTCAAGAGCTTACAGAAGAAGAAACTCTTTGCAGATATATGATTAATCATTATTAATTTCTTTAAGTAAATTTCAGTCTTGCCTATTATATGTCTCTGTAGTGACAGAATAAATAAATAAACAATTCTCCTAAGCAAAAATTTCAAGATGTATCAAAAATTAAGTTCAGACACAAATAGTTTTCACAGGAGATTCCTCAGTTATTATGTGTCATGTAGTCTTTATTGTAACAGAGAGAAACTTCAGATTGTAAAGATAATGAAGACTCCATTAAGTAACCACGAACTCTCATTTGTTCCAGAAAAATAAAATATGTATTGTCTGACCCCAGTGTCCCGCACCTCTCTGGTCCTGTCCCACCTGGTGGTGGGACAGGCCCCAGATGCCAGGCCCAGGCCAGCTGCCCCCACCACCCCTGGTCCCTGATAACAGACAGGGACCCACCCTCATGTAGGTCAGAAGAACTGTATCAGAAGAACTGTACCCCAAGCAAGACCATTTTTTCCCAGACTCCAAAAGAGGAAGCCTGATTTCAACTACAGGCAGAAATTTAAAATTAAGTGATATAAATACTTTTCTCTTTTCTAGTAAAGTATATCATAGTTTGCAAGATAATGTTGCTGGAATGCAATGCTTATGAATTAAGAAAGCGAATGGATTGGATTCATGGGAAGTGAACTGTTTAACTTAAATCATTGTAATCTCCAAATTTATATATATATGTGCATATATATATATATATATATATATAAATTTTGGTACTTTTACTGTAATACAAAATTGGAAAGAAACTAGATGTTATTCCACTTGTGAAAAACATCATTGCTTCTTTCATAAGTAGGAGTGACAAAGAGTTTGACTTCATGTATCATCATTTTCTTTCTTTTAGTTTAAACTAAGTTATTTATGATTTTGCTTTTATGGAGCATGCCTTTAGCTGCAAGAAATCAAGGGCCATGTCTGTTGCAGAAAGACATGGGAGGGAGGAACGTGCCTTACGTTAGCTGTTTTTCTTTTCTTTTCTTTTCTTTTCTTTTCTTTTCTTTTCTTTTCTTTTCTTTTCTTTTCTTTTCTTTTCTTTTCTTTTCTTTTCTTTTCTTTTCTTTTCTTTTCCTTTTTATTGTTGCCACACTTTTTTTTTTTTTCACAGAAGTTATAAATAATAATTTGGTTTTATGTTAAATGTAAAGAAAATTAATGCCAAAGTTTGTAATAATATAAGAAGAAACAAGTAGAAAACACAAGAAAGAACACAATAGAATCACTCTGTATAAGATACTCACTTCAGTACTCCCACTGTACTTACCTCAACTAAACAGAAAGATTGCCTTTATTTTAAGTGTTATACATACCAGATAGAAGCCAGGTATCACAAGCTCAGAAACAGGTCAAAAAAGAACAGTACTGCTTTATATGGTAACAGCCCTAAGGAAGATTATTTATTTATTTATTTATTTTCCCATGGAACAAAATGGCAGAATTTTATAGTGTGAGGACTGGTTCCCATTCCATGATAAATAATTTCATTTAATGAGTGTATTTGAATAATATGTCAGAGGATGTCATGGAGTAATTCATTCAGAAAGTCAAAAATAGGTCAGAGCTGATTATGAATAGCATCACTCTGAAACATAACAATTATTTTATTTCCTTCTGGTGAAATCTTATGCAACTGTCACTGTCACTTTGTCATATTTCTTATCTTTTAATTAAAATGAAGGATTCAGATTTGAATTTATAGGACAGAAGCATCAGCAGTTATGTACAGCCAGTGAGATCTTTGTAGCCAGCAACAGTTTGGCTATCCTACCACCAACTCTGCTTCCAAACCTGACAAATTTCTGGGGTGTTCAGCAATCTACATACTTGATATTTGGAGACTGTTTGCAGCAGATCAGAATTCCCAGTGAAACCCAGAATCCCCTGTCATGGCAGAGTTAACAAACAAAAGATATCTCCAGAGCTATTCTAGTTGTAAGATGACCTGATCCAGCCGAGAGTTTTGTCCTTTTCCAAAAAGTAAGAACAGAAGGCAGATAAATCTTGCAAATTTGATCACAGAATGGAAAATAGTTGAAAGCAGTTATAAATGCCATAGGCTGGCATTTTGTTTTTGTCAAAGAAAGTAGTGTTGTTTAAATACTTTCTAGATGACATCTTCGTTACTTGTCATCTCAGTGAAAAATGTCAGAAACTCCCTGAAGCATTGTGGAGTATATGAACTTTGAACCATAGCTCTAAATCTCTACATTCACACAAGACCTCATGGGATTTTAATGACCTCAACGGGTCAGTACCTTTGATTTAAAGCTCATCTAGAGGGGCACTAACCTCAGCCTGTGCTTGTTTACCTTTACTGATACAGAGTGACAGTGTACATTTTTCTTCTTTCTAGGAGCTCAGAAAGGAAGGGAAATACAAGACTTTTATTTCAGTCACGTCAATGATTATTGAAGATGTGAAACTGAGCACTCGTAATGTATAGTGCTCAACCAAGCTGAACGACAGATAAACGCTGGGAAGAAATAACTGGGAAAATTGCAGTTCATTTGGAACATTGGTTGAAATCTCTCTTGCTACCTTCATGGGACTGATCCAATATTAACATTTCTTATGTTCTTCCAAAGATAATGTTTATCCTGTCCCTTGTGGCCAAATCTCATTCAGCAATCAAAGCAGTGAAAGTGTAATTAATTAGAATTAATATAGTAACCCCTTAGAAACCATGAGTGGGAATAAAGGATAAGCACCGTACACGTTTATGATAAAAAAGCAGAGAAAGAGCCTGAAGGCCACATATATGATAAGAAAGCAGGTGCATGAAATATATAAAAGGAGAATGGAAAAAGAATGATAATTCTGCCTGAGCACTGTCTGCCTATGCCTTTTTCAAGCACTGCACAGGCAGTTTGGCAACATTGCTCTGCAAAAGCAGAGCATCTAAAATCATAGCTCTGACTCTGCACCATGTAATAAAGTGCAAAACATTACCCTGGGGGAAATGCTCAGCACACACACCTTTGGCTTTTAACTGGCCTTTCAGCATGAGTTCAGTCCTGTGGTCTGGACTTGCTTGCCTTGAAGTGGTTGCCTCTGACTTAACCTTGGGTTAATAAGGTCTACATAGCTGTCCATGCCGTGTCCACTGACTTGGGATTCACATTTACATATCTACACACCCTGTGCTGATAGATATTCAGAAGCCCATCACAATGAATCTATTCTGCTGTGTCAAGTGTCAGAGCATCTTGTGCCTTTTTTCACTCTACTGGAGTGAAAGTATGGAGCAAGTATGGCAAGTTCGTTTGAGCCAGGATGTTCATGTGGGCCAGGATGGGAAGAATAATATGAAGTAATTTAATTCCTCATTAGCTGTCCACCAAAAGCCCTACAGAAGATTTGAAAAAAATAATTATTAAATTGGTTACATAATTATGTCATTGTCAATGCCCTTAATTTGTTATAAATGTGCAAAACTTTTCTTATGTATGCTGAAATGCTGAAGGCAATTGTCACAAATACTCATAGAAATTGTAATTCAGCCTTAATATTTTTCATTGAAATAATCTAATAGAAGAGGACGTATCTGAAAAGAATGTAACAGCTGCTAAGTATTGTAGAAACACACTCCAATTCTGCTTTCATTCATGCACTTTATTTTGCTTTTACACATCTCAGTCATTAGTGGAATAAAATCATGGTTTGAGTTCAGTACATTGTTAATTTGAAGTGCTGTACTCTTTTGCTTCAATCTATTCTCTTTACAGCCCCCTGAATACAGCACAGTATTTATCTTAGTTTCTCAGTTAAATATTTACAAGGACATCAATCCTTCTAATGGAAAATAAAAAAAACAGTGTATCAAAATATTAGTTTTTAAAGACCTGAATAGCACAGAATCCAGGGATTCCCTTGGGGGTGGGGTGGAGGGGGGAAGTTAAATAAGGATAAATCTTAAAGAAGGGAACCATTTTTATCATAGCTTTGACAAAAGTGTCAAAAGTCATAGTTTTTGTTACCTCAGACCAGCTGGTTTTCTCACCTCCACAGGGGGCAGTGCTGAGACTACTAAGTGACTTTGCAGGCTAAAGCACCTGCTGAGATGAGTCACTTAGAACATCCTGCATTTTGCAGCACAGCAAAGAAAGTTTGTCCTTTACCACATTTCGAGCAAAGTTTAAAGAAGTATCATTTTCAGGATTTATGTAGCTTTGACATAACACTACAAGCACACAGAAAGGTAAGAACATTTCTCCAAAGGTTACAATCTGTCACTGTCATAAAATTCAGAAAAAAAAAAAAAAAAAAAAAGGCTAATTAAAATTAAGAGGCCAATGACAAAGTTTTAGGTTGAATGACTTTGAGGAAATCTTATTGTGCTGGGGTAAAATGAACTTGAATAGAAAGGTATTTCTAGTAATAATTAAGGAGGATTATGTACTAAATAATAATAATAATAAAAATAATCATGTAAACTGGCATGTAAGCTAAGCTCTATACTCAGAACTGTATGAAATACTAACATTTTCACCAAAATTAAATTCTGGCATATTGTGGTGATTGACTTTGAAAATCAGAGCTTTCAGTTTCCAAGTTCCTATGGGAAAAATACGCAATAAATTCAAAAGTTCTTAGAAACAGCAGTAGTTGTCTAGAGTTGTAACTTCATGACAGATGATTCAGTGTCCCAAGTATTGTCATGGTTATTACTCCTGATCTTATCAAACAGACCTCAATAACTTAGTTCTTTTAGAATGCAATGAGTCAGAAAAGTTTCCAGGAAAGCATAGTCTTAGAGACATACCTAGGATCTAATCCATTAAATCTCAGGTTTTATATTCTGTCAACATTGCTCAGGTAGAAATGTAGAAATAGCAACAAGTAGACAGAATCTGATTTTAAAACTCATATCAAAAGAAAACATTTCCCCTTTTTTACTCAAAAATATCACTGTATATTTTCAATACCATTTCATTTTTAATTATGGTAACTTCAAAATAATCTGCATGTGCTTCACTGCATTCTTCAATCAGTAAAAGTACAAGCTTAGAATGCCTAATAATACTCCGCTAAGAAGGAATACTACAAAAGTTCAAAAGTTGGGAACATTTCATCTGCTGCTAGTTGGCTATGCAAAACAAAACAAAACAAACAAGCAACCCCCCCTACAGCAGCAGCACCACCACAACAAAAACAGCAACAACAACAACAAAAACAACAGGCAGAGGTTCTGCAATGAAGAAAATAAATGTTTGCATGCGTAGATTAAGATAAAATGAAGGTTTAAAATACTACTGGCCAAATACTTTAAAACTTAATATAAAAATAAATAAATAAATAAATAATAATACTAATAAATCACGATGACTCCAAAAATGAAGGAAACTAAAGATTCTTTAGGAAGTGTTCCAGAATCTGCAAAATCAAAAAGTATGCCATTTATATGGCATACTATAAGTAACCTTCAGTACTTACATAACTATTCTGCCCATACAGTAATTTCAAATTTAAAATATAGGTGTGTTTCCGTAGAAATATTCAGGCTTGACAACAGCTTATTGATCAGAAAGCCTAAGTACTACAGACTTAGATCACAACTGTCTTACCATTGTTTTGTAATACCTTCATCTTTGTAGCATCCTTTTCTCTCTTCTGCCTGAACTATAAAGAATTAATCTAACAATGAATTGGTGGAGATCTTGCTCTTATTGGACATCAATATTTGATACAGAAGTTATCTTGCCTGAATGATCCATATTTACGTAGTAAAGCTATTTGGCAACTGAATTTATTATGTACTACTTTTCTAAAGTAGTTTTTTATTTAAAGTGAGAGAGAAAAGTTGAGGGCACATGCTCAAGTATACTGTCACTCAAATAGACTAGGTAAATTAACATAATTTGATTGTAAGTGTTTGTAAGCACCTTTTCCAAGAACAAAGTATTTATAACACATATTTAGAAGAAACCACAAGGTCCATGCCCCAAACAACAACAAAACAAACAAACAAACAAACAAACAAAAAACAACAACAACAACAAAAAACAGAGTTTTACCATCACCCTGTTTTTCCAGCCAAACCAATGAAAATGTCTCATTTTCATTTTGATTTACATTGAAAATATTTTATGTGGAAAAGCATAATTACTTCTTGGCAGCTACATCTCATTTCAGGAGTAGAGATGGAACTAAATCACTGTGTTTCACTGTGTTTTGTCAGAAGGTTTGGTCTTCAAATTATTAAAATATTATAGGTAAACCTGACATGCCACTGTTGACTCCGTATCTTCTCTTAAATTATTTGGTCTTTGGGATTAACAGTTAAGGACCATATCTCTGTGGGAGTTGTCCTAAAATGAAGCCAGTGGCAGCTGCAGTAAACGTTTTCTAAATTGCTCTTTTGTGTGTGTGTGTATACCATAAAAATTGGTTAAACTGTCTACAGAAATATGTATGTTCAGTTCTCAAGGTTGGTAACATGAAGTTACCAACCAAATTTAAACATCATCCAAAGAAAAAAAAAACAAATAGATACTGTATAATCTCAAAGGTAATAGTTATGAAGGCACAAAAGGAAAGCTACTGAAGTAACAACAGCAAATACTACCAGTTGAATGATTAGTAGCAGGTGAATTAAACTGAGTGGAAGGAAAATCAAGTATGTGAAGACCAAGTTCTTTCAGAGCAAGCTTTCTAGAATATTGAGACTAAAGGGCTTCATAAAAACAGAATGTTTACGAGTGTTAAAACTTCTACTGAGTTGAGTTTCATAGCCTTAAGAAGTAAGGAAGGGACCAGATATATATGAATATTTGTGTCAAAGCAGACAAGTAATTGTTAGCACTGTGGGAAACAGCAGGGTAGAATGAATGAATTTCTTCTCAGTTTGAAATTACATCTGCTTCAGTATGCAGTGTTGGAGTTACTATTAACCTGCTCATCAGGACTACAGAGATGAAGATTAGACTCTTTCACACTTACTTATACTGATCTTTAATTTTAAATCTATTCACTTGTTCATGCTAATTCTTTTGGACTACATTATGTCACCGTTAATGACAGAATTAAATCTTTACTGCATTTTGAATGAAGATCTGAGTAAGAGTCCAATATTGCTTATTTTTTGCCCACAACATAGACAGGAGGAAGACTGAGGGCTTTCACATAACAGCTTCTTATCCCCCTCATGTATAACGCATTCATATTATAATGGCATTCAAAGATCCCATTAAGGTTTTAGAAATTTAGTACACTGGATAGATTTTTCATGGATTTATCATGTAATTTAAAAATTAAAGTCCAAACCATATTACTCATTGAATTACACAGATGTTTCCCATGAGGACTTTGTATAATCTTCATCCATCATTCTCATAAGCACATACTAGTCTGCAGACTGAATGTGTTTTTAATATAGCTGTTTTAAATTGTAATGTATTTTTTATTTTTATATATGTGTTGCTTCTGTAAATAGTGGCTAAATACATTGAGAATCCTTTTAATTTGAGATTAGTTCAAAGAAAACAAGATTTATAAAACCAAGCATATTTCTATTGTTAGAAAGGTAGGAACGTGTAATTTAATGTAATCATAATGTAAGTTATGATACATTTTAACTTAAAAAGCTTCTGCCAATTGGCTAAGCCTTCATAAATTATTAGTTTTAGCCTACTTCATCTGGGGGGGCTAAACTTAAGTGTTTTAAATATCTTCATACTGTGTTAACATAACAGTCTTTTTCTCATGGTTACAGTATGCACAGACCAAAAATTGGTACTTTTCAGATCAGCATTGTTGTTTTTTTTTTTACTTCAAACACTGGCAAACAGACCAAACTGGCAAGGGCTAGTCGTCTTTGGTTTGAGGCAACATAACAAATTCACTTCCTTAATGAACTTACCCTATATAAGTTTCCAACTGAGTCAAAAACATTATCCAGCCTTAGATAAGAAAGCCATGAGCCTACTGATGAATTCTATCAATAAAAATAGGAGTGAAGGTTATATGGATGTGCAGTATTGAACAGTTAACATTACTAGAGTTCTTCAAAATTTTAAGAGTACTTCAGTTTTGAAGATTGAAATGCTCATAATAATACAAGGTGATCTCATAATTTTAAATCACTCTATAGTGCAGATCTCCAAATTCATATTACTGCTAAAATTCAGCAGTTCATTTATTATAATCAATATGTTGGTTTAGAAAAGTGTTATACTGTCTTTTTCATCAAGGTTCAGAACCTCATTCCAAATAAACAATGAAATTATCTGGGCCTTATGAAAGGTGTTCTTAAAAATGCAAAAACAACAAGCAAACAAACCAAGACACCAACAATATTCATAACACTTATTATATTAGCTAAAGTAAAAAGAGAGAAAAGCTGTTTTGTATAAATTTGTCATAAATATTTCTAACATGGAAATTAAACAAAGTAGAACACAGTTGACTCTTGGTGACATTCTCCTTTCACTTGTTAATACAAATATTTTTAGAGAAATCTACTGTCAAGTAGCTAATTAACTACTTCTTTCTCAATGGAAACAGTATGAGAAATGACAGAAAGACAAGCATACGGGCCAGTTTACAAAGAAACCATATAAAACACTACTAGAAACCTCTTCCTCATCATACCTAATTACAGAATCACAGAACTGTTGAGGTTGGAAAGAACCTTCTCCTGAGATCACCTAGTCAAAATTTCCTGTTTAAGCAAGTTTATGGGGGTCCTGTTCAGTCATGTTTTGAATATCATCAGGGATGGAGGCTCCAGAACAAATCTCGGAGACCTGTTCCAGTGTTCAGTCACCCTCACAGTAAAAAAGTGCTTTCTTGTGTTCAGTTGGAATTTCACAGTTTTTAATTTGTGCCCATTGCCTCTTGATCTATCAGTGGGCACTACTGAGAAGAGCCTGTCTCTCTCAACAAAATCCTCTTTCAAAAGGCATTTATACACATTGATAAGACCTTCTTGAGCCTTCTGTCTAGGCTGAACAGTTCCAGCTCTCTGAACCTCTCCTTGTATGAAAGATGTTCTAGTTGCTTTATCATCTTCATCACCCTTCACTGGACTCAATGTAGTAGTAATTCCATGTCTTTCTTGTACTGGGGAACCCAGAAAAGAAGCAGCACTCCATATGCTGTCTCACCAGTGCTGAGTAAAGGGATATGATCCACCTCCATTGACCTGCTGGCAACACTCCTCCTAGTGCAGCGTAGGACACTGTTGGTACTCTTAGCCACAAGGCTGCCTGGCTGCCTCATGGTCAGTTTGTTGTCCACCAAGACCCCAAGGTCCTTTTTGCAGAGCTGTCTTCTAGCAGTTGGTCCACAGTGTGTGTCAGTGCCAGGGATTATTCCTCCCTAGGTGCAGAATTTTGTGTTTCCCTTTGTTTTGCAAGCCAGTTTTCCATCCATCTCACTGTACACTTATCTAACCCATACTTTGTCAGCTTGTCTATGAAGACAAGCTATGGGAGACACTGTAAAAAGCCTTTCTAAAGTTGAAGCAAGCGGAATTAGTGATCTTCCTTTATCTACCTATCAAGTTGCGTAACCTATAAAGGCTATCAGGTTGGTTAAACATGATTTTCCCTTCATAAATCCATGCTGACTATTCCCAATTACTTTCTTGTCTTTCATGTGTTGGGAAATGTTTTCCAAGAGTAGTTACTCCATCACTTTAATGTCCTCTTCCCCCAGATTCCCTGTCCCATTTTAGTCCCACCTAGGACTAACAGTCCCTCATTTTAATTTTGCTGTTTAGGTACCTATAGAATTCTTTTTTGTTGCCCTTTACATCCACTGACAGATTCAACTCTAAATTGACCTTGACTTTCCCTACCCCACCCCTGCAGGCATGGTTGGCCAGTAGCTCTATATTTCTCCCGGTTCATCTGCCTCTGCTTCCACATCTTGTAAACACTCTTCTTATGTCTCTGTTCAACCACAATCTCCTTGATCTTTCAAGAAGACCTCTTGCTACCTCCTGCTTGACTTTCCACTTGTTGGCATGCATTGTTTTTGAGTTTGAAGAAACTGATCCTTGAATATCAAACAGCTCTTTTGGACTGCTCTTCTCTCCAAGCATATCTTACATGGTATTCTTCCAAGCAGATCTTTGAAGAAGTTGAAGTCTGCTGTCCTAAAATCCATGGCTGTCCTGCCCCCTACTCTGAGGATCTTGAAGTCCGTCATTTCATAGACCCTGTAGCTAAGGCTGCTTCTCACTCTCACATCCCTTTCCTTATTTGTAAGGATCAGATCCAGAAAAGCAACCTTTCACTTTTGTCTTCTGGATCACCTGTGTCAGGAAATTGTTGTAGAAAACTCCTAGATTTTTGTACTCCAATGCAGTATCTTTCCAGCTGTTAGCAGGGTGGTTAAATTTCCCCATGAGGATCAGGGTCTGCAAATGTGAGTCTTCCTGTTCTATGAAGAAGATTTCTAATTCTTCTTGATCAGAAGGTCTGTAGCACATACTCCCTAAAACAGAACCTATGTTGCTCTTTCTATTAATCTTTACCCATAAGTTCTCCACTGATTCCTGACCTTTGATTGGTCCTAATGCAGACCTCTCACAGAAAGTGCAACACTCCCTCATTACATTACCAGCCTGTCCTTCCTAAACAACCTGTATCCACCTATCGTATCACTCCAGCTGTGTGAGCTATCCCAACATGCTTCAATCACCTCATGAGATCATAGCCTTGTAACTGTACACTGACTTTTAGTAACGCATATATGGGTTACAATTCACATAATCATAACAGTGGAACTTGGATGAAGCACTAATTCTTCAGTATGTATACCTCAGATGTCGCTTTATAGAAAGTTTAATTTTCAAACATTTCCCTTTGTTTAGTTTAGAACCAATATGGAAGTAAAGAACAGCTGCAATAATATCTTTGAATCTAAGAAAGGGCGTGATGTCATTTCAAAGTTTGTCAATATAAATTATAGCTAATATGTAATGGCTGACACTCTGCAGTGGCTTAAATCACTTGACTGATTAATGCTACAACTTTGAACTAACCAAACAATTTTAAATGCAGTTATAGTGGAGATATTGTAAAGTAAGACATATTATTTCTATAAAATACTGCCAGGAATATTTGGGAAATCACTTGCCAATTTTTGTCAGTCATGTGCCAATGAACTCTTTCTTCCATAGCTTATAACTTTAAAGGGAAGAAATGAAATCAGAAATGTGTGTTACACAGCAGAAACTCTCATAACTGACTCCAGAGATCTAGCATACCAAACTTTAGCATCAGCATACAAGGATGGGCCAAGGATGGAGACAACAAACTCTAGTCGCTCTGGTCTACAGGATTTTGCTAGCCTTACATCCTAGACATTCATCAGTGGACTGGGTTGCTGTACCTGCACCTGTATGTTTGAGTTGTCAGAAGGCCAATGAGGACTTTAGAAAACCACATTTGGCTTGGTCTGGGAAAATGAATACTTGGCACAGTGGCACTGTCTGTAAGCACTCTCTGTTTCCTCCCTTGAAATATAAAATTTAACTAATATTTGGAGCTGTCTTGGATTCATGCCAGTGCAGCGTCCTCATACCTAATCTCTTTTATGCTGTGAACTAATCTCTTTATGCTAATCTGAAGACAGGTTTTGTCTCTGGATTTAGAGTAGTAAAGAAATATGACCATGGTTGAAAGGGTAAAGAAATAAACTGTAAATAAAGATAAGAAACACTTACAAAGAAGGTATTTTTTCTCTTTTCCTGGTATTTTTAAAGATGAAACTATGAATGACTAGCACCATTCCTTTTTAGTTTTATCCCAGAAAGAAAGAAGTCCACAGACTAATAAAAAAGGTTCAAAGAGTGGTCCTGAACAACAGCTGGAAAAACAACTGCTTATACATCATATCATTGAAGTATTTTGTTTGTTTGCTTGTTTGTTTGTGAGACAATATATTTTGCTGGGGAATTATTATCCTGTATTTTCTTTGTGCAATTAACAACAATGGACAGCTCAATCCCACATCACAACCAGGGTATTCACTGAAACAGGAAACAAGAAATGTGCCTTCAATGAGATTCATAGTTCACATATAGTTGTGTGGCATACAGCACTGAATATGCAAGTTTTGAGCACTTTAAAGTTTCTTTGTTTCTTTTGGGCACTTTGGCAAGGAAAATATTCATCTACTTGAGTTCCCACTGTAGGTTTTCATGGAGTTTTAGAGATCTAGTCCCTGTTTCCCCAGAACGGGTACTACTCAGCATCAGTGTGTAACTACACTCAAGCTCCCAACATAGAGTTTAAAGCCAAATACAGCTTCCAGATGTGCTGAAATGATGAAAAAGGAGGAAGTGCATAATTTATGCTATCCCTAAAAGGACTGACTGTTTGGGAATGTAATAGGTGGAAATTATCTGTTTCAGATGCTGAATTTGGATACTAATTAGAACTGAGACAGGTTAGATATCCCTTCATAAAAACACTCAGGAAATAGTGGTTTATTTACAACAAGAATGGAAAATGAAAGCTTACTTCAGTGTCTGTGTTATTTATTCAGTACCTTCATTTATTTTACAGAATCTGACTGTACCTAAGACTGTGTGCATAGATTTTTTAAGTATGTTGACAGCTTTTCCATAGATCTTAATTTTATGATTTTTACAGCATTATAAAAAAAAAAAAAAGAAAAAAAGAAAAAAAAAAAGAAAAGAAAAGAAAAAAAAAAAAAAGAACAGATAAAATCTTAATGGACAATAGGTTTACAGGCATTACCAATGCACGTTCTTCCATCTTCTGCCAGCTTGTAAGGATCAGTACAGAGACATTTGTAGCTGCCTTTAGTGTTAATGCATTTAGCAGATGGAGAGCATGGTGGATTAATTTCATTTTCACATTCATTGATGTCTGCAAAATAAATACACAATGATCAATAATCATCATAAATTAGATAGGGATTACTACTTTCTTATACACTCCCACTACAAGGATCTGGAAGTGAAAGTTATCACACACTTGGTTGACATTGATACTGCCAAAGGTCCTCACTGTTAGTTTAAAGTGCAAAGTTGTTTTTACTTCCTTTTTCATGCTTTTTTTTTTTTTTTTTTTAAGCTGAAAATGATGAAAAATAAAGATTTTATTTTGGTAATCTGCAAGAAGCTATAAATGTAACCAAGCTGAATTTTCAAAAATACAAACCATATATTTGAGAACAATTCTTGAACGTGTTTGTGTCCTAAGACTTCTAGTTCTTCTATAAACTTTCTTCATACTGTGCTTTAAGCAGTAATGAAAGCAATAACACTGACATGGTTCTATACACTTCTAGGTATAATTTTGAGGAGTCAAGCATTCAGATTAGCTTTGGATATGAAATTTATAACAGTAATCTGTGATATTACTGCAAAAATGGTTGTTCCTAGAAGCTACGTAAATTCTGTGAAATGGCAGTATCTTGGCAGAATGATGAGCAGATGAACAATCACCCATTTGAAGACGTATATAAACATATTTTCTCTGAGGCCATTCAAGACCTTTCACAGTCTTATTATGCAATGAAATGGGAGTCAGTGTAGTGTGAAAGAAAGAAAATACCCAATGAGGCAAAGAATGCAGTTTTTCCTTATTTCTCTTTCTTCTTTCTGTGTAATTTTGCTTACAGTCTTCATTTGGTTACTTAAAGGTAGATGTCCAGCACTGCTTTAGATGGTTTCCCATCAGTGCTGTATAATTGTCAGCCTATTCAATGTCTCAGACCCCTTGTCTTGGGAAGGACTGCAAGCCAATACGTGGGCAATAGCCTTCAGTAACTTCTCTTTTTTGTTATACTACTTCCCTTCCTCACCTACCACAATGTTTGATCTGCTACTTCAGTGTAAGTAACTCTTTCTTCATCAGTATTAGAAACTGATCCCATAAAAACAATTTACTGGCTTAGCTTAGCATTGTCTCTTAGACCACTTACGGAAAGCTGTCATTGGAAATGGGATCAAACCTGATCCTTTCTTAAATTTTAACACAAAGCTGCAGCTGTGTCCAAATCTAACTGTCAACTGAGACAGTCAAAAGAGTAATCATTCAAGGAATAATCTTAAATTTATGAATCCTTAAGAACTATCTCCCATAATACCTCAGGAAAGGCCATGAAGCAGGAAACTAGTCTGTTGTTCGGGAGTTATTAATTTTCCTTAATTGTTACACACTTCAAGACCACATTTTAGGTTAACTTCCACTGGTTTCATCTTTGGGAAGGAAAAACCTGAACACACTTTATCTGCACTGTAACTCAAAGGTGCTATTTCAGCTTGCGTAGGCCCATAGTCATGTTATCTGTTAACCAACTCATTCTATGACCACCAAATAGTGTATGTCAGATCTCACTAGCCTACACTACTGCTCAAAGACAGTGGTACTTTATTGAAGCAAAGTAAACACAGTTATCTATCCAATGTAAGATAACACTTAATATAAAGGTAGTACAGTCTAGCACTAAATGACTTCCTGAATCAATAGAAATGATTTCTGTCAAAGCCAAAGTTAGTAAGCAGAAATTAACAGCTCTCAAATTCCTATGCTTTTGCCAGCAGGCCACTCTGTCTTTTCCAGAGCAGCATGTAATTTTGAAACCATCTGCAGAAATGCTAAGCTCTATCCTCCTCATTATATTGCTTGACTTATTCCTGATTTGCTGAACATTTAAAAGAATGGGAACACATTGCACAGACATACATGGAACAAAGTGCTTTCTACTGTAAAACTCAAGTAGCATCTGCATAAGTGGGTTTTGATGGTTTTCTTTTAATAAAGGCATTGCTTATTTAATATATGCAGCAGCCTGTTTTCCTATAGCAGATATACAGTCTTTTGTTTACATTGCTGAACATATTAAAAGAAACTAGGACAAGGAATGATTCATTCATATAACTTATTTATTCAGTTTGCTGCCAGAACATTAATCTATTGAAAAGATTTTATTATAATTCATTTAACAGCTTTATTTCTTTATATGGTATTTATGTGGGTGGGATTCAGCGGATAAATAGGATTTGAATAAAGGAAAGAGCTGCAAATTTCATTTGACTTTTTATATACCAGGTATACAATTAGAATGAATAGCTTTCTATTCTGCTGTCACAGAAATACTGATAAGCAGACTTTATTGCAGATCAGCTGCAGCACTTGCATTCAAATTAATTTGCCACCATCCATAATATATTCCTGAATACAACCTTTTCAGGTTTCATTTTCTCTCTTGCTCTCATAACTCTGAACAGTCAGAGTATGCATATAGATATACATATATATACATATATATCATTAAAAGCACTTATTTGAAATATGAACAGAGCAAGACTTCATACTTCATAGCTGTGAAGAGTGGAAGTCTTGTAATGAAACATTCGCCACATTCTCTTTCTCCCTATCCTCTTCCTTTCAACAGCAAAAATAAGATAAAAAGAAGAGAGAAGATTACAAAAATAATTAAATTAACAGGAAATCATTCCTCTGAAACTGTTCATGAAATGAACTGATTTTAATGATTTCTTACTTGTTCTACTTTTCTACCTGTAGAAATAATTCACTTCTGGCAAATCTTTTCATGGACTGGAGTGAAGAGAGAGGGAGTTTGGAACAGAATGATAAATAATTTGTTTAATTTCACTTGTATTCATTTTTTTTTTCTTTGCCAACTTTGCTTAACTTATTAGTATAATACACCAACTACTGGTGCAGAGTTCACTTTCCGTCTAGAGCATCCATTGAAGCAACTGCAGGAAAATGACAACAGTCTGATTTTTATTGAATGTAGCAGGAAGCAATGTATAAGTCTTTTTTAAATTATTTTTTTTAATTATTTTTTTTCCTTACTGGTTGTTAATTTACTCATTTTTTCTTAATTAGGTAATTTCGAATGACATTTCCCTATCATCAACCTGGTTGCTGAATCAGGATGGGAAGATATTAAGATAGCAATGCTGGATCAAGGAAGTTTCACGTTACTGTGTCATCCTACCTATAAACACAGAATGCTGACTGTCTTTTAATCTTGTGAACTACATCCATAAGATTCATTCATACATACTTCCAGGGAACACAAAGTAAAAAAGACTTTTAAACCATGCATTTCAGGACAACATAGAAAGGAATTTACTTCTAATAAACTGTGATAGACTTTAGCTTTTAGAAATTTCAGAAACAAAAATATATAGAGAGAGATATACCTATACAAACAGGAGCCTGAAAGTTCCATCCTTTACTTGTGCAAGCTAATTGCTCTTCTCCTTGTAACTGAAATCCATGGTGACAAGAATAAGTCACTGTAGATTTTCCCAATTCCGAGCAGTATACAAAATCACCATTTTCCACCCGTTTTGGTGTTCCACATGTTTCCTCTACAAATAAAATAAAATAAAAAAAAATAATTAAAAAATCCCAGCTTATCATCAAAAATTGACATTATTCTCCATTATTGCTACAAATTAAATTAAGGGAAATTACTCACATGTTTTAAGATGATCAAGAGTTTTATTTTTTATTTCTGGACAAAGAATTTATATGGAATAACTCATGATCAATTTATAATTATTGTAAAATTAACATTACCTTCTAACAGTGTGCTCAACAGAAATCTTAGTTAATGTATTTTTATCTGTCCAAGAACTCCTGCCTCAATTACCATAATGTCTGGGTATCTCACAAAACCATTCATGTTATCAAGGTGAAGCTTCAAACAGTAACCTGATATAGAGGGGATATTTGAAAGAGACAAAGACCAAGACCCCCATTTCAAAGTGATAGAAATGCTAAAAGTTTGTGACAGACCAAGAACTCAAGACCTGCAGTAACCATGGTCAGTGCTCTAACTGCTGATTACTCATCCTCCCATCAGAATAAAAAAAAAAAAAAAAAGAAAGAAAAAAGGAAAAAAAAAAAAGTTAATTACTAGATTACCTTCCTGATAGATTTCTTGCCAAGCTTCTAAATTCATCCCCTCTATATAGCCACAATGTTTAAAATCCTGTGGAAATCTTCCAAGTTGAAAGGCATCTGCTGGCACTTCAGAAATCCCTGTGTTGTCACAAATCACGCGGGACAAAGAGTGCTTTTTGAGTTCATGTTTTTGAGCTTCAGTGAAAACATTATCATTTTCCCACCAGAATCTGGAAAGGTTGATAGAATTATTTTGAAGAGATTAAATTCAAAGAGCTGATTATTCTTGCTTTCACAGTATCCTACGTAAGAGACCAGAAAATAAGAATTACAGCAAAATGTAGGTGGATACAACAATAATAAATTTAAACTCCATAATATGCTGTTTTGCATACCCAAAATACAAGCCATGGCAAGGCTAGTGTGAGTCCATGGTACTGGTGACCTCAGATGTCTTGTTAAAGTCAGATGGGTAAAACTATTAATTATTCACAGATGCAGAATCATTCTTCAGTAATGATAGAAAACCACAAAAGTTATAATATTGAGAGAAAAATTCTTGAAGAATAATATTGAGAGAAAAATTCTTGAAGATAAATTATTTTAATTGGATACTTAATCTTATGCAAACCAGCATTCATAAATTGTTCTAAATATGTATTACAGCTAATCACAGGAGCAGCCATAATAGATACCCATACATTTGAACTCTTCTTGCTATTACAGAATTGTTGCTATGAAAACAGGTATTGCTGAATGCTACTTTGTATATCTCCATTCAGTTCTCCATTTGCTAAGAAGATGTGGGTATGTACATTAGCTATAGCAGAATATTTACAGACAGCAAGTGTCATTTTGATCATACAAAATGGAGAGATGAAATGCATCTTACATTTTGTGAGGTCAGAAACATGCTGGCAGAAATGAAAAAACAGTGCTAGTATTGCAGCACCATATCAATGTATATGCATACATAATATATAGTATGTATAATATATAGCAAATATTACAAATTAAATATATAATAATACTATTTATTTTATATTATGTTATATCATGCAGTACATACTATATTATAGTATATATACTATATAATAATACTACATATAAATAATATGTATGTATAATATGTACATGCACACATACAAATATATATAAATATAAAAAGCTTAGTGAGAAAGAGAAAAGAAAGAAAAAGATAAACAGGATATTATTATTTTTATAACAAAGATGGGGCAACTCTATGAAAGATCACAGAGAGTGTATTTGGCTTAATTTTATACATCGAGACATCATGAATAGCAATTTTTTTTTTTTTTTTAATTTGATAACACACCTCTGTTTATATATTAAACACTATCAAGCAATGTTAAATTGCTAAGATAGTACCCTGTGGTAGTCAGGTCAGTTATTATTTTCCCCACCACTAGGCAGGCAGGATCTGAGCTAACATGGTCTAAGACCATTACCAGTAGACAATGAATGAACCAATTGAACTCAGGATTGAACCAATTGAACTCAGGATTAACACAAGACTTGGGTATCTGTAATATTGGGGGATCAACACTGGGGTTTCTAGTAAGGGCTGTCTGTGGTTTTCATGTTTACACCCCTCTAATTGGAAAGGAAGAGCAGTGGACCCTGTAAAAAACCTGCATATGTGTGGTATTTATATGAGCCCTTTGAAATGGTACCATGCAAATGAGAAGTCTGATAATCCTGTTTGTGTTCTGTGGAACGTAGGGGCTGGTGACGTGCCCTGTACGGGTTTTCAGGACAAATTGCACCCTGCTGTCAACAGTTTTCTCAGAAGTGCAAAGTCATTCAGAGTCATAAAACTTGGTTAAGTAAGCTAAGTGCATGTGAAATTTTGCAGAACAAGCCTTAGGTGCAGGAAAATAGTTGCGTATGGTAAAATAGTTTGGGAGGAAGCCTGTCCCACTCTGCCTGTGTTGGAGGAGGAGGGAATCTACAGGATCAGGGATGGGATGAATGTCCTATACTTCAGGAGCACTGTGATAAGAATCACGGAAGAGAGAGGGGGGGCCTGGAGAGAGAGGGGAAAAAACTAAATAAATGGCACATTCCTTCTGCCTCTTACCTACACAGTGACCCCAGACTTCCCAGAACATCCTGAAAGGTCACTGACACTTACAGAATCTTTCCCATACCCAAAGCTGTCAAAGGCTTTGCTTCACTCAGTTCCCCTGCACTTTCTAGTTTCTTCTTTCATGTACATAAAAACTTATTCTACTTTCATCACAAAATTCAGTTTTGTCTATGCTGCTGAGAAGGCTTGAGCAGATCATTATTTTTTAATCTACCCAGCAGCTAGGGGATTGCTCTAACAAAGGTTGCTCCAGAAGATATGTATCAGATCACCAAAATTTTACAAGTGAATTTTAGAGGGTTAGACTAAAAAAGAAGAATAACATAAAATTAAATAGAGGCACAATCCTCTGCACAATCCCTATGCAAATGGCAAAGTCAGCTACAGGCCTTTCATCTAGTCATTACAAATTCTGAGATTAGAGAGAGATTCAGAGCAGGAAGGAACAGAAAAATAAAATAACATCCAATGGAATGGAAACAATTGGTTCCAGGTGACCAAGTGATTTGACCAGATAGGGCCTGGGTTTAATACATTAGAAAAAGAAATCCATTTATTTTGTCATATTTGACATATTTGACATATATGACATATTTTGTCATATTTGACTGAAGATTTTAAGGCTATGAGGATGAAGTCAGTCAAAAATTCTGATTATCCATGATTTATGAACTTAAACCAATATGTTCAAAAAGATGTTTTGAAATTCCTATTTACTGACACATCGATGCTGGTATGCATGTAGTGTTGCTAATGCAGACACAGGTAGTATCCAATACAGCAAGTGACAAGTCACTGCAATGAATTTTAGACTTTTCCATTCTTACTCTTACTGTGAGACAATGATAACCTTATACCCTCCTAACTTTCATAAATAGTTCCATATCATAGTCTCAATAACTGAATATCATTTCACATTTAGGTTAGCTGTCATTAAAAAATTATGAAAGAACCTTGGGGAATTCATTTAACATTAGAAATATTCTTTTCACAATTTGGAGTTAACATGTTAAATTATCTTAGGTTTAATTAATGTTAATAGTATCATAAGACACTGAAAAATAGAAGCAAGTCTAGAAGGACCCCAATAGATATCCTTCCCCAGATAGGGGCAGGGATACAATTCAGAAAACTTACAACCGTTTTTTTTAACTCTGTTGAGTGGAATGTTTGCTGTCTATACAGTTTGTGTTAATAAGATACCACCTTTATGATTAACATTGGTTTTTCCTGTGAGATAATTAATTAACATTTTTAAAGTTCAGATTTAAATTCTGCCTCGGATGCTT